>NC_143026.1:11715000-12315000 GCF_057628025.1 Oncorhynchus mykiss | reverse complement strand
AACCAGCTGTTTATCTCAAGCTATTTCCAGAGCAGTTCCTCGTGAATCAGTCCTCTTAACATCGGATATTTCCACAAATATTTTTCTCCAATTTATAGGAAGTATGCACTTTCAAAGTCAAACAAGCCTTCGACAGCCATCTGACCTAAAAATGCGTCACTGACTGAAATTCAGCTTATGCGTCTACAATATCATTGTAGGAGTTCTGGGTCTTCTGTAGATGATCCTTTACTACCTGTAACATTTCCGGAGATGATGGAAAATGTCCTGTCCAGAGTTCCAGACAAACATCTGGCCAAACATTGAGCTGTCTGAATGTACAGTAATCCATACACCATAACGAGTCAACTGGAGACCAGTCATATTGCTCAACAGTGACAATAAGGTTAGACTGATACCAGACAAGATTGAGAACTGCTCAAGGTACAATTAAATTCAGATGTAGAATCCTTTCTCTATCCTACCCTTACCCATAAAAAGGAAAGAAATACACACCGCCCTGAAGTCACCACTTACAGTGATAGTTCATCCAAATTGCTAAATTACTTACTTTACCAAGCCACTGCCACCAACCACTAACTTTTAAGCATTTTATAACCAAAGTCAATGTATCATATATTACCATAGTTGGAATTTCACACCCATTTCATGCAACCTCATCCTTCACTATGGAGCGACAGGAAGAGTATCCTTTAACACTGAGCCAAGCTGAGCCAAACAGCATGACCCTCATGTGGCGCTGGACATGCGCCAAACAAGAACTATGCTGTACCTCAACCACAGTTTCTCTCTGACACAGCTAAAACCAGGAAACCAGGAGTCTTCTTGGCTCAACCGCTTAACGGCTGCCATATTGGCTCCTGCATTAGCCTCTTTCCATTTTGGCCTGCTGGTGAAAAGTGCACTGCTTAGCTGCGGGCTAAAGTGCTGTGTTTTACACAGTATCACACAGTGTGGGCAGTGGGTGCGGAGAGAGAGAGGGATGGAAAGAGAGAAAGAGAGACAGAGAGAACGAGGGAGAGATTAAGAAAGAAATAAGAGAGCAAGAGCAAGGTAGAGAGAAATAGAGAAAAAGTCAATTTTGCAGAGAAACCTCCTCTCGCATTTACTGTGGGACTCCGGTATCTTTGTGCAACCTAATCTAGATAGAAAGGGTTAGGGTTCAACCTGACCTAGATAGAAAGGGTTATGGTTCAACCTGACCTAGATAGAAATGTCCCACTAGAAAACCTGAAGGGCTCCTCATTGTCGAGCCTTGGGACAAACTGTTCCCTTTTATTCAAGACTCAGCACATATGACCCAAAGACAAGAGACACACTAAGCATTGGGGGTTTGGTCATGAGGTTGTTTGTTCCAGAAATTGGATCAAGATGTTCTGTTATTGACATATATTATGTTAATTGCTTAGAAAACACAAGCAATCAGTGATTGGCAATACATACAGACCACATGCAATGGACAAAATCTAGGCCAGGGGTCGGCAACAGGCGGCAGGAACTCCTATAATCAACCTCTTTACTTTACTTATCTTTACTATTCTTTATTAAAAGTCATTTCTCCTCTACCTATGGAAATCAGACCAAATGATCCTGTCAAAAACAAACTCAAGTTTACAACCCAATCTAAAAATAATCCAGAGAGCTTCTAAGAGACAGAGCAATCCTCTTGAAAAAGTGTCAGTTACAGAGAAAAAACCATTGCCCAGTAATTTGACATGCTATTTGTCGAGAGTTGGCCCAGACTTTGCCCCAGACCAAGAGTGAGGGACGGAAGAAGGGAGGGATGGAAGGAGGGAGGGAGAGAAAGAGGGAGAAAGAAAGACAGAAAAAGAGAGAGAGGGAGTGTTTTTCCATGCCTCTAAGATCGCCCAGTCTTCCATGCAGAGCCCTGCACAGTGTGTCAGCCCACAAGGCTCATGGGAACAGTCATACAGAGGAATCCCAGCTAAGAGACGACATCTGTACAATTCCTCAACATTTCCACATTATTGTGTGAGTGAGTTAAAGAGGATATATTATGTTTTCTTTCTCTCCCCTCCCCCTTTCTTTCTCTTAAACACTCACCCTCTCTCCCTCTGACCCCTCTCTCACTCTGTGTGTGTGTGTGTGTTTCCAAGGATTCGACCATGACAATTAACTTCCGTGGGATACTCCAGTGAGATACTCAAGCTGGACAGCTCAGAAATGGCATCGGCAAGGCATTTGAAGTTATTTGTCTCCCTCGGTTTGGGTACAGCCTGGGTACATGGCTGGATAGATGTCCTAGGGCTAGTACTATGTTTATGTCATTATATACACTGAGTGTACCAAATGGAACACCTGCTCTTTCCATGACATAGACTGACCAGGTGAATCCAGGTGAAAGCTATGATCCCTTATTGATGTCACTTGTTAAATCCACTTCAATCAGTGTAGATGAAGTGGAGGAGACAGGTTAAAGAATGATTTTTAAGCCTTGAGACAATAGAGACATGGATTGTGTATGTGTGCCATCCAGAGGGTGAATGGGCAAGACAAAAGATCGAAGTGCCTTTGAACGGGTATGGTAGTAGGTGCCAGGCGCAATATTAGGAGGGTGTTCCTAATGTTTTGTACACTCACTGTATATCAAGTGAACTGTTGAAGTTGTACAGTAAACACACTTACTACTGGGATGCTCTAACGTTACAGTCTCTTAGATTTCAATTTGGTTGAGTTGTTAAGTAACGTGAATTCAAAGTGAATTTAACAACAACAAAAAATCACCATGTAAATTACATTTTGGTTAAAAGTGGTGGAAAAAAAAGATGAAATTCCTTTACATTGATGACTTTTTGCCAATCCAATTAGTTTTCCACATTTATTCAAAATCATCACACAGACTTTTTGTTGTTGAAATGACATGGAAACAATGTTGATTTAACCAGATTGAACCAAATTCTTTCCTGCACATTTTTTGGGTTTAGGTGTCCAAACTCTAAGCCACTCAAGCCAAGTTCAATACAGAAAATATAGAAATATATATTCAACCATTGCTGTAAAGTAATAACTTAAAACAACACCTGTTAAATCAGGCATATATCAAGTATGAAAGTATAAGAGGAGACCGACAGCTAATGTAAATTCCCTATTGCAGGCTTATCATTTCCCAAGTGAAGTACAGTTCAATGTAAAGAGGAGCCACAATAGGCTACAGTGCATCCCATATGGCACCCTATTCAGTGCACTACTTTTGACCAGGGCCCATAGGGTTGTAGTCAAAAGTAGTGAAATAGGAAATAGGGTGCCATTTGGAACACAACCTCCATCTCCATGTTAAAAGCCAACCCACATAAACCTAACACCTGACACACTGTTTCCAGACTAATGGCTTCAGCTGTGTGTGTCTGATTGTTCCTCACTGTGTGTGCCCAGACTGCCCTAGATGATCCTAATACAGCATATAATCCACACCAGCCAAACAGGCTCCTCTGAGCTAACTAACTAACTCTCTCCTGTCTCGTAAACAAAAGCCTGACACTTTATGACCAAGCCGTTGTGTGGATATGGAGTTTCAGCGCAAGGTATTAATACCTTTTATTTTCCAAGAGACAGGGAGGTTTCTGTGAATTGTGGGGTCTTGGAATTGAAAGGGGATATTCGAAAACAGCTGGGTATTAGTGCTTCATTTAAAGGTTAGATTGTTTTCATACATTTGATACAAATCTTCTGAGGGCGTTGAGCGCTATGTAGTGGTGCTAAGTAGTGGTTAGCATCGCTTCATTTTCTGAGGGGGTCATTGAGTTAAGGTCTTTTGACAGGTTTTATGTTAAAACCAGTGAATAGATAAGAGACAAGTCAAGAGTCATGGACAAAATGAAACAGTCCCTCCTGAGTATCTTGGGTTGTTGGGTTGTTGATGTCATGTGTCTACTGTGAAATCACAAGAGCTAGACCCTCGGGTTATTTCCTACATTACCATCCTTACAATTTCTCTCTTTCATTCTTCCCACACTTCCTTTTTAATCTAAGAAAGAGATTTAGCGTACTCCCTTTTCCTCTTGTTCTTGAACCCCACACAGCAAAAACAAGCCTCAGACATATTGTTGGGGTCCGTCGATCCGTAAACTAGAGGCAACAATAAGGCAACAATAAGTCTGGCTTTTAAGGCTCAAGAGGAAATGAAAAGTCATTTTACTTAGGGGGATATTGAATAGGGTACTAGGATACTGCACGGGACCCACACCCCCTTTGAGAGTCTGGCTCAAGGGGGGCCCCCAAAACAGAGACTGAATGCAGCTAAGACCTGGTTTTAAAAAGGAAATTGATATTCATTCTCAACACGACTGGTTGGCTTAGCCTTAGACCGTTCCACTCAATGAGTTGACTCTGATCTCAAAGCAGTAAGATGGATATTTGGGTAGATTACACCACAATTATTGTATCTTGCTATATTATTTATCGTACAAAGCGACTATATCCTGAAACAGCATGCTTTTAGAAGAATATGTAGCCTGTAACACAGCAAAACAAAATATACTGCATTCCAAATAGAGATGTTACTGTGTTTTCACAGACAACAAATAACTGAAAACATTCCTCATCAGTCTCTCCCATGTCCATCGATCTAATAAAACAAGTTGACTCATTGGATGGTTTGGGTGAAAACAGACTTTGAGCTAATCAGCTGTTAACAAACACACCCACCAGGGGTGGGCCTGAGGGGCTATCCTTGGCTACTCTTATTGATCCATGAACCAAGCAGTCAATACAGATTAGTTACAGTAATCATAGGAGCACGTGTGGTGGCCCCAGGCGCAGACCAACGGCCAGTAGGACCCCTCACCGTGGCTGTGTAATACTCACGGAATGATATCATTCTCATACTGTCAAAATAATTCCAAATCCTAACAAAACATAACTTTACAAAAATTACAGTTGGTACAGCATGGTGCTTGCAATGCCAGGATTGTGGGTTTGATTCCCACGGGGCACCAGTACAGGAAAAAAAAGTATGAAAATATAAATATATGTTTGCTCTGCATAAGAGCATCTGCTAAATTACTTAAATGTAAATAAAGGTAAAGTGTAAAAATGTAGTTCCTGGAATAGCCTAGGAATAGCCCAGGAATAGCCTATGAATAGCCTATGAATAGCCCAGGAATAGCCCAGGAATAGCCTAGGAATAGCCCAGGAATAGCCTAGGAATAGCCCAGGAATAGCCCAGGAATAGCCTAGGAATAGCCCAGGAATAGCCCAGGAATAGCCCAGGGATAGCCTATGAATAGCCTAGGAATAGCCTATGAATAGCCTAGGAATAGCCCAGGAATAGCCTAGGAATAGCATAGGAATAGCCTATGAATAGCCTAGGAATAGCCCAGGAATAGCCTAGGAATAGTCTAGGAATAGCCTATGAATAGCCTATGAATAGCCTAGGAATAGCCTAGGAATAGCCTAGGAATAGCCTAGGAATAGCCTAGGAATAGCCCAGGAATAGCCTAGGAATAGCCTATGAATAGTCTAGGAATAGCCTAGGAATAGCCCAGGAATAGTCTAGGAATAGCCCAGGAATAGCCCAGGAATAGCCTAGGAATAGCCTAGCAGTAACAATAACATTTTCATTTTCATCTAACAGGGCAACTTTGGAGAAATGTGTGCACTTTGATCCCATTAGGTAAGGCACAAGTGGTTTTAAGTGATATAGCGCTACAAGCCTATCTATGGCCATATCTCCTTACCTTTTACCATTGGTCCAGTTAGCCAGTCAGATCCCAGACTAGTGATATTAGGATCTGGTTCCCCACCATCAGACAGATTAGTCAGGCCTGTTCAGGTCCTTAGGGATTCCCAGGCTCCAGACACAACAATAAGGTCCCAGCCTCCAGACACAACAATAAGCCCCTTTATTAAACGATGGACACTGGAGACAGCGGGGGAGCAATGCTTGAGCACCTAATATAATCACAGACGCACACATGTGTGGAGGCTCACGCACGCACAGTCGCATACACACTTACACACGCCCACGCATTATGCACGCAGACACAGACACACACAGGGCTCATAGACTCCTTACACCTGTTTCAATAGAGACTGAAAGAGGAGACTTTTTAATCTGATAACATCACTATCCCCCCCTACACAATTTGCTCTACATTCATTCTAGATCAAGAAAACAAGTCTAAAAACCCAAACATTTCATAATCTAAACTTTATCCCAAAGTTCCTCAAATGACAATCTAAAATAAGCTATATTTATAAGGAGATAGGTGTCGCTAATTGCATGCTATAACTCCAAGGGCAGTCATGCTGGCCATCTTGAAAGAGAAGGCAGTGAGTGGAAGTTCTGCCCTGCCGTTTGGCTAACAAAGACAAAGGCCTTGAAGTGTGACGCCATTCAGACAGAGCACATAGAAGAAGACCTGGCAATCTCACAACTCACAGGCAAGTGTCCCAAATGGCCCCCTGTTCACTATGTAGTGCACTACCTAGCAAAAAGCCCATAGGCCCCTGGTCAAAAGTAGTGCACTACATAGGAAATAGGGTGCCATTTGGGATGCTGACACACACGGTGTCCCCACTTTGTCTGCAGCTGTGGATCAGGGTACAAACAACGTGGCTGAAGGGGTGTCACGTCCATATTTATACATCAAAGCGGTTCCAGACTAACAAAAATAGGGTGACTTCACCCATGTCACATTCACGTCGTAACAAATACGGACGTTCAAGATAAAAGCAAACCCAAGTGTGCCCAAATTAAATCAGAGGGGTGGACGAGCCTGGTGTGTGTGAGGGAGGAAGTGTGTATTGGCAGTAGGGTCTGAGAGAGTCACACTATGTGCGAGCTGAGAGACAAAACGCCTGTTAGTGTGTGTGTGTGTTTATCTCTCTGTCTCTCTCTCTCTCTTTCTCTGTGTGTGTGTGTTTGTCTTTGTGCCTGCGTGTGTGTTACTCTCTATCTCTCTGTGTGTGTGTTTGTCTTTGTGCCTGCTTGTGTGTTACTCTCTCTCTTTCTCTGTGTGTGTGTTTGTCTTTGTGCCTGTGTGTGTGTGTGTGTGTGTGTGTGTGTGTGTGTGTGTGTGTGTGTGTGTGTGTGTGTGTGTGTGTGTGTGTGTGTGTGTGTGTGTGTGTGTGTGTGTGTGTGTGTAGGCAGGCCGAGGCGGACAGACAGACAGACGGACAGGCAGACAAATAGACTGACAGACACAGCTGTAGAGTCTCACCACTGGAGCAGTCGGGGCCCCCCCAGCCGGGCTCACACTGGCAGGTGCTGGGGGCTACACAACGGCCATGAACACACTTCTCGGCACAGTGGGCTGGAGAGAGTGATGAGGAGGAGCAGGGAAATAGAAGGGAGGGATGAGGAGAGAGAGGGAAAAACAAGAGGAAAGAAAGGTCAGATTTTAGTGGCTTTTAGAACACATTGCTACTCCCAGGAAAACCATGTAGATTTACATCAAAGGAATACAGATTCCTGAACCGATAACAACAATATCATAAGAAGGGTTTGATTGAGCTTGTCTGGAGCGTGAGATGGGCGTGGTTTGCACTTCTGGGACTATGCAATTTGGTTCCATTAAACAGGGCAAACTCAATCAAGCGCAGCTAAAGTATTTGAAAGAAAACTATTACAATTAAACCCATGTTCCGAATAGACAATCAGAATTTCAGGGAGAATGGGATCCAATTCATTAGGGACAGAGACTTCAGGCTGGACATGATTGGTCCACAACGTTCAAAAAAACATGTACACGAACGTAACGTCAGACCGACGGGTGATGTCATTGAAACAGTGGGGTTAAAGGTTCCATGGGTGATGTCATAGAAACAGTGTGGGTTAAAGGTTCCATGAGTGATGTCACTGAAACAGTGGGGGTCAAAGGTTCCATGAGTGATGTGACTGAAACAGTGGGGGTTAAAGGTTCCATGAGTGATGTGACTGAAACAGTGGGGGTTAAAGGTTCCATGGGTGATGTCACTGAAACAGTGGTCGTTAAAGATTCCATAGGTGATGTCATTGAAACAGTGGTTGTTAAAGATTCCATAGGTGATGTCATTGAAACAGTCTGTGTTTGTAAAAGGTTTCATGACTGAGGTCATGAGTGACGAGCAGTCAAAAACAATGACGCCATCAAACATTTTTTTACATTCACACACTACAGCAATTGATTAATTGACTAAATAGTGCTAACAATGAATTAACTGATTTTGTGTATGAATTTGAGTTCTTATTTCCCCAACATAATATATTTTCAAATACATTTGAGTAACTTAGCAGATGCTCTTATCCAAAGCAACTTAGAGTAGTGAGTGGATGCATTTTCATATATTTTTTTCATACTACTCCCTCT
The DNA here is from genome assembly GCF_057628025.1 of Oncorhynchus mykiss. Taxonomy (NCBI): domain Eukaryota; kingdom Metazoa; phylum Chordata; class Actinopteri; order Salmoniformes; family Salmonidae; genus Oncorhynchus; species Oncorhynchus mykiss. Next base: position 12,306,691 of record NC_143026.1, on the reverse strand, counting down.
TGGGAATTGCACCCACAACCGTGGTGATAGAAGTGCCATGCTCTACCAACTAAACTACCAAGGACCACATCATCTGAGAGGCAAGTGATGGTAGCACAGATTGGGGCCACGTTAATTCAGATGGCGGGCCAGAAAATGGCTCCCCGGGGGCACATTTTTCAGACCACTGGACTAGATAAAAGATTCCCATATTTAAAAATGAAACTCGGTTGTACTCAATCTTATTAAAATCTAAAAATAACATTACATGATATTAACTTAACTCATAAATGTATTCTAACAAAGCTGATGTTGTTACATCTTAACATCTGTATCCATCTGTCTTCATTTACATTTACGTCCTCATTTATTACGTACCATGTATTTCAGCTGATATTTGACACTAAATGGCTTCCACCCGGGGAGACTGTAAGTCTATTGATGGAGGAGGAAACTGGGGAAATCAGAGGGCAGCATGTGATTGTGGTTTACTGTATTCACCACACAACAGTACCTCTATAGAGCCCGGACTAAAGTTCCCTTTGAGCCCCGAGCGGTCACATTCTCACATCCACTCTGTCGAGTCAAAAGCTGATTCACCAACGATAAAGGGAAGTGACTATCAGTCCAACTTTTAGCCTCATAGCTTATCATTGCTTAACATCACTTTGACTTAATCCTTTTGACTCAATCCAACTGCTTAATAACCACACTTACCGGGCACAAAATCAAAGAAGTTCAAATAAATCCGACAATAACTACTCCTCTAGTAGTGTCAGTTGTACAACTGCTCACAATGTGATGGCAAGCGTTTTCTCTACACAGACAGAGGGTTTGTTGTGAGGCGGTTGTTGAAATGTAGGTTTGTTTTTATGGCTTTCTCCTGTTGCTGTGTCAGTTGTTGTTTTTGTCTCGACCTCTGGGGCCCCTCTGTATATCTGCTACGCACCTGTTGTTCCTGACTCCTGAGACACAAGCTCTGCTTCTGGGTGGCGATTGGTCGGTTGCCCGCCACATGCGGACACAACAGTCATCAGTGTTTCCTCTATGTTGTTTTTCCCCAAGGTGGGTTGCAAAACCACAACCTTCGGCTCTAATAGGAGTTTTGAGATGTTACTACTCAACCACACAGAGATTAACAGATGACCGTCAACAGATGACCGATATCCATATCATATACTGTATGACTCTGGTGAGCAAGCAGTTTGAGTCACGTCATAATACATAGGGTCAACCATCTACTAGGACTTAGGTGGCCACCCTCATGGAGAGATAGAGAGTCCCTACAGCGCCCCCACCAGCACAACAGGGGTCTCCAATACTCACCCCCTCCACACACGGTTCCAGTGGGATTCGTCTCACACTTCCCAGGGAGTACGATTGGATGGCCGCACGCTGCCAGTGTTTCCTGCTGCAGCTGGATTTATACCTGGCGACCGTTCACCTGAGCTCCCTCGGGCCGTGAGAGGGTGTCCGCCCTCGTCTCGGGCCTATCGGGGAAAGCTCTGGAGTGGGCCAACGCTATGTGGGGAGAAGGAGACGCGGCACTGGACCACTTCGAGGATGAACTTTCGGACCCTGGCCACCGGTGCTGGATGGAACGACAGGGCCCTGATCGACCACTATTGCTGCAGCTTGCGCGAGGACGTCCATCGGTAGTTGGCCTGCAGGGACACCACCTTCACCTTTGACCAGCTGGTGGACCTGTCCATTCGGCTGGATAAGCTGCTGGCTACCCGCGGACGTCCAGATCGAGATCTGTCAGTTCCATCCCCCAGCACCACCACTCCGATACCCATGGAGCTTGGAGGTGCTGCACTCAGGGAGACCAGAGGAGGTTACTTCACATGCACCATCTGTGGCCGCAGAGGTCACACTGTCGGTCGGTGTCGGGTTGGTTCCTCTGGGGTCAAGGCAGCAGGCAGGGCACTCTGGCGTCACCCCAGGTGAGCCGGCACCATTCTCCGAATCTCTGCATCAGGGGTACATTCGGTCCTCCACATCACCCGATCCTCAAGTAAATTTTTTTGTGAAGGAGAAGGTGCGCCTATGTATTGACTATTGAGCCCTAAACCAGATCACTGTGAAGTACAGTTATCCGCTACCTCTCATAGCCACAGCGATTGAGTCAATGCACTCAGCTTCTTCACGAAACTAGATCTCAGGAACGCTTAGAACCTGGTGCGTATCCGGGAGGGAAATGAGTGGAAGACAGCATTTAGTACCACCTCAGGCATTATGAGTACCTCGTCATGCTGTACGGGTTGATGAATGCTCCATCAGTCTTCCAAGCCTTCGTGGACAAAAATTTTCCCCGGTGGGGGACGTATTGGACCCTTCAATGCTGCGGGAGTTCCACCGTCTCCAGCCGGATCGCCCTGCGCCTCGCCCTCCGGGTCATCCCCGAAGCCGGTGTCGGCATGCTACTGGAGCTGCGCATCAAGGGGAGGTGCTGCCATGACTTAGTGACTTAGTTTTCTTAGTACCATGTTTGGTTCGCCTCAATAAAGGGTTCCGTTTGCCACCCATGTCTGCTCTTCTGCGCCTGACTTCCCTACAGCTAGTTACGCACTCCTTTACATACTGTTCACTGTTGTGGATAGGGAGGAGTGATACTTTCAATGTTGTGGATAGGGAGGAGTTATAACTTCAATGGCAGCAGATAGAGTGGACGTATACGTTAAATTGTTGTGGATGAGGAGGTATACATTTAATGGTAGCAGATAGGGAGGAGGGGTATGTTCAATGGTAGCAGATAGAGAGGAGGGTTCTATTCAATGGTAGCAGATAGGAATAGAGTGATGTGTTCAATGGCAGCAGATAGGGTGGAGGGATACGTACGGACACACATCTCCCTGCTCTCGTAGAATCCGGGGCAACACTGAGACTTGCGGCGGTACATAGTCTTCTCTCCTCTGCGGTAGGCCGTCCGATAGCTCACCCTTAAGACACACAGACACTTAATGGTCAGTATGGGGAATATAGTTTATCGTCTCCACTGTGTTTCCTAAGGTAGAAATGTGAATAGACATCTACTAATGGTGCACAAGTTGGCTAATTACAAACATACTATTTCTTTATGGAGCTTACAGTACTTATTAACAAAATACATTGTTATGGAAATCATTGCTGTTGACTTGGTTTAACCTATTATCATTCTCAGTGACACACACACACACACACACACACACACACACACACACACACACGTGCACATGTACACACACACACGCATGCATGCACGCACACACACTCCATCCCTCCATTGACCACTCCATCCTCACCTGTGCCGCGTGCACTTGAACCAGTTGAGGATGTCGGAGCAGCTGGTGTAATAAATCTGATCAAAGGGGTGGGCGTACGACTCCTGGACGGTGACTGAGTAGCTAAAAGAGTGGAATAGAGGAAGAGCAAGAAAAAAGAGGGAGGGGGGGTCCGTTAGAAAGGAAGAGAGAAGGGGGGGAGTTACAAACACACACGAGCGCTCACCACGGACCCAACATGTCTTGCGTGTGGTCCCATAACTTATGGTCCCGCTACCACTAGGCTAAGCACTAGGCTAAACACTAAGTGGTTTAATAACGGCACCATTAGGCTGCTTGTGTATCTGACTGGGATTAAGTATCAAACATCTTTCACCGACTCAGCGGTGGGTATAGCGGGTCAAACAGCCCCTGTGCTGTGTGTGGCCTCGTATTTTGTCACGACTCTTCCAGTGTACAGATTTATAACAGGGTTTTACAAATAGGATTATAGAATGTTTCGCATAGAAGAAAACTGTTGGCTGTGACAATGGCTCCCTTATGACATGCATGTGAGCAATTGTGACCGCAGGCCTTTTTGGAAGACACGCAATGTAGGAATGGAAGAGTCGTATGAAATGAGAGTTGGCTGCCCAAAACCTTAAGGATGTTTCCTTTTAGTGCCTTTTAAGAACGTTAAATTGTTTAGTTCTGTTCCATCGTTAAAGTTCACAAATTTGAGAAACATCAACTTAAAGTGCACTATTTCAAGAAAGTGCAACTTGACAAAGCCACACCTCTTTTCAGATAGGCCTTTAACCAGAGTAAAGCGTTGGGATGACCTATGTAGAAAAATAACTACCACGTGCAGTTACGCAGGGGGCCTGATTGGTGTCACACTTTTTCTCCATCCCTAGTAAACACAGCTGATTAATTCAATTGTATTCTAAACTGAAGATCATGATTAGGTGATTATTGGAGTCAGGTGTGTTAGCTGGGACTGGGGAAAAACTGTGACTCCAATCAGGCGCCTGAGGACTGGAGCTGCCCACCCCTGAGTTAAAGAGTACTTAACACTTTAGCGTTCACTTTTCCTTTATTTCTTGGAAAACTTACTATATACTATGTGACTGTCTGAACATACATTCCTAGTGCCCAATAATTGCATAAGTTAGCCACTTACAGTTCCCCTGATATGAGGCCTTAAAAAAGAAGGTCTTTAATTTAGGGGTATACAGTCCATAAGACAGCACCAAAATGACACAAGATTCCCAGCCACGTGTTGATTTTAAGGAACGCTTGGGTTACTTACTTCTCAGAGGAAATAAAAAGATGGTACCCAAAATGAGAACATCAATAACATTGAATAAAACGTGCAATTGATCGAGAAAGTGCAAACATGACTGGCCTTTTGATTCAATTTGAATCAGACAGGAAATGGATGTGAGGAGACAGGTGAATTGCATGGTCACTCACACACACAGGCACACAGACATATACACACTACAGAAAAAAATCCATATCCATATCCCAAAAATACATTTTATTTAACCTTTATTTAACTAGGCAAGTCAGTTAAGAACAAATTCTTATTTACAATGACGGCCTACCAAAAGGCAAAAGGCCAAAGGATGGGATATTTTTATATATATATATATATATATATATATATATAGAAATATAGGACAAAACACATAAAGAGAGACCTAAGACAACAATTGAATTGATGCAATAGCGATAAATAGAACAATAGCTTTATAACATTAATGAACATTTCTCGACTATAGGCTACTTATCATAATGAACGATGCCTGCGATAAGTGATCGGTGTCGATAATTTTGGGTTTATCGTCCCAGCTCTAAAACACGCGCGCACACACACACGCACGCACGCACGCACGCACACATACACACACACACACACACACACACACACACACACACACACACACACACACACACACACACACACACACACACACACACACACACACACACTTGCCCCAACAGTCTGTGGGAGCTGTTCTGCAACCTCTCTCTCTCCTCTCCCCCTCAGCTCCTGAAAGGCTGCAGCTGTTGCTCCAGATTAGCCAGTGAAAGTGAATCTAGCTGGGAAAGCTGCCTCCACCTTTGTTCTTTTCAATCTGTTTTAATGGATTTCCCTCAAAGATGGACTCCGGGATCTTAAGCACAACAAATTCGTAACATGTTGCACAAATTGGATTCGTAGCATATCACACGAATTGCAAAATTAATATGATATCAAATCAAATCAAACCAATTCTGCCATTTTGTGTTTTTTTTCGCTGATATAAAAATGTTTTGTACATAATGTCTCTGCCATCATTTCCTATAACCGAAAACAGCTTCTGGATATCAGAACCGCTATCACTAACCTTGATTTGGATGACAATTTCTACTTCAACGAGTTGGCATCTCTGGACGTTCTGCTTTCTCTGGAACAGACCCTAATCTCTGGACGTTCTGCTTTCTTTGGAACAGACCCTAATCTCTGGACGTTCTGCTTTCTCTGGAACAGGCCCTAATCTCTGGATGTTCTGCTTTCTTTGGAACAGACCCTAATCTCTGGACGTTCTGCTTTCTCTGGAACAGACCCTAATCTCTGGACGTTCTGCTTTCTCTGGAACAGACCCTAATCTCTGGACGTTCTGCTTTCTCTGGAACAGGCCCTAATCTCTGGACGTTCTGCTTTCTCTGGAACAGACCCTAATCTCTGGACGTTCTGCTTTCTCTGGAACAGACCCTAATCTCTGGACGTTCTGCTTTCTCTGGAACAGGCCCTAATCTCTGGACGTTCTGCTTTCTCTGGAACAGGCCCTAATCTCTGGACGTTCTGCTTTCTCTAGAACAGGCCCTAATCTCTGGACGTTCTGCTTTCTCCGGACCAAGCCATAATCTCTGGGAACTGAAAGAATGAACAATGGAGCAAGAGAAGCAAACAAGCCGGCATCCTGACAAGACTACGTTGGTGAGCAAATAAACCGCCTTTACCCTCCGTTCCATTGGCGAACGTACAATCAATCACTAGATAACAAACTGGACAAGCTCCTCTCGAGACTACCCTATCAACGGACCTGAAGAACTGTAATATTATTTTTTCTCGGAACAAGGACATGGATAATATACATCTCACTGGTTTTTCCATACATCGTCTAGACCGGGTTGGCAGTCTCGGGTAAGATGAGGTGTGTGTCGCTTTGTTAACAACAGCTGGTGTGCAATCTTTAATGTTAAGGAAGTCTCAAGTTTTTACTCGCCTGAGTTAGAATACCTCATGATAAACTGCAGACCATAGTATTTACTAAGAGAGATTTAATTCATATTTTTCGCAGCTGTCTATTTACCACCACAAACTAATGCTGGCACCAAGACTGCACTCAACAAACTGTATAGGGCCATAAGAAAACAAGAAAATGCACATCTAGAGGCAGCCCTTCTCTGGCCAGTGATTTTAATGCAGGGAAACTGAAATCTGTTTGACTTTATTTTTACCACAATGTCACCTTTGCAACTAAAGGCAACAAAACTCTTGATCACCTTAACTCTACACACAGAAACGCATACACGCATACAAGGCCCTCCCTCACCCTCCCTTTGGCAAATATAACCGTAACTCTATCGTCCTGATTAGAGGTCGACTGATTAATCGGAATGGCCGATTAATTAGGGCCGATTTCAAGTTTTCATAACAATCGGAAATCGGTATTTTTGGACATTGATTTGGCCGATTTAAAATTATTATTTAAAAAAAATGGTTGAGGATATTACTATTTTATATAATCTGACTGAGCATACAAGCATACAAGTATCTGACTGAGCGGTGGTAGGCAGCAGCAGGCTCGTAAGCATTCATTCAAACAGCACTTTCGTGCGTTTTGCCAGCAGCTCTTAGTTGTGCGTCAAGCATTGCGCTGTTTATGACTTCAAGCCTATCAACTCCCGAGATGAGGCTGGTGTAACTGAAGGGAAATGGCTAGCTAGTTAGCGGGGTGCGCGCTAATAGAGTTTCAAACGTCATTTGCTCTGAGACATGGAGTGGTTGTTCCCTTTGCTCTGCATGGGTAACGCTGCTCTGAGGGTGGCTGTTGTCGTTGTGTTCCTGGTTCGAGCCCAGAGAGGAGTGGGGAGAGGGACGGAAGCTATACTGTTACACTGGCAATCCTAAAGTGCCTATAAGAACATCCAATAGTCAAATGTTAATGAAATACAAATGGTATAGAGGGAAATAGACCTATAATTCCTATAATAACTACAACCTAAAACTTATTACCTGGGAATATTGAAGACTAATGTTAAAAGGAACCACCAGCTTTCATATTTTCTCATGTTCTGAGCAAGGAACTTAAACGTTAGCTTTCTTACATGGCACATATTGCACTTTTACTTTCTTCTCCAACACTTTGTTTTTGCATTATTTAAATCAAATTGAACATGTTTCATTATTTATTTGAGTCTAAATTGATTTTATTGATGTATTATATTAAGTTAAAATAAGTGTTCATTCAGTATTGTTGTAATTGTCATTATTACAAATACATTTTAAAAAATCGTCTGATTAATCGGTATTTACTCACCCTAGCAGAGCTGGTTAGGCTGTTTCATGTTATCCAGAGCGTTGGTGTCTGCAACTGTGTTGCTGGCAACAATTGAATTACGCTTTTTTTTTGCCAATGTTTACTGACACCGGCCATATACAATGGGTGTTGAGCGTTTGTAAATTCGTTAGTTATTTTACCAGCTACGTCTATCGACAGTTGTCACAGTGACATAATGAACATTCTATTTAAATGGTTACATGCATAGTGGAATCTTTTGTTCAGGCATGTAGCTAGCTAGCTAAACAATGAACCATATTCCCAACTCATGATGTTACTACCCTGCATGAATCTGCAGGTAGCTAACCAACCAGGTTCAACATTAGCTAGCTAACATTAGGCTATAACTAGCAATGCAAATGAAATAATATTACTACACAGATCATACAGAGAATACACGAGCGAGCCAGCTAATGTTAGCATTTTTGGGCCTCCCGAGTGGTGCAGCGGTCTAAGGCACCGCATTGCAGTGCTAGAGGCATTACCACAGACCCGGGAGTCCCAGACCCGGGAGTCCCATAGGACGGCGCACAATTGGCCCAGTGTCGTCCAGGTTAGGGGAGGGTTTGGCCTGTGGGGCTTTTGTGGGAGGCGGGTGCCTGCGGGCTGACCGCGGATGCCAGTTGAACGGTGTTTCCTCTGACACATTGGTGTGGCTGGCTTCCGGGTTAATCTGAAGGGTGTTAAGGAGGACACATGACTCCACCTTCGCCTCTCCATTGGAGAGTTGCAGCGATGAGATAAGATTGAAAGTTGGGGAGAAAAAGGGGGTAAAAAAATAACTAAATGCATTTTGATAAAAAACTAAAGTTCACGTTTAAATGGCTCTCCTGTGAAGTAGTGACATGCGACATACACCTAGTATCCTGAAACAGCTCACATTTATTCCTTGTGCTATTATTTTTTAAATATTTTTCTATTTTTCTCTCTGTAATGTTGGAAAGCGCCCATAAAATAACAATTTCAATGTTATAGCTGTTTTTTTATGAAGCATGTGAAAAATAACATTTGATGGATTTGGTTCTCTGGAAAATGTAACAGATATGAGATTAGCACTGAACAAAAACAAGTTGTTCTAAAACAATGTTGAGAAATGTGAGTCTTGCTAAGTACTTAAATCTGGGTTTGGGTCAACTCCATTCCCATTAATTGAATTACGATTCATGAATGGAAAGGTCCACAGTGACAATAATGATCCGTTTGCGATTCATGAACTGAACTTAACTCAACTCAGACTTGAACTTAACTCAACGCAGACTTTAACTTAACTCAACTCAGACTTGAACTTAACTCAACGCAGACTTTAACTTAACTCAACTCAGACTTGAACTTAACTCAACGCAGACTTTAACTTAACTCAACTCAGACTTTAACTTAACTCAACGCAGACTTTAACTTAACTCAACGCAGACTTTAACTTAACTCAACGCAGACTTTAACTTAACTCAACTCAGACTTTAACTTAACTCAACGCAGACTTTAACTTAACTCAACGCAGACTTTAACTTAACTCAACTCAGACTTGAACTTAACTCAACGCAGACTTTAACTTAACTCAACGCAGACTTTAACTTAACTCAACGCAGACTTTAACTTAACTCAACGCAGACTTTAACTTAACTCAACTCAGACTTTAACTTAACTCAACGCAGACTTTAACTTAACTCAACTCAGACTTGAACTTAACTCAACGCAGACTTTAACTTAACTTAACGCAGACTTTAACTTAACTCAACGCAGACTTTAACTTAACTCAACTCAGACTTGAACTTAACTCAACGCAGACTTGAACTTAACTCAACTCAGACTTGAACTTAACTCAACGCAGACTTTAACTTAAACTCAACTCAGACTTTAACTTAACTCAACGCAGACTTTAACTTAACTCAACGCAGACTTTAACTTAACTCAACTCAGACTTTAACTTAACTCAACGCAGACTTTAACTTAACTCAACGCAGACTTGAACTTAACTCAATGCAGACTTTAACTTAAACTCAACTCAGACTTTAACTTAACTCAACTCCGACTTGAACTTAACTCAACGCAGACTTTAACTTAACTCAACGCAGACTTTAACTTAACTCAACGCAGACTTTAACTTAACTCAACGCAGACTTTAACTTAACTCAACGCAGACTTTAACTTAACTCAACTCAGACTTTAACTTAACTCAACTCAGACTTTAACTTAACTCAACGCAGACTTTAACTTAACTCAACTCAGACTTTAACTTAACTCAACTCAGACTTGAACTTAACTCAACGCAGACTTTAACTTAACTCAACGCAGACTTTAACTTAACTCAACTCAGACTTTAACTTAACTCAACGCAGACTTTAACTTAACTCAACTCAGACTTTAACTTAACTCAACTCAGACTTGAACTTAACTCAACTCAGACTTTAACTTAACTCAACGCAGACTTTAACTTAACTCAACGCAGACTTTAACTTAACTCTAGGGTGTAACTCTAAGGCTGTGGTGGTGTTAAATAATGCACACCTGTGAGAAGGTGTGTCCCTGTATGTGGGTGTGTCTGGCTTGTGGGTGTGTCTGGCCCCTGTGGGTGTGTCTGCCCCTGTGGGTGTGTCTGGCCTACCTCTCCCAGTGGCTGCAGACGTTGGGGTCCTCCAGATTGAGGGAGGAGGTGGAGCGGGGCAAGAAGCAGCACATCACCGCCAGCAGGATAGTCGCGTAGTGCCACAGGAAGGAGGAGGCGGCCATCTTGGGTGGAAGCTACACCTTGGAGATGACAGCAGACAGAAATGAGAATCCAGCTGCTCATGAGTTGGTGTCCTGTCTTTCCCGTAGTCGGTTGTTATAAACACATTTGAATAGGTAACTTGGTGAAGAAACGCAAGCCTTCTATATCTATTGTTGTGTGAGTGATTTGTGTGTGTGTGTGTGTGTGTGTGTGTGTGTGTGTGTGTGTGTGTGTGTGTGTGTGTGTGTGTGTGTGTGAGGGGTGAGGGTCTGTGTATATGTGTGTGCAAAAACAACCGGGAAAAACACAAAACTGGTACTTGACTTCTTCTCGCCGTCAGAATGCCTACGGTCACAGTGACAGCTTGTTGTGTGGGGACAGGATGGTGAGTCTATTCCCCCACAGAGCTCCTCACTGTTAGACAATTAGTACAGCGTCTGTGTAAACGTGGCCCAGTGGCCACTCCATGGGAATGACACACTTACAGTGCCTTCAGTAAGTATTCCCTCCGCTTGACTTTTTCCACATTTTGTTGTGTTACAAAGTGGGATTAAAATTGATTTCATTGTATTTTTTGTCATCGATCTACACAAAATACTCTGCAATGTCAAAGTGGAAGAAACATTTGAACATTTATTACAACTTAATGAAAAATAAAACACTAATATATCGTAATTAGATAAGTATTCAACCCCTTGAGTCAATACATGTTAGAAACACCTTTGGCATCGATTACAGCTGTGAGTCTTTTTGGGTAAGTCTCTAAGAGCTTTGCACATCTAGATTGTACAAAATTCAAAAGAATTTCAAGCTCTGTCAAGTTGGTTTTTGATAATTGCTAGATAGCCATTTTCAAGTCTTGCCATAGATTTTCGTGCCGGTTTAAGTCAAAACTGTTACTAGGTTACTCAGGAACAATAATTATTGCCTTGGTTAACAACTCTAGTGCAGATTTGGCCTTGTGATTTAGGGTATTGTGCTGCTGGTGAATTCGTCTCCCAGTGTCTGTTGGAAAGCAGACTTATTGCAAAAAGGATGCGTGTTTTGGAAGATTTTTTATTCAGTACAAGCTTCCTTCTTTTCACTCTTTCATTTAGGTTAGTATTGTGGAGTAGCTACAATGTTGTTGATACATCCTCAGTTTTCTCATATTACAACCATAAAACTCTGTAACTCTGTTTTAAAATCACCATCGGCCTTGTGGTGAAATCACTGAGCGATTTCCTACCTCCTCGGAAGGACACCTGTATCTTTGTAGTGACTGGGTATATTGATACATCATCCAAAGTTTCATTTATTAATTTATCTGTGCTTGAAATTCATTAATCGATTGAGGGACCTTATAGATAATTGTATGTGTGGGGTACAGAGATGGGGTAGTCATAAAAAATAATGTTAACGACTATTAATGAACACAGAATGAGTCCATGCAACTTCTTATGTGATTTGTGATTTGTTAAGCACATTTTTACTCCTGAACAGATTTAGGCTTGCCATAACAAAGGGGTCGACTATTTATTGACTCAAGACATTTCAATTTTTCATATTTTATTAATTTGTAAAAAATTCTAAAAACAAAATTCCACTTCGGCATTATTGTCACGACTTCCGCCAAAGTCGGTCCCTCTCCTTGTTCGGGCGGTGTTCGGCCGATTTGGCTCTCGCCTTCTCTAAGAAGAAGGCGACTCAATTACCACCCCATCGTCGAGGGGATTGTGCGATAAACTTTCAGGTAGACGCCGCACTTCCTAGGAGTCACGTGTATCCCCTGTCACAGGCGGAGAGGGTGGCTATGGAGACATATGTCCCCGAATCTCTGCATCAGGGGTACATTCGGTCCTCCACTTCACCTGCCTCCTCGAGTTTATTTTCTGTGAAGAAGAAGGAGGGAGCCTGTGTATTGACTATCGAGCCCTTAACCAGATCACTGTGAAGTACAGTTACCCGCTACCTCTCATAGCCACAGCGATCGGGCGCGCTTCTTCACTAAACTAGATCTCAGGAGCGCTTACAACCTGGTGGTTATCCGGGAGGGAGACGAGTGGAAGACAGCATTCAGTACCACCTCAGGGCATTATGAGTACCTCGTCATGCCGTACGGGTTGATGAATGCTCCGTCAGTCTTCCAAGCAGGGTGTAGTGGTGTATATCGATGACATTCTGATATACTCCACTGCATGACCTTGGTGCATGACCTGTATGTCAAGGCTGAGAAATGCCTGTTCTTCCAGCAGTCCGTCTCCTTCCTAGGATACCGCATTTCCATCTCAGGGGTGGAGATGGAGAGTGACCACATTTCAGCTGTGCGTAATTGGCCGACTCCTACTACGGTAAAGGAGGTGCAGCGTTTTTTAGGGTTTGCCAATTACTACCGGAGGTTTATCCGGGGTTTTGGTCAGGTAGCGGCTCCCATTACCTCACTGCTGAAGGGGGGCCCGGTGCGTTTGCAGTGGTCGGTTGAGGCGGACAGGGCTTTTGGTCACCTAAGTGTTCTTTTTACCTCGGATCCCGTGCTGGCGCATCCAGATCCCTCTTTGGCGTTCACGGTGGAGGTGGACTCGTCCGAGGCTGGGATAGGAGCCGTGCTTTCTCAGTGCTCGGGTACGCTTCTTCTCAAAGAAGCTCAGCCCGGCGGAGCAAAACTATGATGTGGGAGACCGGGAGCTGTTGGCTGTGGTGAAGGCATTGAAGGCGTGGAGACATTGGATTGAGGGGGCTCAATACCCTTTTCTCATCTGGACTGACCACCGCAACCTGGAGTACATCCGGGCAGCGAGGAGACTGAATCCTCATACGATCATAATCCTGGTCGCTGTGGATCATTTTTCCAAGTCCCTCTGCCCGGTCTCCCTACAGCCCTACAGACTGCGGAGGCCTTGTTTACACACGTCTTCCGGCATTACGGGGTAACTGAGGATATAGTGTCTGATCGGGGTCCCCAGTTCACTTCGAGGGTCTGGAGGGCGTTCATGGAATGTCTGGGGGTCTCGATCAGCCTTACCTCGTGTTTTCACCCTGAGAGTAATGGGCAGGTGGAGAGAGTGAATCAGGATGTGGGTAGGTTTCTGCGGTCTTATTGTCAGGACCGGCCGGGGGAGTGGGCGGCGTTTGTGCCCTGGGCAGAGATGGCTCAGAACTCGCTCCGCCACTCCGCCACTCCTCCACTAACCTCTCGCCCTTCCAGTGCGTACTGGGGTACCAGCCGCTTCTGGCACCGTGGCATCAGAGTCAGACCGAGGCTCCTGAGGTGGACAACTGGTTCAGGCGTGCGGAGGAGACCTGGGACGCCGCCCATGTTCACCTCCAGCGGGCCGTGCTGCGCCAGGGTAGCCTAGTGGTTAGAGCGTTGGACTAGTAACCGGAAGGTTGCAAGTTCAAATCCCGACAAGGTACAAATCTGTCGTTCTGCCCCTGAACAGGCAGTTAACCCACTGTTCCTAGGCCGTCATTGAAAATAAGAATTTGTTCTTAACTGACTTGCCTAGTTAAATAAAGGTAAATAATAATAATAATAGAAGGCCAGCGCAGGCCATCACCGCAGTGAGGCCCCGGTGTCCGCACGCCATTTAAAGTCCTGAGGAGACTGAACGAGGTTAGTTACCGGTTACAGCTTCCCCCTGATTACTGTATTAACCCCTCGTTCCATTTGCCTCTCCTCAGGCCGGTGGTGGCTGGCCCGCTCCAGGAGTCTGAGGTGCGGGAGGTTCCTCCGCCCCCTTTGGACATCGAGGAGGCCCCGGCGTACTCCATTCGCTCCATACTGGATTCGAGGCGTTGGGCGAGGGGCTTTCAGTACCTCGTGGACTGGGAGGGGTACGGTCCAGAAGAGATGCTGGGTGCTGGGTCCTGGTGGAGGATGTTTGGACCCTTCTATGCTGCGGAAGTTCAACCGTATTCGTCCGGATCGCTGTCTCCGAGGCCGGTGTCGGCACGCTGCTGGAGCCGCGCGTCAAGGGAGAGGGGGTACTGTCACGACTTCCACCGAAGTCGGTCCCTCTCCTTGTTCGGGCGGTGTTCGGCGGTCGACGTCACCGGTCTTCTAGCCATCGCCGCTCCACCTTTCATTTTCCATTTGCTTTGTCTTGTTTTCCCGCACACCTGGTTGACATTCCCTCATCAGACTAAATGTATATTACCCACTGTTTCCCCCATGTCTGTGTGTGGAATTGTTCTTTGGGTAGGGTGTTACGCTACAGGCTGGCTTGCGCTAGGTTTGTTTCTAACCTAGGTTTGTTTGTTTTGTTTAATCCGGTTCAAGTTACCGTGGTTGTGCTTTGTGCTGTCTCGCCTATGCCTTTGGGCCAGGGTGTATATTAAAGTTATCCTGTTATCACCCATCTCTGCTCTCCTGCGCCTGACTTCCCGGCAACCAGTCACTCACCCCGTTACAATTGTAGGGTATTGTGTGTTGATCAGTGACACAACATCTCAATTGAATCCGTTTTAAATTCAGGCTGTATGTAACACAACAAAATGTGGAAAAAGCAGTGTGAATACTTTCTGAAGGTACTGTACCTTCCAATGGAGTTCCCCACAACGTTCCCTTAAAGAGTCCATTTGAGTGTTCTTCAAAGTGCAGTTCTTAGTAACCTTACAAAAAGTTCCACTGTCAATACTTCTAGAAGTTCAATTTCACCCGTCAGGCTTAATATTAAGCTTACTTTCATGGCACCCTACTCTAACTACTGTACTCAAAGTCCCTTCGGAGGGCCCTTCATAATTCAGAACCCATAGTTCAGAGGTTAAAAATGCACTTCACAGTGCACTGCCTTCACACTAACATAAAAATATACAAACCACATAAACATTCCCATATGCGTAGCACCAAAAAATATTTTCAGAAATATACAGTATGCGAATAAATCCACTCGCAGCATGAATTGACACTGCGGCACAAAAAAATCCTCACTAACCATTTGCTTTCCATCAACACCCATTGGATCCATGTGGTTTGTTAGTTTTAGTCATTGCAAACATATTCCAGAGAATGACCTTGTAAAAGAGGTTTTAAGAGGCCCCGAGTTGACATGATGTTGAGCACCCAAACCCCAAAGAATGACCTTGTATGCCCTCACGGTGGGGTCAGAGAACAGAGAAAGTCAGAGCGGTGAGGAGGATGACAACACAGAGCCCTGTAATTCGGACCGTGAAATACTATTGATGCTTTTGTTCATTGAGTTATTCAAAATTCGAAAAGCACTCGCCCATCTGAGCGATCTTTTTTGCAGGTGCATGAAAACATAAGACACCCGCACACTGCTTTTGCTAGCATCACTGCTCTTGAAATAAGCTTTACATATCGGCCTCAAGGCCTTTGTCAGTGGCTTCATTGAGTTATGAAATAATGTCACAAGAAAAGTTCTCAAACTATTCATCATTGTAGCCTAAAAATATGTCATGATTCGACATGGTGCGATGTGGTAAGATCAAACAGTAGGTTATGCCACTCTGTTTAATTGTTTCATAACAGAGACATACTGACGTTGACGTATCTTCATGATGTTACTTACAGAATATGAAGAGTGACTTTAGTTTTCAAGTATAACTTACTAAAACCATGACATGTCCATTCTCCAAGACTTCACATCTTATGCCAAATCATCCAAAGTTCTATTTCTGTAGCATTTTGACTCATTTAACCCCAAAACGTAAGCGTCTCCCTCAAACACTATGGCATTTGTTTCATAGTTTACCAGAATGACAGGATTCAGCCAACAGATTGTTGGTTCCAAAACCGTTGTTGCTATTTGTGATCCCAAGCCACCAATAATGATAAGGGAGAGTCACAAGCCCCAGGCGTATCCTTTATGTCAAGAAAGTGGTCAAAAGTAACCATTCAGAAGATATTACCTTTGCACATAATTAAAAAAAATATAATCTTTATAGTAGTCAACAGTGTTTCAACCATATTTCAACCATAAATCAATATACACCAGCAAATAGAAGTGGCCGCAACAACAACAAATTCCCTGTTAATGGTTGTTATGGCATCGTTTCCATTCTGAGGGGACCAAATTGAAGACAAGCTCTGGACTCCCCTGACTCCACTGACGTTTCCTCCTGTGGTACAGTTCCCATTGATTTGGAGTCTGTTTCTCATCCATTCTGAATTTCTCCTTGGTGGGGCATCTGTGTGGCAAACCCCCAAACAACTGACTGTTTCCCCACATATAATTATTGAGCTTCATTCAACATCGTTTACTGTCTATTGTTTCATTTGAAGTCTTCTAAGATAAATATTCATTTTCCCAGTACAGTTTTCAGAACATTTAAGAAGCTTTAACTAGATGCACAGTATATCTCCAGAATGAAGCTGAATGGCTATTTATGACAAGACCTGGTACCGTACATTGGATGGAAATATTCAGGACAGACATAACTACGTTCTACGTGAAAGATCCTCAAGTGCACATTACAGTGTCTTCAGAAAGTATTCACGCCCCTTGACTCTTTTCACATTTTGTTGTGTTAAAGCCTTCATTTAAAATGCATTTTGTGAGATTTTGTGTCACTGGCCTACACACAATACCCCATAATGTCAAAGTGAAATTATGTTTTTAGGATTTATTTGACAATTAATTAAAACTGAAAAGCTGAAATGTATTGAGTCAATAAGTATTCAACCCCTTATGGAAAGCCTTAATAAGTTAAGGAGTAAACATGTGCTTTAACATGTCACATAATAAGTTGCATGAATGAATACCTCATCTCTGTACCTCACACATACAATTATCTGTAAGGACCCTCTGTCGAGCTGTGCATTTCAAACACAGATTCAACCACAAAAATCAGGGAGGTTTTCCAATGCCTCGCAAAGAAGGGCACCTATTGGTAGATGGGTAAAAATAAAAAAAAGCTGACATTGACTATCCCTTTCAGCATGATAAAGTTATTAATTACACTTTGGATGCTGTATCAATACACCCAGTCACTACAAAGATACAGGCGTCCTTCCTAAATCAGTTGCTGTAGAGGAAGGAAACCGCTCAGGGAGTTCACCATGAGGCCAATGGTGACTTTAAAACAGTTACAGAGTTTAATAGCTGAGATATAAGAAATCTGAGGATGGATCAATTACAATGCAGTTACTCCACAATACTAACCTAAGTGACAGAGGGAAAAGAAAGAAGTCTGTATAGAATAAAAATATTCCAAAACATGTATCCTGTTTGCAATAAGGCACTAAAGTAAAACTGCAAAAAATGTGGCAGAGGAATTATCTTTATGTCCTGAATATAAAGCGTTATGTCTGGGGCAAATCCAACACAACACATCACTGAGTACCACTCATCATTGTGGTGGCTGCATCATGTTATGGGTATGCTTATCATCGGCAAGGACTAGGGAGGTTTTTAGGGTACATAGAAATAGAATAGAGCTGAGCACAGGCACATTTCTAGAGGAAAACCTGGTTCAGTCTGCTTTACAACAGACACTGGGAGACAAATACACCTTTCAGTAGGACAATAACCTAAAACACAGGGTCAAATATACAGTGGAGTTGCTTAATAAGATGACATTGAATGTCCCTGAGTGGCCTAGTTACATTTCTGACATAAATCGGCTTAACAATCTATGGCAAAATTGAAAATGGTTGTCTAGCAATGATCAACAACCAACTTGACAGAGCTTAAAGAATTTTTTAAAGAATAATGTGTGAATATTGTTCAATCTAGGTATGCAAAGACTTAGCCAGAAAGACTCACATCTGTAATCGTTGCCAACGGTGATTCTAACATGTATTGACTCAGGAGTGTGAACGCTTACGTAAATGAGATATTTCTGTAATTCATTTTCACTAGATTTTCATTTAAATTCCACCCCTGTGCACACCATTACAACAAGCTAAATATACCACAATAATCACATCGGAGATACAGAAGAACCTGTGCGTGTGGAAAGGCCGGATCAGCGTCACACATTGAAAACACAAATGTCACTGATCTGACATGCTTTGATACGAATGAGCCCTATCAAATCTCAGAAACCTTCTCGGGACTCTTTTGAGGGCAGTAGGAGGGAAGGATGCATTCTTAAAGTATTAAAACAGGTCCAAACTGGCCCTGTCCACTGCCCACTGAGTCACCACTTCCTGCCTGACTCACAGAGGGTGGAAGGGTGTCGGGTGCAAAGTCCTTGAGACCCAAAGCAGGTCATTTGAATATTGCACTACTTTGTGCAGAAATCCCCCTCTCCCCCGCTTCAGCTTCCCCATCCAGTATTTTACAGGCAAGACTGCAAAAAGGGAGGGGTAAGAACCCAAGCCAACAATGCATGCCATTGGTGCAAGCCCATCCCTGTGCCATCAAGGCCCTAGCAGTGTTTAGTCTCAGAGGAATCCAAAGCCTCCTTTCGCTAATGGCCATGTTGGAACCAGTTTGCTCTCTCTTTCTCTGTCTCTTGCTCTCTCTCTGTCTCTATTTTCTATACCTCCTGTCTGATAGTACACTGCTTAGACAAATCATCCCTGGCATCAACAGTCATGTCACATCACAGGCAACTGTACATGGTAGAAGTCTATGGCAGCACATAAACAAGTCAAAAACAAAGTAAAAATGCAGCACTGGCTCCAAATAGTGTAATGTTTCTTTGATGATTTCTAAACGTTGAATCTTTGCGTGCAATATTTTGTTCACAGCTTGAAGGGATAGTTCTCTCAAAGAACTTTCAGAATTTGTCAGAGGCGTTCAAATAAAAAGAATCCCATTGTGTGTAGTGTAAGACTAGTTAATATGCAACATAGTCTACAAATCAAACAGTGTTAGTGTGGCAGGTTGGGCTTCCTGCCAGGATTGAAGCTTGTGGTGATAGAAAGACACCCCTGGTGGATGCAACTTCATGCATACGATCTGACCACATTGCTTCTACAGCTGCTCTCCACATCTCTCTGTGCTAGCTAGCTAACCAAATAAAAGGCTAACCACCAGGGCTGCATCTCTGCCTCAGGCTAACCTCCCGAAACCCCGGTAGAAAGAGGACGGTGGAAGTCTACGAGAAGACGGGCTTCTGCGTCCTCTCGCTGATGACAGTGTGTCTATGCGGGCGGTTAACGGGAGCACCAGGGGCTCGCTCTCTGGTTTCACTGAGCTAACGGGCACAGCTGCACCCAACCCGCAAAACCCCAAACCCCCTCCCCGGGACAACTGCAGCAGTTCACAAACAAGGGTGTTGCTGTGCGTGTGAAAGAACCCTACACACACTATACACACCACTCCTGATGCAGGGCTTAGGGGGCCAACAGGGCTTTGATATGCTGTGCATAGCAGTCCAGTATCGGATGCCCCGGGGAAGTTCATTCAAGCACAAACAGAGGACGGACTGAGTCCGTGCACAAAGTATTCATTTGCCAAAACATGCTGTCTTCTTTAGGCACTTCTGCCAACGTGGGGCTTAGCCGTCCAAAGTTAGTTCACTAGAGAACTATTCAGAATTGAGATGACGAAATGACAAGCTGTTTTACACCGTGTATGCTGGTTAGTGGAGTTGTCAGTTATGACAGCAGTAGAGTCAGATACTGAAGAGTGGTAAACAGGCAATAGCCAATTGGTGCATAGGGTGCAACAGTTTTGGGTGATTGGGGACGATAAGTACCCAGCTAGCACATAACGTTCTGAGAACCATATGTTTCTTAGAGCTTGTTGAGAGCGTGGTTAGTTTCCAAATGGGTGGCAAGGAATAAGTTAGTCCTAAATATTTCAAAAACTAAAAGCACTATATTTGGGACAAAACACTCACTAAACCCTAAACCTCAACTAAATATTGTAATGAATAATGTGGAAATTTAGCAAGTCGAGGAGACTAAACTTCTTGGAGTAACCCTGGATTGTAAACTGTCATGGTCAAAACATATTGATATAACAGTAGCTAGGATGGGGAGAAGTCTGTCTATAAAAAAAGCACTGCTCTGCACTCTTAACAGCACAATCAACAAGGCAGGTCCTACAGGCCCTAGTTTTGTTGCACCTGGACTACTGTTCAGTCCCCAAGTCCAGAATAGATAATGGGAGGCGCACAGTACTACATAGAGCCATGACTACATGGAACTCTATTCCACATAAAGTAACTCATGCAAGCAGTAAAATTAGATTTGAAAAACAGATACAAATACATCTTATGGAATAGCAGGGACTGTGAAGCGACACAAACATAGACACATGAATACAAACACACGATAACATACGCACCATACTCACACGTACACATGTATTTTGTGTTATAGATATGTGGTAGTAGAGTAGGGGCCTGAGGTCACACAGTTAATACATTGTGAAATCTGTTCTGAATGTATTGGTGGTGCAGGGGACTAATTCCATGGTTAGAGGACCGTAGATCATTGGTTTGAATCGCACTGACGCCACGCCACAATAAAAAATAAATGTGTTTGCATAATTAATGCCTAAGCAAATGGATTTTCATCTGTGCATGGAGTTCAAAAAGGATAAATTAAGCTAGCAGTGTTATTAGAATTCTTATTGAAACATGTTCTCAAACGTTATTTAATTACCTTCAAATAACCTATGATTTTTTATTCTCAGAATGTTAATAAAACCTCTCAGGAAAACTTTCAGGGAACCGTAGTAAAACGTTCTCAGAACCTCCCTGCAACTTAAAATGAACGTTACCAGAACAGGCAAAAATCTCACCTCCGTTCTCAAAACTTAAAAATGCAGTTTTACCAGTCAGGAAACGTATGGCTTCGTTCCCAGAAACAATGGGAAACCACAAAAGTATGGTCCCACAACTTCCAAGGAACAAAATGTGCTAGCTGGGTAGTAGCCTAGCAAGAGGCTCATAGGAGCAGCTTCATGTACAAGTACACACCCTGGACAGGACGCTAGACTATGGCAGGGCTTTGGCAGGGTTTGAACCTTGAGTTTATCAACTACATGTACAAGTGTGAATAACTAAGAGTCTTATAGGAGGTTGAGTTTTCACCTGACAAATCCTACAACACAGAACAAAACATCTTGCCATCTTTTGATACTTTAAATCTAAAACGTTCAATTATTTATTCTTAGAAGGCGAATTGAATTCTTAAAAAGTTTGAATGTCAGATCTGTCATTTGTCAGCCCACATTAGCATGTAAATGACCCAGAGGATGTATTTAGCTAAATTGCTAAATTGACAGTGCCATGATCTCATCCTGTGACATGATCTCTTCCTGTGACATCTGCTTTATAAATCAAGTGAGTTAGTTCATGAGTTTTGATTGGACTTGCAGTAGGAATACCTCGACAGGACAGACAGTTTCCTTTACTAGATAATCAAAAATAATCTAGCACTTCCCATTTCCTTTACATTCAGGAGGAACATGAATGACCCTGTGCTGTGTGTGCGTTTGTGTGGGTGCGTGTATGTCACAGTGGTGGGGCAGGACTCCAAACACCTTATCACAAATGTCCTTATCTGGTTACAGTTTTTCTCAATTGCTAAAACACTAAAACCCATTGGCTGAACAAAGTTCTCAGTTGCCTGGACTCATTTAGCTAATTATGCAGTCTGTTGTCAATACCTTAAACCATTTCACATGGTAAAACACAATTTGCAGATCTCACTTAGACTTTTCAGCAAAACTCTAAAAACATTCTCATTCTCAAAACACATTCTGCACTCTAATGCACATGTCATCCATACTGGTAAACACAAGTGGCAACAATCAAATACAAATAGAGAACACATGTCATTGATTGAACACAACCACTCAAAATTGATTTAACCTGTTTCAAATGATGCGACACAACCAATATAAGCCAATTCAGAGAGCAAACAGGTTGTTGAAGGTGGGAAGGAGAAAGTCTGAGAATGGATACTGTAGTACAGTGCATTGTAGGCTGTATACTGTACAATGGACAGATTGTATGGCCCTGAACATTGTGCTTTCCATTTACAGTTTTTTCCAACTGCTTACACAAGTTTTCTAAACTGTCTCCTTTTTTTCAAAACTCTACACACAATTCCCAAAACTGCACACACAAAATGCAAAATGCCTCACATCTCCTTCAAAATGTAACACTGCATTCAAAATTACATGTCAGAATGAAGCATTTGCATCAAATGGCAAACACTGCTTTCATAATAGTATATTTTTGGATATACCATGTAAACACTGTTGTTCTAAATCTAAAGCTCTTTGGTCTTTCATAGGCTTATATCTACATTTCAATACAATGTTCTACAGTGAACGTAATCTGCTGAGAGGGGTAACAAGTACACTGTAAACACCAATGCAATGTAGAAACAGAAAATATTTATTAGGCCAAACATTACTGTTGTATACAGTAGCATACAACAAAACCATAAACATATGTAAACCAAAAGTATATTCTTTAGAATACAGTAAAGAACACAATTGTGTGTGTGGGGTCCCGGGGGGTCAGTCCAGGAATTGGTAGGGGGGGAATCACCAGTGCTAAGCTACGCTTCATCTCTTCTCCGGCCTGAGTCTGGCCACAATACTTCGTCCACATCACAGGATACGTTTTCTCTTGCCAAACATCGGGGGAAGTACAGTGCCTTACAAAAGTATTCAGCCCCCTTGAACTTTGCGACCTTTTGCCACATTTCAGGCTTCAAACATAAAGATATAAAACTGTATTTTTTTGTGAAGAATCAACAACAAGTGGGACACGATCATGAAGTGGAATGACATTTATTGGATATTTCAAACTTTTTTAACAAATCAAAAACTGAAAAATTGGGCGTGCAAAATTATTCAGCCCCTTTACTTTCAGTGCAGCAAACTCTCTCCACAAGTTCAGTGAGGATCTCTGAATGATCCAATGTTGACCTAAATGACTAATGATGATAAATACAATCCACCTGTGTGTAATCAAGTCTCCGTATAAATGCACCTGCACTGTGATAGTCTCAGAGGTCCGTTAAAAGCGCAGAGAGCATCATGAAGAACAAGGAACACACCAGGCAGGTCCGAGATACTGTTGTGAAGAAGTTTAAAGCCGGATTTGGATACAAAAAGATTTCCCAAGCTTTAAACATCCCAAGGAGCACTGTGCAAGCGATAATATTGAAATGGAAGGAGTATCAGACCACTGCAAATCTACCAAGGCCTGACCGTCCCTCTAAACTTTCAGTTCATACAAGGAGAAGACTGATCAGAGATGCAGCCAAGAGGCCCATGATCACTCTGGATGAACTGCAGAGATCTACAGCTGAGGTGGGAGACTCTGTCCATAGGACAACAATCAGTCGTATATTGCACAAATCTGGCCTTTATGGAAGAGTGGCAAGAAGAAAGCCATTTCTTAAAGATATCCATAAAAAGTGTCGTTTAAAGTTTGCCACAAGCCATCTGGGAGACACACCAAACATGTGGAAGAAGGTGCTCTGGTCAGATGAAACCAAAATTGAACTTTTTGGCAACAATGCAAAACGTTATGTTTGGCGTAAAAGCAACACAGCTGAACACACCATCCCCACTGTCAAACATGGTGGTGGCAGCATCATGGTTTGGGCCTGCTTTTCTTCAGCAGGGACAGGGAAGATGGTTAAAATTGATGGGAAGATGGATGGAGCCAAATACAGGACCATTCTGGAAGAAAACCTGATTCTGCAAAAGACCTGAGACTGGGACGGAGATTTGTCTTCCAACAAGACAATGATCCAAAACATAAAGCAAAATCTACAATGGAATGGTTCAAAAATAAACATATCCAGGTGTTAGAATGGCCAAGTCAAAGTCCAGACCTGAATCCAATCGAGAATCTGTGGAAAGAACTGAAAACTGCTGTTCACAAATGCTCTCCATCCAACCTCACTGAGCTCGAGCTGTTTTGCAAGGAGGAATGGGAAAAAGTGTCAGTCTCTCGATGTGCAAAACTGATAGAGACATACCCCAAGCGACTTACAGCTGTAATCACAGCAAAAGGTGGCGCTACAAAGTATTAACTTAAGGGGGCTGAATAATTTTGCACGCCCAATTTTTCAGTTTTTGATTTGTTAAAAAAGTTTGAAATATCCAATAAATGTCATTCCACTTCATGATTGTGTCCCACTTGTTGTTGATTCAAAAAAATACAGTTTTATATCTTTATGTTTGAAGCCTGAAATGTGACAAAAGGTCGCAGGGGGCCGAATACAAGGGCCGAATACTTTCGCAAGGCACTGTATCTCCTAGCATGGCGTATCCAACCTTGGACAGAGGCAACCTCTATGTCCCCACATAGACCATATTTATAATTGCAGTCTCTTGTACATCTGTAAACAAGCGTCCTCGTCCTCCATGATGTCTTTGACTCTCAGTCCAGCCTCTCTCATGGTCAAACTGTGGTTGATCACATGATCAACAAGTGTTGCCCTAATCTCATCAGAGATGGCTCTCCTTCCTTCTCTTCTTTGCCCTCGTCCTCTTCTTCATCCTCCTCTCCCTCCTACTCCTTTTGCTCTCTGTCCATTGTTGGCATCCATTGTTCAAAACAGGTTATCTGACCTATGACCTATTTATAGGCCTATACTACAGTAAAGCAGTGATTTGTTAGTGATCAGTTAAGCTATTAGTGTTTGCACATGTTTGCACATGTGAGGAGTGTGTGTGGTGAATAAAGTGTCACATTTTGATTGGTTGTGTTTGGAAAAGGAAAGCAAGTCCCTTCCTGTTAGATTTTTGTGTTTTAGGTAGAGAATTGTGTGTAGTGTTTTGAAAAAAGTGTTTTATGCAATTGACAACTGAGTCAAAGGCTGAGAAATAGCTTATGGTTTGGGATATTTGGTGTGTAGTTCAGCACTTTAAGTGAGAGGTTTCAAAAATCGTGTGACATGAAAAGATTTTGTGTGTAAGCAGTTGGATAAAACTGTATTAACAGTACTGACTGCTCAATAGATTTTGACTGGTTGCAGGTTCATATCAACAAAGAACAAGAATTACAGTATCACAGAGACAAAGGACAAGTTTGTGAAATGCAGGGTACAGTACTGTAAAAATATGGGTACAAGGAGGAGGAAGAACAAAAAACAAAATTGCAAAGAGCAAAGCAGAGTAGTAATTTCTGATCAATTTTGAGCTACTATGATAGAACATGTTTTCGTTCATCAAAAGACAATGATGGAAAAATATGAATATTTTTTTAGATTAAAAATGTACTTCTCCCTGAAAATGGTATGTTTTGAACAATGTGTTTTCTATTTTTCGGTGTATTGTTTACTGATTGCTTGAGAGTGTATATCATTTTGATCACTTGGTTTATGATTTGAGAGCAGTGTTTGATTTTGAACACAGGTAAAACTGTTTTGAGGCGAATGTTTCATTTTGCAAGAGGAGTCAGAGGTTTTGTAAATAGTGCTTGAAGATGAGGTTTTGTGTTTAATGTTTTCAGGAAATGGAGCAGGGTTTCAGAAATTGTGTTTTAGCAATTGAGAAAAACTGTAATTCAATGAACCTTCGGCTAGTGTGAACGTGAAGCTTCGGAGTTGGAAACTTTTACCGGTAGAGAGAGAATGAGTGAGTAGGTCTATGTTCTTAGTGAAGCTTTAAAGTTGTCTTTATCTAGATTGATTCAAATTGATATGGTTAGTTTGTCTTTGCATGATCTGAGCATTGAGAGAGAGAGAGAGAGAGAGAGAGAGAGAGAACAAACGCAGCTGCTGTGTCTCTTGTCATCTGTGGTGTGTCGTCTGCCTTTCACTTGACCCACTCAGCTGTATACCAGGACAACCTGCCTTTCACTTGACCCACTCAGCTGTATACCAGGACAACCTGCCTTTCTTTTAAACACACTTTGCCTGGGAAACTGCTCCAGTATGGGGTCCCATAGTCCTCTACCAACTACTTATCTCCCTACCTAATAGGCTTGGGTGGTATACCGTATACACGGTATAAAAGGGTATTTTGAAGTACTGACGGTATGATTTTCAATACCGTCCCCAAAAAATGTGATTGTTCGTTTACAAAGAGCGCATGGGGCTTAGCAAATGTGACGTGACGATCCACTGTTGAGCAGCACAAGAGAGGCGATCAAGTTACACAAGGAATTCACAACTAATGTTTGCCAGCTAAGTTAACTATCTAAGATGTGCCAAGTACATTTTCTCCAGCTCAGAGCTCCAGCTATGCATTTTGGTTTGCTAACTTGCTAGCTATAACATTAGGTGTCTAGCTTGCAATATCAAGCTGCTTGGTTACAGCAAAGACAATCAATCCCCTTCTGGATCAAGTGTGAGTAGCCTTTTGAGATAGATAGTATAATATATAGTATATATATAATATATAATACTATCTATAATATATAGATAGTATATAGATAGTATAACTTTATGAGCCAGGTTGTCTGTCCTTGCATTTGGTTTATGTTCGCTTGTGCTTATTAGCATATAGCTAGCGTCAGCTAAAGGAATTCGCTAGTATTTTGTTAGTTAGTATTTTGTTAGTATAAGAAATAATCAAAAAAAATTGCCTCTCTGCCGGTAATACCGTATACCCTGTTATGGTACAGAAACTGTATGAAGGTATGGAAATCCAATGCTTTAAGACATGGCGTTTCAATCAGTAATGTAGAGCTAGAAAAATTGGTGGGTAAACTTTGATTGGCAGTCACGGTGCAAAGAATTAGGTTCGCTATACTTTCAATGCATTTTTTCCCAAAAGGTTGGTAAACTTTACCCTCCACTGCATCACTGGGTTCAATGTATTTGCTATAGAAGATGTAGAGCAGAATTGGGGAAAATTCTATTTCATTTCACATCAGGAAATACATTGGAACCCACTTAGCTAAATAACAGAACTAAACAAATGTCTAGAAAATGTCAACTACTGTATGTGAACTACTACAGTAAGACACTGTTCAGTGAAGTACCAGGCACAAGCAGTGAGAGGCACAGCCTAATTAAGAGTGTGTGTGTGTGTGTGTGTGTGTGTGTGTGTGTGTGTGTGTGTGTGTGTGTGTGTGTGTGTGTGTGTCGGTTGCCACTTACCATGCTCACTAATGTCTCCAAAGCTCACGGTGTTCAAATGGTCTTTCTCTAAGCAGCCCCTTGCTACTGTTTATTGGGACAGGTGGTGCATTCAGAAAAGCTGTACAATTCCCCTATCTGAGATATCTACTGCAGCCCTCTTCATCCACATACAACACCCATTCTGCCAGTCACATTCTGTTAAAGGTGCCCAAAGCACACACATCCCTGGGTCGCTCCTCTTTTCAGTTCGCTGCAGCTAGTGACTGGAATGAGCTGCAACAAACACTCAAACTGAACAGTTTT
The DNA here is from genome assembly GCF_057628025.1 of Oncorhynchus mykiss. Taxonomy (NCBI): domain Eukaryota; kingdom Metazoa; phylum Chordata; class Actinopteri; order Salmoniformes; family Salmonidae; genus Oncorhynchus; species Oncorhynchus mykiss. Next base: position 12,278,938 of record NC_143026.1, on the reverse strand, counting down.
ATCTCAATCTCTTCATTCATAGACTCAATCATGGACACTCTTACTGACAGTTGTGGCTGCTTTGCGAGATGTATTGTTGTCTCTACCTTCTTGCCCTTTGTGTTGTTGTCTGTGCCCAATAATGTTTGTACCATGTTTCGTGCTGCTATCATGTTGCGGTGCTACCATGTTGTTGTCACGTTGTGTTGCTACCATGCTGTGTTGTCATGTGTTACTGCCTCTGTATGTTGTTGACTTTAGGTATCTCTTTATGTAGTGTTGTGTTGTCTCTCTTGTCGTGATGTGAGTTTTGTCCTATATTTATATTTTATTTATATTTGTATTTTTAATCCAATCCCAGCAGGAGGCCTTTTGCCTGGTAGGCCGTCGTTGTAAATAAAAATGTGTTCTTCATTGACTTGCCTAGTTAAATAAAGGTTAAATAATGTTTTTTATTTTTTAAATGCCAAGTGATCCCTGCACAACACATAAGCTCACACAACCCAATAAAGCATCGCACTTTAAAGGGGGATTCCACTAATGGTCAAACGTGTTTGGGGAAACAAAAAACATTAGGATATACTCATAAACATGTATGTTGACAGATGTTGAGAGGATACAGCATTTTTGCTCATCCCATAACCCCAAAAAAGGTAACTTGGTCCATTTGATGCCCCACCTGCGTTAGCTGTGATTGATTGAGCTTTCCTGTCTCAAAACTGTCCAGCCCCGTCTATCCGGTACTCCAAGCCGACTTGAGCAAACGCGCAAATTATTTGAAAGACTTTAAATACTACTTGAGCCCAGGTCTGGCCAGTGTCCGCATATCATTTCACCTAACGCTCTAGTTTTCATAATCAGAAGTGGGATTAGAACCAAAGGAGGTTGTTGGTTCCAGACAGTCAGACATCAGGGGATGAGGAGGGTCAGACAGTAAGGATGGGAAGTGTGGCTGCCACCAGAGACAAGAGAGCAGGAAATGACAGTAAAGTCGCCCGTTTATGGCGGCTTCCAGGCAGTGGACTTGGATACGAGAGGCCTGGAGTGAAAATATAGAGTTACACACTTTGCTGCCCTGAGGACCCAGACCCAAACAGCAGAGAGAGATATCAGAGGGATATGTTGGTAGGCGCCAACCGTGAAAGCCTTAGTCATAACGCCAAAACGATGTTATCTTATGACAAATTGTATTATAGAATGTTATGCCATTGTGCAGTTAAAAAAGATGTGCATTAGGGAAAGTATGCTAATGGGTAACTCCTCTGTCACTCGGTGACATCGTTGCCATTGTTATCGACATTCTGCTGACTAATGCCCAGTCTTTCTGAACGGGGGCAAATGACTGTTTTGTCTAAATTACACTAAAGTGGCTTGGAAATATGATTACTAAAGTAGGCAAATAATTAGTCGGAAACAACTTTGCCATCCTTATGATGCAGGGCAAGTTTACTTTAGAGAGATGGCAATGTTGCCATTAGGTAGTAAAATTTGTAAAAAAAAATATCTAGCAATGCTAATATTAGCTAGCTAAAATTCAGTGCTGTCCCCTCAATCTTAGGTGGCTAGCTAAAGTTACACTGCAACTAAAGTCAATCTGGTGACATCACAATGATGACAAAAGGTTTTCCTACTAATTATTTGCCTCCTATTTAAATCTCATCGTTTCCAAGACACAGTAATGCACTTTAGATGAACTCTTCATCAACGCCCATTGGGAATGCATTGAGTATAATGTTCAGTTGGGCATCAGTCCTAAAATGAACGTTCAAAACAATATTGTGACAAAACGTGCAACCTGGTTTCAAGTCCTGGGTACCGTTGAGCCATTGACCCTGAAAACAGCTCACTTGATTCAGACCTTAGTGCAAATGTTCCACTGTACAATCATCCCTGTTGCCCGGCAATTGACCTCTGTTACGCTGATCAAGCTGCCAAATTTGGGACTTAGGATCAAATTGTACTACTGCTGCCAACAATGTTAGAGCGTCTTTAACAAGACTGATCTCAAATAGACACTTAATCTGAAAACATACTGTATACCAGTATGATTCCTGATTGAATAATCTGTCCCTTCTAGGGTTTACGGGTTGGCTCTATACCCTGATATCTAATGCAGAGGTCTGCAATGCTCTTTGAAGTTAAGCGTGTGCCCTCTTTGACTTTTAGAGAAAAGTAATGTTGTCATAAGAGAAGAATTTCCAATTATCAGAACTTGCTCAAATAAAGTGTAGATTACATTTGCTGGGTCTACGTCTGTGATACTTCCTATAGAGAGTGAACTGTGAATGTGATGGGGATAGGCTACCTCTTCATGCCATCCTCATCCATTTAGCCATGTTTAGCTAGCTAGAACATGGGCAAAACTACATTTAACTTGATTAGAACATGGGCGAAACCAACTTTAGCTACCTAGAACATCGGTGAAATTGACTTTAGCTAGGTAGAACATGGGTGAGACTAAGTTTAGCTAGAACATGGGCAAAACCAAATATAGCTGGATTAGAACATGAGTGAAACCAATGTTAGCTAGCTAGAACATGGGTGAAACCAACATTAGCTAGCTAAAACATGGGAAAAACAAGTTGAGCTAGCTATAACATGGGTGAAATCTACTTAAACTAGCTAGAACATGGGTGAGACTAAGTTTAGCTAGAACATGGGCAAAACCAAATTTAGCTGGATTAAAACATGGGAGAATCCAACGTTAGCTAGCTAGAACATGGGTGTAACCAAGAAGATAGCCGGGATATGCTTTCCCTTTAAGATGGTTTCCTCTAGGTTTCTTCCTTCTAGGGAGTTTTTCCTAGCCAATGTGTTTCTTCTTCTGCTTGCTCTTAATTACCGTAATTAATCTAAATTAAGATAGAAATGCTAAACCATTTAAGTTCTTCTTCTAATTATTCCATATTCTAAAGTGTAAAACCCAACAACATTACATCCGAAACATCACATTACTATGTAGGAGTCAGAGTATGCTACGTGGGATAGGGTGTATAATTAAGCAATAAGGCCCGAGGGGGTGTGGTATATGGCCAATATACCACGGCTAAGGACTGTTCTTTTGCACAACGCAACGCGGAGTGCCTGAATACAGCCCTTAGCCGTGGTATATTGGCCATATACCACAAACCCCAGAGGTGCCTTACTGCTATTATCAAATGGTTACCAAGGTAATTAGTGCAGTAAAAATACATGTTTTGTCATACCTGTGGTATATGATACCACGGCTGTCAGCCAATCAGCCTTCAGGACTCGAACCACCCAGTTTATAAATGAATGAAGATCAGTAATGTAATTATTTGGTGGGTGCTTATATTTGTCCAAGTGTGTATTATACACATGTTCGAATAGGACATTTTATTTTCTTGCAAATGTCAATTCTCCCTGAGACACCCTCAAAGAGTGGGGTCGTGGCCAGCGTCTACCATTATCAACGGCAACCCTGGAGTAATTAGGGTTAAGTGCCTTGCTCAAGGGCACATCAACTGATTTTTCACCTTCTCAGCTCGAGGATTCAAACTAGCAACCTTGGGGATATTGGCCCAACACTCTAACCGCTAGGCTAACCGCTAGGCTACCTGCCACCAGCAGATCACTGCCGAGTGCAAAACAAAATCGGATCTCAATCCAATTGCACATACAGTATGTTACTATGTGATCTACTATACAATACATTTGCATCTATATCATTCAATTCAGATATGTAATACAGTACCACCCGGGGAAGGAAAAAAAAACAACTGACCTGCAATAAACCCAAACATGATTTTAATCCTGTATCACATTTATATATAAAAAAATTATATAGGGTACACATCCTGAATGAATATACCATGAGAACTTTTCATTGTTGCAACTGTGGTTTGGATTTGTAAAGGTAACTCAGACCGCATGAAAGACGGGTTCATTTTACAGTCGGCTTTGTCAACAATTGTTGTAGATTTTTGGAAGTGGGAGACATTGAGGCCGGCAGTCTAGCTCTGCATGTCTACTGAGATTTGTCATGCCATTGTAATACTAGATTGGAGTTTTAAACAAACAACCAAATAAGTTTTGTTATAGTGGAGAGGGATTGGGCTTTATCAAATATGAGCTCAGTTCAACTCAAAAGGTGAGTTTCAAGGTGGGAGAAATACATTCTTGATGAAAAGCCACAGTACTTTGCCCCTTAGAGACACCATAAGGAGCACCCAGAACTTCCCCCTCACTTAAGAATAAGAGTATGTTCCGTTGACAGGTCCAGAATGATTCTGTCTCAGAAAAATGAAAGAGTGTTTTAGGAGTAACTAGGGTGGGCTCCCTCACATTTATTTCTTTGTGAGGCTAAAGAACTTCTGCCCCCTTCTTATAGCTGTCCAGTACACACGGACATGTGTTCCTGTCAGTCATGGCACATCTCCATTTGTCCTCCCCTTACACTCTGTTCTCTCCCCCAGATATCTCACATTCATTTAAAGTGTTTAATTATTCATGAATTATTACAACTCTAATGTTAAAGAGTGCAGAGGCTGGTATTTAATCAAACCTGTAATGTGGACAAAGTCACTATTCTGTACTGCAAAATCACATAATTTCATATAGAACATCTTTGTTTTGTTTTATGACAGCCAGTAAACATTTTCTCAATATTTTCCACACTATGATGCATAACAATCTGGTATTTCACATTGTGGATGTCACAGCATGTAATTGATTGAATTTCCAGCCGTAGGCTCTTTGGAACCATGAAATACACCATACTGTGTATTGGATGTATCACTCATTGTACTGCAGTAACATTGAATATCACTCTGACCAAATCTCATGATCTTCCTAGTCCTGATTGTGTCCAATCTCGGCATCATCAATGTATGTTTTACATACATCATCAAGTTTGGAGAAAATAATATGGCTAGCTAGGCATTTACACAAATAAGAATAGGAAACCAGCAAAAATGTGGAAGCATCTGTAACAGCCTTGCTTATTTTTATCTGTCCTAGGGAGTCTGTGTCCATGGCTGAACCCTTTAATTATAAAAAGGAATAATGTTGTTTTTATTGCTAGCAGCTGGAGGAGCTTGCCACTCCCAAAAACAAACTGAGCTTGTTATATTATCATAATGATACAGTCGTGGTAAACGGATTAGCCTACTATGATCATGCTCCGGACTTTCTTTCCCGCGCCCACCCCCATTCAACTTATTGGTAGACTAACTGTGTTAGCAACGGCCTGTACTTCTGTTCTTTACTAGCAGTGTTAGGGAGTAAGTGGAGCAACCTTGATTTGGCCTTGAAGACTTGGCGTCGGCTCCCTAAGATAATGCCTACCCACTGGGCACAGACGTCAGTTCAAAGTCTAGTTTTGACATACATTTGGTTGAGTTGTCAATTAACGTGAATTCAACGTGAAATCAACTACAAAAAAGTTCAGTGTCATTGGATTTTTTTAAATGCCCTTACGCGGAAACAACTTTGATTCAACCAGTTTTTGCCCAGTGGGTAAGCTTTAACTCAGCAGGCTAACACAGTCTTATGGCATGCAGGAAACACAGTTTCGAACCCCTGTTTGTCACATACTACACAAGAAAGCAATAATCAACACACCACACAACTATAGCTTGGACAAACTGTCATGTCTAGTCTAGATGCTGACACTCTTCTCCACTGTCTATTCACCTGACATAGTCAATATTTGACCCAAGTTTACACTTGTGGTCATCTCTCTCATCTTGTTACATGAAAGAGCGTATGTAAGGAACTGTCCCGTTATCTGGTTTTAATGTACATTCTAGAATTCCCTCCTAGCCAATCAGAAACTAATATTCAACAATGCTGTGGTATAAAACAGTGTAACATCATTGTATACCAGTGTGAGTCTCTCTCCGGACACTTTGTGCCCTTTTCTTCCATTCACAGCAGGTCACATGACTGTGGCAGCGAGACAATGATCACCATACTGCAGGAGCCTCGCGCTCCGCTCGTCACTGCCCCCGGGACACTAGGCGGCAAGATTTCTCCAACTAAAATAGTTCCACCCTGTGGCACTTACTGGCATGGGCTTAATTCAATGGTTTGGTACACACATTCTTCTTGTTAACTCATTGGAAGCTTTCTATTCAGAGTCTGTGTCGCTTTGAAAATATGAAGGGGGATGGATGATGTGACAAAGGCATTTTAAGGCACTCAAACACACACACACACACACACACACACACACACACACACACACACACACACACACACACACACACACACACACACACACACACACACAGAGACATAAGAATAGAATATGGGCAGAGAGACACATGCACGTGTAACAAGGGAAACTCAGGTCCCATGAAACACATGCAGATGTGTGCACAAGCGCCAACATGGTACAAAACATTAGGAACATCTTACGAATATTGAGTTGCACCACATTTTGCCCTCAGAACAGCCTCAATTCGTTGGGGCATGGACTCTACAAGGTTTCGAAGGTATTCCACAGGGATGCTGGCCCATGTTGACTCCAATGCTTCCCACAGTTGTGTCAAGTTGACTGGATGTCATTTGGAAGGTGGACCATTCTTGATACACACAGGAAACTGTTGAGCGTAAGAAACCCAGCAGTGTAGCAGTTATCGACACTCAAACCATACCCCCATTCCAATGCAGTTCGTTCAATAGTTTGTCTAGCACATTCACCCTCTGAATGACAGACACAATCCATGTCTAAATTATCAAGGTGACATCAATAAGGGATCATAGCTTTTACCTGGATTCCCCTAGTCAGTCTATGTCATGTAAAGAGCAGGTGTTCCTAATGTTTTGTACACTCAGTTTACATACAGTGTCTTCTGAAAGTATCCAGACCCCTTCACTTTTCCACATTTTGCTACGTTACAGCCTTATTCTAAAATTGAATAAATAAATAAAATATCCTCAGCAATCCACACAAAACACCCCATAATAACAAAGACAAAACAGTTTTTTAGACATTTTTGCAAATGTATTAAATACAAAAAACAGAAATACCTTATTTACATAAGTATTCAGACCCTTTGCTATGAGACTTGAAATTGAGCTAAGGTGCATCCCTATTTCAATTGATCATCCTTGAGATGTTTCTACAACTTAATAGGAGTCCACCTGTGGTAAATTAAATTGATTGGACATGATTTGGAAAGGCACACACCAGTCTATATAAAGGTCCCACAGTTGACAGTGCATGTCAGAGCAAAAACCAAGCCATGAGGTCAAAGGAATTGTCAGTAGAGCTCAGAGACAGGATTGTGTCTAGGCACAGATCTAGGGAAGGGTACCAAAACATTTCTGCAGCATTGAAGGTACCCAAAAATACAGTGGCCTCCATCATTCTTCAATAGAAGAAGGCCACTCCTCAGTAAAAGGCACATGACAGCCTACTTGGAGTTTGCCAAACGGCACCTAAAGGACTCTCAGACCATGAGAAACAAGATTCTCTGGCCTGATGAAACCAAGACTGAACTCTTTGGCCTGTAGGACAAGCGTCATGTCTGGAGGAAACCTGGCACCAACCCTACGGTGAAACATGGTGGTGGCAGCATCATGTTGTGGGGATGTTTTTCAGCGGCAGGGACTGGGAGACTAGTCAGGATCAAGGCAAAGGTGAACGGAGCAAAGTACAGAGAGATCCTTGATGAAAACCTGCTCCAGAGCGCTCAAGACCTCAGACTGGGGTGAAGGTTCACCTTCCAACAGGACAACAACTCTAAGCACACAGCCAAGACAACACAGCTTCGGGACATGTCTCTGAATGTCCTTGAGTGGCCCAGACAGAGACTTGAACCCAATCGAACATCTCTGGAGAGACCTGAAAACAGCTGTGCAGCAACGCTCCCCATCCAACCAAACAGAGCTCGAGAGGATCCCAAATACTGGTGTGCCAAGCTTGTAGCATCATATACAAGAAGACTCCAGGCTGTAATCGCTGCCAAGGTGCTTCAAGAAAGTACTGAGTAGAGGGTCTGAATACTTATGTAAATGTTATATTTCAGTTGTTTATTTTTAATACATTTACAAAAAATTCAAAAAACTATTTTTTGCTTTGTCATTATAGACTATTGTGTGTAGATTGATGAGGGGGGAAAACAATGTAATCAATATTAGAATACAGCTATAATGTAACAAAATGTGGATAAAGGCCTTGTGCAAGCTACTAGTATCAAGACACACACAATTCAATATCAAGCTCACTCAGAAGTTGCAAATTAACATTAGAAATCCCAGAGCACACAATGGGCAACCTTGCTAGTGACCTGAACAGTGGCATTGGCCCCCGAGTCAATGCCTAAACTTTGGCTTAGCTGGGTAATGTGCTGGCGCACAGGAGATGCTGGGTCGAACCCTGGCACCGGCGGTTACACTGGCACTTACAGTGGGGGAAAAGAGGACCCTATGTATAATATTTGGCTAAACTACCAGACCTCATAAATAGCAAACGTCCAGCTGCTGCTCAATACATGCGGAGTTACGGGATAACGCAGAACCACAATGACTCTAAACTCACTGGTTCCCAATGTTCGTGGAGGTAATAAAAAAACTACAATGAGAATAGAGACAGGGCTCTAGCTGTTGCTATTTACCTTCGTGAATAGACACTGAAATTGTTTCCGATGGTTGTCTCGTATCACCGCGTCGCAGCGCACCATTCAGAACCCAGAACCAAAACAACACTTTTTAAGACCTGTCACTCATGCTAAGTGGCAAGATTATTGCATAACATGATACATCTAATTCAAATACATGAATATGAGATCAATCAACTCTCCTTGAGTTTATGCCTACATCATCTTACGTTGTATAATGTTTAAGTAACCTAATTGAAAAGCAGTGCATATTTTAATCAGAAAAAAAGATGGGCTTTATAAAAGATGGGCTTCTTAAAATCAGAAGAACTTTAAAGAAAGTTAGGTTCTTATTAGGATTGTTCGAACATGTTCAACTAAACACTATTTTATGTTTAATACAAACGTACACTGCAGGCTAGATAGACCCGATATTGCCCAATAGGCTACACACCAAGGAACGAAATAATTAATGCAAAACATACCTATTCTATGCGAGGGTTTTCGTCCTATTCGGGCTCATGGATCCTTTAAATGTTTCGCTCCTCACAATTGAATGGTCCTCACTAGTGAATGATGAATGATCCAAAAACTGCAGGTTGACGAAAATAAGTTTATCCGGTGGATGGTGAAACAAAACGTTTTCCACTGAAATAGGAAACGAGACCTACAGTACGCGTCCAATTATACAAACGTGGTTTAATTGTTAGAATTGCGAAAATGCTTTGGTTTGGCTCATTTACTGTACATCCCAACAGCCGTCGGACAGTGAGAAAGTTATCCCGAATGTCAAAAACACTGGCACCACTCTTGTGATGACCTCACCGCGGCGTCAGCCAATCAGGACGGTAAGGGATGCAAGGAGACTTGTAAAAAGGGCTCGACACTTTTTTTGTGGCAACTGGAAATTTTGTTTTTGCTGTTGAAAGAAAAAAAGATACCATTATTTTGGATCGTTTCAATATGAACATAGATGTGAAAAATTAGTTTACTGAATGTAAAAATGTTCAATTAAATACATGGGAAAATATGTATTTATCTAAAATGTGCTTTGCAATCTGCGTAACACTCTCCAATGAGCCAATGAAAGGAGCATACAGTATTATAGGCCTAGGTTTACGTTGGATAATTTTTCAACATCTCTGGTGTCATCTAGCGGTGAATGTTGTGTATCACGTGGAATTACTGTACAGCATGGCCAAGCCTATGGTCCATGCTCTTGATACAAAGGATGGCAAAAGTGTACACTTCAGAAGAAGGAATATATTATTAGAGGTCAGAACTCACCCCTGCAATAGAGTAGTTTGCTGTGTAGGCCCATTAGGCTACAATTAATTCATTCATTTATTTATCTAACCTTTATTTAACCAGGAAGTACTCAGAATGTCCTGGCCAAGATAGGCAGCACCAAGTCATTACACAATTACAGACAGACAACATGAAAAATTACAAGTAATCTAGTCAAAAAAACATAGAATTCACAAGAGTATAACAAAATCATAAAACAGCAAATTAAAAACATTGACAGGTCAGGGAATCAGTCTCAAAATCCTTTGTCGGTGAATTAAAAACACCAATCGAGACAAGTTCTTCCAGTTTAAAAGTATTTTGTAAGGCGTTCCAAGCCAATGGCACAGAGTACATAAAATCCCTTTTACCAAATTCAGTTCGGACATTTGGAACAGTTAGCAGGATAAAGTCCTGCGAACGAAGAGAGTACCCACCACATTTCTGAACAAAAATGCCCAAGTAAAATGGTAGTAAACCCAAAATGGCTTTGTAAATAAAAGTATACCTGTGACTGAGCCTATGAGTGACTAGAGAAGGCCAGCCAACCCTGGTATACAAAGTGCAGTGGTACGTAAGGGTTTTGCAGTTTAAAATAAACCTCAATGCGCCATGGTAAAGGGTGTCAATTGATCTCAAACACTGAGCAGAAGGATTCATATATAAAATATCCCCAATATCCACATACCTGGGGTGGCAGGTAGCCAAGTGGTTAGTGGTTAGAGCGTTGGACTAGTAACCAAAAGGTTGCAAGATCGACTCCCTGAGATGACAAGGTAAAAATATGTTGTTCTGTCCCTTAACAAGGCAGTTAACCCACTGTTCCTAGACAGTCATCAAAAATAAGAATTTGTTCTCAACTGACTTGCCTAGTTAAATAAAGGTAAAAGAAAATAGTCTAGTAAAGGCATAAATGTAGCTGATACTAGCCTCCTTCTGGCTTCAAAAGAAAAACAGGCCTTATTCCTAAAAGAAAATCCCAACTTCAGTTAAAAAAAAAAATTGTAAGTTGTTTAATATGCAATTTAATAAAAGAGAGGTCATCATCAATTAATATTCCAAGATATTTATATGAGGTTACAGTCTCAATCTCATTGCCCTGGCAGATAGTAATAGGCGAAAGGTTCAGAGATCTATTTCTTGCTTTAGAAAACACCATTAGTTTTATCAGTATTGAGGATAAGCTTCAATTGACACAAGGTATGTTGCAAGTTGAAAGCAATGTGGTGGACAGCTCCAATGCATCAAGCAGTACGTCTTCCCAGTGGGCATATGACATGATAAAGATGTCTTTTACTGGTTGAAATTAGGTCGGTACGTCATATAACCATATAACCATATTACATCCAGATTAAGAAGACCTCTTCATGATGTCTTTTTGATGTCATGAAAATATGTCTTATTTTGGTTGATATCTGGATTTTGGTTGAAATCTGATTAAAGTACTGACCAGTTATCTAAATACTGTTTAATTAATAGAAACCAATCTACAGTACATAAACATGTCCATAGTGTTTGTGGGCCATGCACCCATTGCATATAAGACACTAGAACCATTACAATTACAACAATAGGAGTAATGTTCTTTTCCAACAGGGTTTGATTCAGCTGAGCACACTTGGCAAACAACAGATGGCAGAGCACTCCAAAGCGGGTTAGGGTCTCGTGGCGTACTGTACCCAGTAGCGGGTTAGAGTCTCGTGGCGTACTGTACCCAGTAGCGGGTTAGAGTCTCGTGGCGTACTGTACCCAGTAGCGGGTTAGAGTCTCGTGGCGTACTGTACCCAGTAGCGGGTTAGAGTCTCGTAGCATACTGTACCCAGTAGCGGGTTAGAGTCTCGTGGCGTACTGTACCCAGTAGCGGGTTAGAGTCTCGTGGCGTACTGTACCCAGTAGCGGGTTAGGGTCTCGTGGCGTACTGTACCCAGTAGCGGGTTAGAGTCTCGTGGCGTACTGTACCCAGTAGCGGGTTAGAGTCTCGTGGCGTACTGTACCCAGTAGCGGGTTAGAGTCTCGTGGCGTACTGTACCCAGTAGCGGGTTAGAGTCTCGTGGCGTACTGTACCCAGTAGCGGGTTAGAGTCTTGTGGCGTACTGTACCCAGTAGTGTGTTAGAGTCTCGTGGCATACTGTACCCAGTAGCGGGTTAGAGTCTCATGGCGTACTGTACCCAGTAGCGGGTTAGAGTCTCGTGGCGTACTGTACCCAGTAGCGGGTTAGAGTCTCGTGGCGTACTGTACCCAGTAGCGGGTTAGAGTCTCGTGGCGTACTGTACCCAGTAGCGGGTTAGAGTCTCGTGGCGTACTGTACCCAGTAGCGGGTTAGAGTCTCGTGGCGTACTGTACCCAGTAGCGGGTTCGAGTCTCGTGGTTACTGTACCCAGTAGCGGGTTAGAGTCTCGTGGCGTACTGTACCCAGTAGCGGGTTAGAGTCTCGTGGCGTACTGTACCCAGTAGCGGGTTAGAGTCTCGTGGCGTACTGTACCCAGTAGCGGGTTAGAGTCTCGTGGCGTACTGTACCCAGTAGCGGGTTAGAGTCTCGTGGCGTACTGTACCCAGTCAACACACTGGGCACGAGTCTATTTCTCTTGGCATAGACTCGGACTCGGGGGGAGGGGGCTTCATCCGGGCCGAGCTCTTCCCTAATCCAGCAGTATCATATTACTCTTGGCTCTGGCTAATGGTACTTGTGCAGAGTCCACTTCAACTTATCCGGCACAATTATGTTTTCAGGCATGTGATGAAATACCAATTTTAAAAACAAAGAAATATATATTTCACCTCCAAGTCATCGAATTTTCTAGGTCATTAAAAGCTACAATTTGTGACCGTCTCTGCGGTACTATAGCTATCAGAGATGGTCCCTAATTTAGAGGATATCCAGTTCTATAAATGCTTTCGCTATAGGCTATGGCAGTGTTTTTTTGTAGTTACAGTCCACCCAATTGAAAAGTGCACATTCACTTCCATACTGTTTGTTCTAGGCTACCAGCATGTAAGATAAACCTGCACAATAATACAGGATACCCTTACAAAATTTAACTTCCTTTAAAATGCAGTAAACTACAGAATAATAAATTACTGTTTTTTAAATGAATGATATCTGGATTGCTTGCTCTGTGTATTGGCTCTTAGTGGTATTGTTTTGTCTGTGTTAGCTAATTGCAGTTTGTGCTGCACAGTTTCCTGTGGTCCACTGAATGCTGATGTTCTATGACTAACTACATATGTTTTTTGTGAATTTAACAAATAACATGTAGGCCTATGTATTTCTTTCAATATCCTACCTATAATCCACAAGGATTTACAAAACCCTATTTTTATTGCATTTATTTCCATCAATATTTAGTACAAAATTATTGTGCTATATAAGTGCTGTACAGAAACCCAGCCTAAAACCGCAAACAGTAAGCAATGCAAGTGTAGAAGCACGGTGGCTAGGAAAAACTCCCTAGAAAGGCCAGAACCTAGGAAGAAACCTAGAGAGGAACCAGGCTATGAAGGGTGGCCAGTCCTCTTCTGGCTGTGCAAGGTGGAGATTATAACAGAACATGGCCAAGATGTTAAAATGTTCATAGATGACCAGCAGGGTCAAATAATAATAATCACAGTGGTTGTCGAGGGTGCAACAGGTCAGCACGTCAGGAGTAAATGTCAGTTGACTTTTCATAGCCGATCATTTAGAGTATCTCTACCGCTCCTGCTGTCTCTAGAGAGTTGAAAACAGCAGGTCTGGGGAAGGTAGTACGTCCGGGTGAACAGGTCAGGATTCCATAGCCGCAGGCAGAACAGTTGAAACTGGAGCAGCAGCACGGCCAGGTGGACTGGGGACAGAAAGGAGTCAATACAGTTGAAAATAAAATACAGTGGGTGGTCCGCCCAGTTCTAACTAGGGTACTTAGACAAAGTATTCCTATGGGTAATGTATGCCCAGGGGCGACTTCGCTTTGTACCCCCTATTCCCACCAACAAACAAACAGTCATAACACACAACAATACATAATCATGGACAAAGTGAGATGTAGGCACCAAAACATATGCGAGAGAGAGAGAGAGAGAGAGAGAGAGAGAGAGAGAGAGAGAGAGAGAGAGAGAGAGAGAGAGAGAGAGAGAATACTTAAATTCACACAGGACACCGGATAAGACAGGAGAAGTACTCCAGGTGTAACAGACGGACCCTAGGCCCCGACACATAAACTACTGCAGCATAAATACTGGAGGCTGAGTCAGGAGGGGTCGGAGACACTGTGGCCACATCCAACGACACCCCCGAACAGGGCCAAACAGGCTGGAATAACCCCATCCACTTTGCCAAAGCATATCTTCAACCACCAACTTACCATCCTGAGACAAGGCTGAGTATAGCCCACAAAGACAGGAAGATCACGTCAGTGACTCAGCCCACTCAAGTGATGCACCCCTCCTAGAGACGGCATGGAAGAGCACCAGTGAACCAGTAACTCAGCCCCTGTAATAGGGTTAGAGTCAGAGAATCCCAGTGGAGAGAGGGGAACCGGCCAGGCAGAGATGGCAAGGGCGGTTAGTTGCTCCAGTGCCTTTCTGTTCACCTTCACACTCCTGAGCCAGACTACACTCAATCATAGGACCTATTGAAGAGATGCGTCTTCAATGAAGACTTAAAGGTTGAGACAGAGTCTGCGTCTCTCACATGGGTAGGCAGACCATTCCATAAAAATTTAGCTCTGTAGGAGAAAGCCTTGCCTCCAGCTGTTTGCTTAGAAGTTCTAGGGACAGTTAGGAGGCTTGCGTCTTGTGACCGTAGCGTATGTGTAGGTATGTACGGCAGGACCAAAAGGTGGACCACCAGTATTTCCCAGAGACGGAATGGATAGTGCGAGAAATACCTGAATAACTGTTGGTTAAGGGCTTGTAGGTAATAATTTCACGGGAAGGTGTACACTTGTTGTATTTGGCTCATGTGACAAATAAATTTGATTTGATTTTGATTACATTTCTCTAAAACAGGTTATAGGCTACATATGCACCACCAAGTCAGAACAGTAGGCAAAATTAAGAGGGGTAATATACCAAATTATTAGGGTGAGACACATGGGCTACTAACATCTTACTACACAACATACACTTAGTATTACTTTCTTAGCTACGGTATACAGTAGATATCTCCCTGGCATATTGCATCATTTACGCAGCAGCATACAATACATTTTTGGACTCACCTTGTGCTGTGCTCACTTGAACAGGAAGGTGGCGCGGCGGTCCTTGGTGGGCAAATTTTGTCATCAAAGTCTGTCATTCTCTGAATTTATGACGCTTTCAAAACAACAAGGTCGAATCATGATGATGTGACTGATCTTCAGGTCGTCGCTCTAGAAAGAGGCCGGATTTACAATTCCGCGTTGGATGACTGTTCAAAACATATTTTCCCATTCGGATCTCATTTATTCCAGACTTCCCAGTTGTATTGAACTCACTGAAGTCAAGTTTTCGCAGTTCAGAGTTAACAGTTGTTTTGAGCGCGGCACAAATCATGCTTCATTGACAGCGTGGCCAATCTTGAATGTTTATCATTTTAAACTTGGAAAAGGGCCCCTTATACCCAGATTTGGGACCACACGGTAAACTCCACTGAATAGCAGGCTAGTGATTGCTTTTCAATGCTTGCAGTTAGCCACTGTCACTGATTCCTTCCAAACCACTCATTGTTGAATTAGAGATTTACAACTTGTTGTTTATGTCCAATGGCCGATGAGCACCGATATGTTTTATCTATAAATTCTCTTTATTATTTATCTTCATATGACAAGGATTACAAATGATTTCCCAGTAGATTGTCGAGTTGATTCATGATGATTACTACTAGCTAAGATGTTGACATGATCAGTCCAATCAAAGCAACTGTACATATAACGTTTCTGGGCAGTCTTTGACAACCCGCACGAGGGTAGAGAGGCGAGTGAACGTCTCTTCCCCCTGAGGCAGGGGATGAGGAGCGCCCAGGAGTTCACCCTGGACTTTCGGACCCTGGCCGCCGGAGCAGGATGGAACGACAGGGCCCTTATCGACCACTATCGCTGCAGCCTGCGCAAGGATGTCCGTCAGGAGATGGCCTGCAGGGATATCACCCTCACCTTTGACCAGCTGATGGACCTGTCCTACTGGCCACCAGCGGACATTCAGAGAGGGCTCTGTCTGTTCCCTCTCCCAGCACCACTGCTCCAGTGCCCATGGAGCTGAGGTATCGATGACACGGGGGGAGGGATGGGGGATGGGCTTAGACACAGAAGTCAGAGGACTGTGAGACAAGGGCTTAATTCTGGACACATGAAAATTAGGGCGAACACGGAGGGTACGGGGCAACAGCAGGCGGACAGCAGTGGGACTAAGGACTCTAGAAATGGGTGTCATGACGTTGGCCTGGGGGTAGGTTTATGACAGTCATAAATACCTTTTCTCCCCTTTTTTCTTCTCTCTACCCTACTGAGGTTACATTTGCAAAACCCTTGGTTAACATAGAGATTCTGAGAACATCAGAAGGCGAGGGGAAATTAACCATATTCTGGTAATCCGACCAATCGAACGGTATGCGGTGGTGCTTAATGAATATGATGTCAGTTCAGTTGTCATCTGAGACATTCTCATCAATGATAAGATGACATAAACTCTACAGTGGAAAGTCTACACATCAGAGTTATCGGATTCACATGGAATTGTTGTTCAATTGAAATGTTTGAATATGAAATTATTCGTGATGGGATGAAATGTGATTTTAGCTTCTAAAATGTGAGATTTGGGTTTTCATAAGATAGGGCTCTGCTCAATCAACCTGTGAAGGGACATGGGCTATATAACGTTTCAAACACACCCTCCTCTCCCTCCCTATATAAGCCCTTGACGACAATATAACCTCCTGTTCCGAGGACGTGAGGACGACAGTCCTATGTCAGAATGGTTCAGATAATAACTACAGAACGAAGCCAACATCAGCGTGAGCTTTGGTTGCGAATGGTATGAACTTTGAACTGTTATTCACTACAGAAGTGATACCTCCTAGCCGTTGAGTTAGCAACCGCAGCTGCAAACGCAGGTTAGGAAGGAACAGACAGAGTATTCCACTTACACACAACTACATTACTACAACGTATCCAATTTACCAGCAGAGACATTCTTCAAAGGACTCGGTTGGGCAACACGGCCTTCCATCTACCACCAACCTACCGAAGCGCAGCTCAGAGTAAATATTTATTGCATTTTCCTTTTCCAAATGGGCGGTAATTTAGAATGTATAAGATACTGTATTTACGATAGCACAGCTTCTTCCCATTGTTCCTCAGTCTTCCCACTCTTTCACTCAAACCCAGACCCTTTTCTTTTGTGTAACAAGCTGTCGTATCTGTTCCGCCCGCTAGGGACGTTTTCCTTTATGACGTAATTTGTAATCAAGTTATGATTTAATTATGTGTATGTGTAATTCTGTGTGATTAGTTAGGTATTTAGTAAATGAATAATTAAACCTAATTTTGTATTGCTGATTCAACTTGTGAGCCAGGGTTCGTGCAGATAACCAAGAATTTACAACTTTCAGATGAGACTGAATTAAGATGACGATTAATATTGACTGCAATTGATGTAAAATATTACTAGGTCTTTAAGAGTTTATTCAGAAGATAACAGCTCTATAAATATTATTTTGTGGTGCCCCGACTCTCTAGTTAATTACATTTACATGATTAGCTCAATCAGGTAATATTAATTACGGAGAAATTATTTTATAGAATAGCATGTCATATCACTTAATCCGGCATAGCCAAAGACACGCCATGGGGAAAGGACCAATGAAATGGGAGGAGAGTTTGTGGGATTTCACCTGGAGGGGCAGGTCCCGAGGAACAACAATACCCTCTGCCCGATATGATAGCGGGGAGTCGGAGTCCGGTGGTGATCTTCTTGACAATACCTGGTCTTGAGAAGTGCCGCCCGAGCTCTTTTCCAGGTACGCCGACAGCGGCAGACGAACATCTGGGCTGAAGGTATGTTGACCTCAACTTCTTGCTCGGGGAAGAGCGGAGGCTGATACACCATGGAGCATTAAGTCTCTCACTGTTGCCGCCAGCTACCGCCCCTTTCAGCTCCCAGCTGTGCCCTGGACACCATTTGTGAATTGATCGCCCCCCATCTAACTTCAGAGTTTGTTCTGTTAGGTGATCTTAACTGGGATATGCTTAATTTAACACCCCGGCAGTCCTACAATCTAAGCTAGATACCCTCAATCTCACACAAATCATTAAGGAACCCACCAGGTACAACCCTAAATCTGTAAACAAGGGAACCCTCATAGACGTTATCCTGACCAACTGGCCCTCCAAATACACCTCCGCTGTCTTCAATCAGGATCTCAGCGATCACTGCCTCATTGCCTGTATCCTCTACGGGTCCGCAGTCAAACGACCACCCTTAATCACTGTCAAACGCTCCCTAAAACACTTCTGCGAGCAGGCCTTTCTAATCGACCTGGCCCGGGTATCCTGGAAGGATATTGACCTCATCCCATCAGTTGAGGATGCCTGGTAATTCTTTAAAAGTAACTTCCTCACCATCTTAGATAAGCATGCTCCGTTCAAAAAATGCAGAACTAAGAACAGATATAGCCCCTGGTTCACTCCAGACCTGACTGCCCTCGACCAGCACAAAAACATTCTGTGGCAGAATAGTCCCCGCGAATAGTCCCCGCGATATGCAGCTGTTCAGGAAAGTCTGGAAACAATACACGCCAGGAAAACAAAGACCAGCTTTTTCAAGCAGAAATTTGCATCCTGCAGCTCTAGCTCCAAAACGTTCTGGGATACTGTAAAGTCCATGGAGAACAAGAGCACCTCCTCCCAGCTGCCCACTGCACTGAGGCTAGGTAATACGGTCACCACCGATAAATCCATAATAATTGAAAACTTCAATGAGCATTTCTCAACGGCTGGCCATGCCTTCCTCCTGGCTACTCCAACCTCGGCCAACAGCCCCCCCCCCCCCCCCGCAACTACTCGCCCAAGCCTCCCCAGCTTCTCCTTTACCCAAATCCAGATAGCAGATGTTCTGAAAGTGCCACACCTGGACCCGTACAGATCAGCTGGGCTTGACCATCTGGACCCTCT
Source organism: Oncorhynchus mykiss (assembly GCF_057628025.1). Taxonomy (NCBI): domain Eukaryota; kingdom Metazoa; phylum Chordata; class Actinopteri; order Salmoniformes; family Salmonidae; genus Oncorhynchus; species Oncorhynchus mykiss. The sequence continues at coordinate 12,259,982 of NC_143026.1, read as the reverse complement.
ATTTCTGAAACTATCCGCCGCCATTGTCGCAACCCCTATTACCAGCCTGTTCAACCTCTCTTTCATATCGTCTGAGATCCCCAAGGACTGGAAAGCTGCGCGGTCATCCCCCTCTTCAAAGGGGGAGACCCCCTGGACCCAAACTGTTACAGACCTATATCCATCCTGCCCTGCCTATCTAAGATCTTCGAAAGCCAAGTCAAAAAAGAGATCACTGACCATCTCGAATCCCACCGTACCTTCTCCGCTGTGCAATCTGGTTTCCGAGCCGGTCACGGGTGCACCTCAGCCACACTTAAGGTACTAAACGATATCATAACCACCATTGATAAAAGACAGTAATGTGCAGCCGTCTTCATCGACCTGGCCAAGGCTTTCGACTCTGTCAATCACCATATTCTTATCGGCAGACTCAGTAGCCTCGGTTTTTCTAATGACTGCCTTGCCTGGTTCACCAACTACTTTGCAGACAGAGTTCAGTGTGTCAAATCGGAGGGCATGTTGTCCGGTCCTCTGGCAGTCTCTATGGGAGTGCCACAGGGTTCAATTCTCGGGCCGACTCTTTTCTCTGTATATATCAATGATGTTGCTCTTTCTGCGGGTGATGCCCTGATCAACCTCTACGCAGACGACACCATTCTGTATACTTCTGGCCCTTCCTTGGACACTGTGCTATCTAACCTCCAAACGAGCTTCAACGCCATACAGCACTCCTTCTGTGGCCTCCAACTGCTCTTAAACGCTAGTAAAACCAAATGCATGCTTTTCAACCGTTCGCTGCCTGCATCCGCACGCCCGATTAGCATCACCACCCTGGATGGTTCCGACCTAGAATATGTGGACATCTATAAGTACCTAGGTGTCTGGCTAGACTGTAAACTCTCCTTCCAGACTCATATCAAACATCTCCAATCCAAAATCAAATCTAGAATCGGCTTTCTATTTCGCAACAAAGCCTCCTTCACTCACGCCGCCAAACTTACCCTAGCAAAACTGACTATCCTACCAATCCTTGACTTTGGCGATGTCATCTACAAAATGGCTTCCAATACTCTACTCAGCAAACTGGATGCAGTTTATCACAGTGCCATCCGCTTTGTTACTAAAGCACCGTATACCACCCACCACTGCGACCTGGCTCTCGCTACATATTCGTCGCCAGACCCACTGGCTCCAGGTCATCTACAAGTCCATGCTAGGTAAAGCTCCGCCTTATCTCAGTTCACTGGTCACGATGGCAACACCCACCCGTAGCACGCGCTCCAGCAGGTGTATCTCACTGATCATCCCTAAAGCCAACACCTCATTTGGCCGCCTTTCCTTCCAGTTCTCTGCTGCCTGTGACTGGAACGAATTGCAAAAATCGTTGAAGTTGGAGACTTTTATCTCCCTCACCAACTTTAAACATCTGCTATCTGAGCAGCTAACTGATCGCTGCAGCTGTACACAGTCCATCGGTAAATAGCCCACCCAATTTACCTACCTCATCCCCATACTGTTTTTATTTATTTACTTTTCTGCTCTTTTGCACACCAGTATCTCTACCTGCACATGACCATCTGATCATTTATCACTCCAGTGTTAATCTGCTAAAATTGTATTTATTCGCCTACCTCCTCTCGCCTTTTGCACACAATGTATATTTTTTCTTTTTTTCTACTGTGTTATTGACTTGTTTATTGTTTACTCCGTGTGTAACTCTGTGTTGCTGTCTGTTCACACTGCTATGCTTTATCTTGGCCAGGTCGCAGTTGTAAATGGGAACTTGTTCTCAACTAGCCTACCTGGTTAATCTCTTGAAACTAGCGGGCACTATTTTCATTTTTGGAAAAATAATGTTCCCAAAGTAAACAGGCTATTTTGTCAGGACAAGATGATAGAATATGCATATAATTGACAGCTTAGGATGGAAAACACTCTAAAGTTTCCAAAACTGTAAAAATATTGTCTGTGAGTATAACAGAACTGTTTCTCTCGCTCCTACTAAGAAGCCAACTGTCCCAGTTGATATATTATCGAATAGATATTTGAAAAACACCTTGAGGATTGATTATAAAAAACGTTTGCCATGTTTCTGTCGATATTATGGATCTAATTTGTAATATTTTACACACACCATGCATCCGGCGATGAAGGCCGAGACATAAGGAGCCATGGTACGACGAGCACCAGGATGACAAGTAAGCCTGTAGCAGTGAGCCCATTCCAGGACTTGAGGCCGGGCCAAATCAATAACAAACATCCTGTCAGCTGGGCCCCCCCAGGGTCCGGTTGGGAGCGTTGTGCTTTGCGGACCGGAGCCTCAGTACCCCAGACAACCGAAGCTACCAAACATGAGGCAGGAAGGGATGGTCTCTGATCCAGAGGGTGTGGCAGCGGAATTGTACATGCGGGAAAGGGCATCCAGATTCACATTTTTGGACCCTGGGCGGTAGGAGATGGTGAAATTGAACCTGGTTAATAACAGGGCCCACTATTTGTTTACCAAATTGTGATTCCTACAGCCTTTCGGCAAAATGTGTTATCCCTTGCCCATGATCACCAGTGGTCCGGTCATTTAGGAATCACCAAGACTTATGATTGGGTCCTTCGACATTTCTTTTGGCCAGGTTTAAAACAAGATTTGGCTCAGTTCTGTAGGTTCTGCCACACATGTCAGATAAATGGAAAACCCAATCAGGTTATTCCTCCCGCTCCTCTTTGTCCAATACCTGTCATAGGTGAACCATTCGAACATGAGGTGGTTGATTGTGTTGGACCGTTACCGAAGACATAATCGGGTAACCAGTTTCTGTTAACGGTTATGTGTATGGCAACAAGATACCCGAGGCCATTCCTCTGCGAAGGATTACAGCTGCGGTAGTGAGTAAAGCCTTGATTAAATTCTTCAAGACATTTGGGTTACCTAAGGTGGTACAAACTGATCAGGGTACCAATTTCCTATCCAAGCTTTTCAAGCAGGTGTTAAAATCCTTGTCAATTATGCACCGTGTGGCAAGCGCATATCACCCAGAGTCTCAGGGTGTGCTTGAAAGTTGGCATCAGACACTGAAGTCTATGCTACGTAAATATTGTTTGAAATCTGAGAAAGATTGGGATGAGGGAGTTCCTCTAGTTTTGTTTGCTGCTCATGAAACTGTACAGGAGTCTCTAGGGTTCAGCCCGGCTGAACTAGTGTTTGGTCACACAGTGAGAGGACCAATGAAAGTCCTTAAAGAACAGTTTTTGTCCCAAGAGTTGTGAGATGAGAATGTGTTGGACTACGTTAGTCGCTTTCGTGAGCTCCTACACCAAGCCTGTGCTCTCGCAAAGGAAGCTATGTCTTCCTCACAGAGGAGTATGAAAAGACACAATGATAAACAAGCTGTTTCTCGTCCACTACTGCCGGGTGTGTCACGTTCTGACCTTAGTTCTTTTGTTATGTATTTGTTTTAGTATGGTCAGGGCGTGAGTTGGGTGGGTTGTCTATGTTCGTTTTTCTATGATTTGGTTTTCTGTGTTTGGGCTGGTATGGTTCTCAATCAGAGGCAGCTGTCAATCGTTGTCCCTGATTGAGAACCATGTTTAGGTAGCCTGTTTTCTATTGTGTTTTGTGGGTGGTTGTGTCCTGTGTTAGTGTTTTCACCATACTGTTTTGGTTGTTTGTTTGTACTTTTGTTATTTTGTTCAGTGTTCTGTTGATTTATCAAATATATCATTATGGACACTTACCACGCTGCACATTGGTCTGATCCTTGCTACTCCTCTGAAGAAGAAGAGGAATTCCGTTACAAGGTGACCAAGTATTGGTGTTATTGCCTGTTCCAGGATCTTCACTGTCAGCTTGTTTCTCTGGTCCTTATTTAATGGAAAATAAATGAAGTGAAACTGATTATGTGCTTTAAACTCCTGATAGAAAACGCCAATCTCGTGTGTGCCACATTAACATGTTGAAAGCATACCACACCCGAAACATCACCCAGTTAGATCAAAAGTTAGTTCAAAAACAGCGTCAGTGTCACGACTCCCGCCAAAGTTGGTCCCTCTCCTTGTTCGGGCATCGTTCAGCACTCAAAGTCACCGGTCTTCTAGCCATCGCCGCTCCACCTTTCATTTTCCATTTGTTTTGTCTTGTTTTTCCGCACACCTGGTTTACATCCCCTCATTACTCTACGTGTATAGTATCCTCTGTTCCCCCCATGTCTGTGTGTGGTATTGTTAGTTTCGTTACATGTGTGTTGCTACAAGCTGGTTTTGCGCCGGGTATTGTTTGTAATCAGTGGTTTTGTTACTTGTACCTATTTGTGTATTTGTGCGCTCGCTTTTTTCCTTGGGCCGGAGTGTTGTGATGCAGTTGCATCCGGCTGTTTTCCTCTGCCTAAATAAAGTGTGCCTGTTCACTCATCTCTGCTCTCCTGCACTTGACTTCCTTCAACCATTTGAGCACACTCTGACAGGCAGGTACTGCTGTCTCCTCTGCTTCTGCTGCTATGATAGTGGGCTGTCATATTAATGATGTTGATAGAGATGGATTAGAGTTGCGCAATACTAAGCAGCAGTGCGTTAGATTCCCCAACTCAGAAATGCTGCTGACTCTCCAGTCTGGTTCATTTATCTGACGGACAGGACGACGATATTGTGAGGCTACCACACAGTTTTCCATGTCTCTTTAATGATGTTCCTACTCGCACAAACGTGTTGCTTTTCTGATTTTCGTGACCAAGCTACCTGATACTAATGTTTTGTCATGCAATCGATAAACTTACACAAACGCTTGGATTGCTTTCGCTGTAAAGCATAATTTCAAAATCTGAGACGACAGGTGGATTAACGAAAGGCTAAGCTGTGTTTTGCAATATTGCACTTGTGATTTCATGAATATGAATATTTTTAGTCATATTATTTGACTGTGGCGCTATGCTATTCAGCGGTTTCTGATGACAATTATCCCGCTTAAGGGATGGGTAGCGTCAAGAAGTTAAAAGAGCAACCCTATAAGGATTGCGACCAAAGTATTTACAATGAATACTAACAAGTTTAACAAGCAAAGGCAACCTAACAAGGCATACAAAAATCATACATTTTTGAACATGAGACAAAGCATCTGCCAATACATTTTCAGAACCCTTTTTGTGGCGGATCTCCACAATAAGCGCCCAACGCATAAGGCGCTAGTTCTGGTTGTACATACAGTGGAGAAACACTAAGGGGTTATGGTCACTATATACTATCACTGGTAGAGCACTAGAACCAATATATACTTCAAAGTATTGCAGAGCTAACAACAAAGCTATAGCTTCTTGTTCGATGGTTGCATAGTTAGCCTGACATTTGTTACATTTTCGTGAAAAATAACAAACAGTTTTTAGCCAAAAACGAAAGGGTGGGAGTGTTACGGATACAAGTATCCTGTCTGTGTATTTGTTTTCTCTCCTTCTGCCCTAGTCACAGGTGTCGCCAATCAGTCGCCACTGAAGACTGCTGCAGTAGTTTATGTGTCGGGGCCTAGAGTCAGTCTGTTACATCTGGAGTATTTCTCCTGTCTTATTTAAGTATTCTCTCTCTCTCTCTCTCTCTCTCTCTCTCTCTCTCTCTCTCTCTCTCTCTCTCTCTCTCTCTCTCTCTCTCTCTCTCTCTCTCTCTCTCTCCGTAATTATATGATTATGTATTGTTGTGGTTCATGACTGTTTGTTTGTTGGTGGGAAAAGGGGGTACAAAGCCAAGTCGCCCCTGGGCATACGTTACCCGTAGGAAGACTTTGTCTAAGTACCCTAGTTAGAACTGGGCAGACCACCCACTGTATTTTATTGGTTAGTTAGCTAGCTGTGCTTGAAGCAGGTTAGAATAGCTTAGGGTTTTTTGGATATTCATTATTTATTTATGTCTTGTTTCTAGACTGCAGGGCCAAAGGGATTCGTAACAATCATTAACAGTTGAAGCGTATATGGTGTTTTCAAGCACACAACACAGAAACAATGTAGTTGGGCAGAGACACAACTTTCTAGCAATATCCTGATAGATTTTTATAGTTTATTAACAACGCATGCATTTTAACATATAAAACAGACAGAATAGTACAGTAAGACTATGATTCAGTATGTAAGATTAACAATGAAACAAAGTAAATCTGTCCCTTGGTCTCACCAAAGAGACCTATCTGTTTTCTACTCATCTTTAGTTTCAACACAGATTCAGTTTACTCTGAACTTCACAACAGCAATGATGGTACACAGGAGGAAAAGCACAGCATTACCAATTTTTGGCAGGTAGAAAAATGTTGTTTCCCATCTGTAGAAGATTTAAAAGATTTAGAACATGTTCCTCTGTAAATTGCTACAATATAATTATATTTTTTAAGGGGAATTGTAAAGGGAAGATTTCCCTTTTCTAAAGGCAGTATATATTTAGGCAATAAGGCCCGAGGGGGTGTGACATATGGCCAATATACCACAGCTAAGGACTGTTCTTAGGACACAGCCCTTAGCCATGGTATTATTAACCATATACCACAAACCCCTGAGGTGCCTTATTGCTATTATAAACTGGTTACCAGAGCAGTAAAAATAAATGTTTTGTCATACCAGTGGTATGCGGTCTGCTATACCACGGCTGTCAACAAATCAACATTCAAGGCTCAAACCACCCCGTGTATATTTAACAGTAGGACACCAGCTATCACCACCACCAACATGCTCCGAGGAATCAGTAGGACTTTTAGATCTATGGAACAGACAGTGAAAGTGTCACGTCCTGACCATAGAAAGTGTTTATTTTCTATGGTAGAGTAGGTCAGGGTGTGACTGGGGGGTTGTTCTAGTTTATATTTTCTATGTGGGGTTCTAGGTTCATTTTCTCTGTTGGTGATTTGTATGATTCCCAATTAGAGGCAGCTGGTTATCGTTGTCTCTAATTGGGGATCATACTTAAGTAGCATTTTTTCCACCTGTGGGTTATAGGATATTGTTTATATTTAGTTGCCTGTTAGCACTGCATTGTTGTCATGGTTTGTTTATTCTTTATTTGTTTTGTCTTAGCTTAAGTTTCACTTTATTAATTAAAATTATGTGGAACTCAACATACACTGCACCTTGGTCTGACCATCATTATTATGAACATCGTGACAGAAAGTCTGTATAATGTCAAATGAATTCTCTGACAACATCACAGATACATTTATTTGTTTGTGCTGCTATGACGAAATGGAAACATTTGTTCAGCTCTTCACACCTTTTATGTGTGAAACTTGACAATAATGCTGCTACTTCAGCAAACCACAGAGATATGAGGAAGTGGTAAATGTCTCTATAAGTGTCTTGGCCTATACACGGTGTGAAAACATATAAGGAGGGTTATTTTGCTCCCTAAACTGTAGTGTGAAATGTTACCTTCATATTTGTATTGTCTTCCAGTTGGAACAGTAAGTGTTAAATACAGCTGAATGAGTGATAATTACCTCATGGTGTCCTTCTCCTTGCCCCCCTCAGGTCCTTGGACTGTGTTGTCAGTCTGAACAGGCTCAGCAGTTGGAGAGAAAGAGGATTGTTCAGTGGTTGGAGCTTGGGTTACTGTGAGGTGAAAACAACAGTGGTATTATGACTGGTGTAACAACACATTGTGGCTAAGCTAAGACCTTCTTGTCCAGCTTATTTAATTTACCCAATGTATGAATTTTGACTTTTTATTTTGTTGAGTTCAAACCAATGGTAGGACCGCTAATTATTCCCAAAAGCTTTTAATAAGGTTACAGTCCAATTTGTTTTAGATGATAAACCAGCAAGACTGGATAAAACCAACTTAATACTTAATTTGACAGTATCTGATTGTTCTCTACTCACTGGTCATAGTGGTGGTACTGTGTGTGGTAGTTTGTTGTCTGACAGTGATGTGAACAGGCATTGTAAGGTCTCCCACTCCACACCTGTACCAGCCAGTGTTCTCCGTCTTCAGTCCACTCATAGTCACCGTTAAGACATTTCTTCTGGTGACATCAGTGGTCTGCTGTAGGTTCACTGATGTTCCATCTGGAGTCCCAGAAATTGTCCACACACAGGAGACACTGCCAATCCTACACCAGTTCATATTTCCAGTGTTACTATAGTAACAATTTACAATGACAATCCCCCCTTCATCTCCAGTCACTTCCTGTTGGTCCACATAAAGTTCTGGAGTACCTGAACACAGATGAATCTGAGCTTTTAGATTGACAATAAATTAACATTTTTAAAAACATACTGATGAGCTAGTTATTAAGAAGCTGAGATTTAAAGTTTACAGAAATAGATTTTGCCTCTCCCTAAACAGCAGGAAGCAGATTCTACAGTCAACCTTCCTGACAGTTCTTGACTATGGTGACACGATTTATCGGAATGCAGCAGTCACTACTCTTCAACCTTTGGATGTCGTCTACCTTCGCTCCCTTCGCTTTGTCACAGGTGACAGTTTAGATATGCATCACCACATCCTGTATTAAAAGGTTATCTGGTCCTCATTAAGGTCCTGTAGATCACTTCACTACTCCCATTTTGTTTACAAATATCTACTACACAAGGGTCCAACCTACCTCACTTCACTGTTAAAATATTCTAAAATGAGAAACCATTTACACAGATGGTTAACTCTCAAGGTTCCACTAGTACGCACCAATCTAGGTAAATCCGCCTTCAGTTTTAGTGCCTTTAATTTTGGGAATATCCTGCAGAACTCCCTACAACTTGACTCGGGTGCCTCTAGGGCAGTTTAGGACTTTAATGTTGAATTCATTTTTTGAGAATTGCAAATGTTTAGATTGAATGTAAATAACTGTATTTGTGGTGTTTGAACCTGTGGTGTTGATTCTGTCATTTGAAGTTTATTTTTAGATATCATTTTTAATTTGTTGAGTTGTTGTCCTCGGGGCACCATCGTAAATGAGACCCTGGTCTCAATGGGTTCCCATGAATAAATAAAAGTAAAAATTACATTTAAAAACTAACATCCAAGGAAGGTCCTGAGTGATCAAGTGTTTTTTTGGAACAACTGACCACAAATATCATAATGATGATATGATGGATAGAGAACAGAAAGTAGACTTATACCAACATTCCTCATGTCAACTTGAACAATAATAGTGATACCAGTAAATGAAACCAGAACACCAATCATATGGAAGAGTTGCAGGGATCTTACCTGGAGTGACAGATAGGTGGAACAATCCTGTCCTGACATCTGGTCCACCATTTATCTCCACAGCACACCAGTAACGTCCAGAGTCCTCTGTCCCCAGATCAGTCATGGTCACAGTGATGGTTAGCTGGTTGATGTCATCAGAGATGGAGGCCTTATCTGTGCTCTTAGTAGAGTCAGTGCGTATAACGGGAGCAACTATGTAAATAATATCCTATACACCAGTATTTCACGTGTTTTGTATTTCTGACCATAGTGACATGGGATGGTGGTGGAGCCTCCTGTCTGTACAGACACACGATAAGCACCTGTAGACACAACAACAGAAAACACATTAGATTGGAATTCAAGCAAATTCTAACACACATAATACAGGAAGTGTTATTGGTCAGACAAGCTACTGCTTCTGTCTTCAGAGTTTCAGCATGTGTCCAGTCTCAGTCCCTGACCTCAACTTCAGCACTTCATAGAAACATGTTACCCTAACCTGAAAGTCTGGAGAAGATGAGGAGGAGGGAGAGGGAGAGGGAGAGATGAGAATCCATTTCTGGGTGTGTGTCTCTGTATGTCATATGCTACCAATGTGCAATGTGTGTGTCAAGGACCAAGACACCAAAGAGAATGACTGAACTTCCTAATAGTTATAGCTGTCTTTAACTCTCTTCCTGCTTCTGAGTGTCTATGCCCCCCTCAGTGGCAGATAAACACCATTACATTATATCAACTAGTTGTAACAGAAGGCTCTAAGGCTCTACAATTGATATTTGTATTTTATTAGCACATTTTTACATCAAATAAAATCACTTATAATGTTAATAAAGATGGATGACCCGGCAGCCTATTTAGTTGGTGTTGAGCAGCAACAGTTGAGATGGAGTCAGAGGTTCAGGTGCAAAAAATATATAATTTATTTAAAAGTGCAGGTCATCTTTTTGGTATAAGAATAAACTATGAACTCACTTTGTTGTAGACTCTTCACGGTAACAGAGAAGGTACTCTGGTTGATGTCATGAGAGATTGAGGCCTTATCAGGGCTCTTGGGATGATCAGTGCCCACTACATAAGAGCACATATCCTGGTAATATCCTTGACACAAGTATTTCACGTTTTTTATGTAATCCTGATGATAGGGACATCAAATCAAATTTGATTTGTAAAATGCACCGAATTCAACAGGTGTAGTAGACCTTACTGTGAGATGCTTACTTACAAGCCTTTAACCAACAATGCAGTTCAAGAAATAAGAGTTAAGAAAATATTTACCAAATAAACGAAAGTAAAAACTAAACTAAAGATGAGCACAATAAAATAACAATAACGAGGCTATATACAGGAGGTACCGGTACCAAGTCAATGTGGAGGCTATATACAGGAGGTACCGGTACCAAGTCAGTGTGGAGGCTATATACAGGGGGTACCGGTACAGAGTCAGTGTGGAGACTATATACAGGAGGTACCGGTACCAAGTCAATAAGAAGGCTATATACAGGAGGTACCGGTACCGAGTCAATGTGGAGACTATATACAGGAGGTACCGGTACCAAGTCAATGTGGAGGCTATATACAGGAGGTACCGGTACCGAGTCAATGTGGAGGCTATATACAGGGGGTACCGGTACAGAGTCAGTGTGGAGACTATATACAGGAGGTACCGGTACCAAGTCAATGTGGAGGCTATATACAGGAGGTACCGGTACCAAGTCAATGTGGAGGCTATATACAGGGGGTACCGGTACAGAGTCAGTGTGGAGACTATATACAGGAGGTACCGGTACCAAGTCAATGTGGAGGCTATATACAGGAGGTACCGGTACCAAGTCAATGTGGAGGCTATATACAGGAGGTACCGGTACCAAGTCAATGTGGAGGCTATATACAGGAGGTACCGGTACCAAGTCAATGTGTGGGGGTACAGGTTAGTCGAGGTCATTTGTACATGGAAAGTGCGGGGGGTCAATGTAAATAGTCTGGGTGGTTATTTAATTAATTGTTCAGCAGTCTATGGCTTGAGTTTAGAAGCTGTTAAGGAGCCTTTTGGACCTAGACTTGGCACTCCGGTAACGCATGCCGTAGCAGAGAGAACAGTATATTACTTGGGTGGCTGCAGTCTTTGACCATTTTTTGGGCCTTCCTCTAACACCAGCTAGCATGTAGGTCCTGGAAGGCAGGAAACTTGGTCCCAGTTATGTACTGGGCCACACGCACTACTCTCTGTAGCTCCGTATGGTCGGATGCTTAGCAGTTGCCACACCAGGCGCTGAAGCAACCTTTAGATGCTTTAGATGCAGCTGAAGAATGTTTTGAGGATCTGGAGACCCATGCCAAATCTTTTCAGTCTCCTGAGAGGGAAATGGTGTTGTCGTGCCCTCTTCACGGCTATCTTGGTGTGTTTGGACCATGTTAGTTTGTAGGTGATGTGGACACCAATTAACTTGAAATTCTCGACCAGCTCCATCCCTATCATGGGACAGTGATGGAGCCTCCTGTCTGTACAGACACAGAGTTAGACCACCAGTACCTGCAGACACATAAAACACATATTGTTAACTGGAATTTAAGAAAATACACAAAACAGATAAATCCCATTGCACCTACAGTGTCCCCCCCCCCCCCCCCCCCAAATGATTAAAGAATACTTTTTATTTTTTTAGAGGAAGAATGTGAGTGATGTGTGTGAGTGAAAACCAGAAAGTCCTCGCTCAAAACACAGATACAAAAAATAAATAAAAAGGACACACATGACAACAAACAGACAGTAATCCTGTGTTCAGAGTTTCAGCATTTACTCAGACCCTGACTTCAAACAGCAGTGAACTGAACCATGATTGAATTCCATCATAGAAACATGATGCCCTTACCTGAGTCTGGAGAAGATGAGGGAGAGATGCAACCTTGTCAGCATTTCGTATGATGTCGTATGATTGTGTAGGTAAATATGAGACATTCCATTTAGTATGATATGTTATGCTTCGTATGGTATGTATTCATTTGTGGATGTCCATATTACAAATTGTACAATATGTTATGAATTTGCAACACGTATAATGTGTTACGAATTACAATTTGTTGGGTACCTAACATTTGAGTTTTGAGTTCTTTTTTTTGTTTACAGGGACACAGAGGTAGAGAGGAGAAGAGGGACAATTTGTGATGATGGAATTTAGGCAACTGCTAGGAAACACTTCAACCATTTGTTGCAGAATAGCCGACAGGGAAGAGACACATAAAAACATTAAAACTCAGAAATGTTTACAGCATAACACATTTTCAGTGTCTACAACTTATACACCAATGACTGACAAAGCACAGACCACAAAACCCTCCTTTTCAAGTATTCTGATGACACAGCCATTCTGTTCCTCCTGAATGGCCTGCTACCACAACATGCTCACCGTCTCACAGCACAATAAACTATTAAGGATCCACGACACAGCATCTAAACTGATTGGACTCTACACTCCAAAACGGTTCCTTAATGAAGGAGCTATCCAGCATAAAGCCCACCACATGATCTCCAGTCCAGACCACCAACTCCACCACTGCTTTGATCTTCTCCCATCAGGTCAGAGATATCAGACTATTAAATAGCTCACTGCAAGCTTCAGGAGGAGTTTCATCCCAGGGACCATCACAATTATAAACAGTTCCATGGATCTTCCTCCTATGGGCAGGTGGGTGGTGCTATTTATGTCTGACTGTTGTTTGTTTCCTGATGTTTCTCTTATTGTCACATCCTGACCTTGGTTCCTTTTTTATGTCTCTATTTTAGTTTGGTCAGGGCGTGAGTTGGGGTGGGCATTCTATGTTTTGTTCTTGTGTTTATATTTCTATGTGTTTGGCCTGGTATGGTTCTCAATCAGAGGCAGCTGTCAATCGTTGTCTCTGATTGAGAACCATACTTAGGCAGCCTGTTTTCCCACTATGATTGGTGGGTAGTTGTTTTGTGTTGCTGCACCTTACAGGACTGTTTCGTTTTTCGTTTCACTCGCTTTGTTATTTTGTTTAGTGTTTCTGTTCCAATAAACAACTTACTTTATTTAATTAGCACATTTGTATATCTTATTTCAAAAGATGGATGACCCAGCAACCTGTTCAGAGGTTGGAGTCAGAGGTTCAGGTTCAAAAATATATATATATTTATTTTACAGCGCAGGTGATGAAGACAGGGTCCAGAGGTTTTATTTATAAAAATGTATAGATTACAAAAATTATGAAAAATTGTTAACTTTGAAAAATAATACACTTACTTGGCCAATAGCTAAATATAACCTCAAATCGAGGACCAAAGCAAAACTGCTTACAGGACACAATTACACTACTACTGAACAGAGTTATAAACTCACTGAGGGGCACTAGAACCTCCAGGTGAACCAGACTTTGGCAGACTATTCCATGTCTCTGGTGCACAATAGAAAAAGGCAGTATTGTCTAACTGGGTAACGACCCTGGGGACTTTATGTAGCAACCACCTAGTAGACCGTGTCTGGTAACTGTTAGTGGTGAAGGAGAACAGGCTACAGAGGTAGTGGGGGAGTTTACCGAGAAGGGCTTTGTACATGAACACATACCAATGTAGCTCTCTGCGCATTTAAAGCAAGGTCCAGCCCCCCATTTGATACAAAGTGCAATGGTTGGTGAGTGACTTGGCATTTGTAACAAAGCACAAGGATGCATGATAGACTGAGACTCTGGAGCACAGAGGAGGCTTCATGCATGTACATTAAGTCAATATAATCAATTACTGAAAGAAAAGCCTTGTTGCAAATAAATTAAAACCCAATTTCAGTTTAAGTTTCCTCAAAATATTATCCATATTAACTTGGTATTACAGCTTCTTGCCCAACCATTTACCTAGGTATTTGTAAGATTACACCTTTTTAATGGAGCTAAAATTGAGCCCTGGTGTACAGCTCTAGTAATTTAAAATGAAAATGAAGATAGACTCGTGATTCTAAGCATAGATGCATTGTGTATTGTCTCTGTGAGATATGACAGCCCCCTCAATGAGACCAACGTTATTGAGTCTGGCTAGCAACAGATTGTGGTCAACTACAACCAGACTGAACCACACACAGGAAGTTGTTCTCAAATAGCAATTTATTTAGCTGAGAGTTCATTAGGGCTTGAAAGACTTTGTCCAGGATAGGTAGCTTCGAAATAGGCAATAGTTATTCACATCTGAAGGGTCTCCACCCTTTAGCAGGGGCTGAACACACGCTAATTTCCAAATTATGTGTATTGAATTGTTAGTTGACACTTATTATTCTATATCATGAACAGTTAAACATATATGGTGTTTACAAGCACACACAACTCATACACATTGTATTTGGGCAGACACACAACTTCCTAAGAATATCTTAATAGATTGTAAAGTTTATTAACAAAGCATGCATTTTTTTTAAACATATAAAGCAGACGGAATATTACAATAAGATCAACTATGAAACTAATCATATGGTGGCTACAAATTAGGTCAAAGACATATAGGTCAAATGAACCACAGATGAACAGTTTCTTATTTTGTGTTTTATCCTTGAAAAAGCAGGTGCAAGAAGTAAATCTGTGTCTTGGTCTCACCAGAGAGACCTGTCTGGTTTCTACTCATTTTGTATTTCACCACAGAGTCAGTTTGCCATGAACTTCACAAAATCAATAATGGTGCATAGGATGAAGAGCACTGCTTTACCAATGTTTGGCAGGTAGAAGAAAGTTTTCTCCCATCTGTAGAAGTATTAAAACATTTAGAACATGTTCCTCTGTAAATTGGTGCAATACAATTACATTTTTTTAAAGGGAATTGTAAAGGAAATTCTTTCTGTATCTAGAGGAATTGAATATTTAACAGTTTGCTTCAGCGGTGATGATTTTGACCACTCAAGGTATTTAATGAGTGTGAATCATTGAAGGTGGTAGTGTAGGCATCTTCCGTGTGACTAGGACACCAACTATCACCTCCACCAACCTGCCCAGAGGAATCAATAGGACTGTTAGATCTTTGTAACAGACGGTGAAAGACTGTTTATTGTAAAATATTGTCCATAACACATCTAAGATATAAAGATTTTTTAAGATCCTTTTTGTGCTGCTATGACTAAATGGAAATATTTGTTCAACTCTTTACGCCTTTTATGTGTGAAACTTGGCCATACGATAATATGGCCATGATGCTCCATAATATGTTCTTAGGGGCGTGGGCCTGGATTACATCTAGCTTTTTTAAAGATGTCTGAGCTGCTGATCCATATGCTATACTTCCATAATCCATTGATGACCTTAACAGCGCTATATATATACTTTTCAACACCATTCTATCTGCCCCCCACTCCATTCCTGACAAGCAACAAATCACATTCAATATTTTCTTTCCTTTGACAACTCCTCTGTTAACATCTTCAGGCTAGGGGGCAGTATTTGGAAGTTCGGATGACTGACGTGCCCACCCATGCTCCACCTATGTCATTCGAGTGACAAACCAGACTCCCAGGAACCTATACCCCGCCCACCCTCTCCAGATTCCTTCCATTCAACTTCAAGTATATTTCATCCCCAACCTTCCCTCTAGAAAAAAACACAGTCTGTGTTTTCTCAACTGAAAACTTGAAGCCCCACCTGAGGGACCACTACTCTACTTCACTAATCGCTTCTTGAACTCTTCTGGCTGTATGGGTAATATTTCTCCCTCTCTTCCACAGCACTTCATCATCCGCAAACAATGACCTCCCAATATCAGGTCTCACCTGAGAGAATACATCGCCAATTATAATAATCTAGGCATTCCAAGATGGCGTAGCAGTGAGATGTTTTGATTGTCTTGTCCCGTCCCTTGTATATATTGTTTCTTCCTTCGTATATATTTGTAATCTAATTTTTCCATCTACGGAATGAACATACTCTCCTGCAACCCGCCTCACCCAATGCGGTATGGATCTGCTATTTTTTTATACTTTAGAATCTTAACCCCCTTCAAGCTAGCCAGCTACTAGCTAGTAGTCAGTTAGCCAATGCTAGTTGGCCATTACCGTTAACTGGGACATCTGCCAGCTTCAGCCCGGTCAACTCCTGCCAGCCTGCACAGCGCGATAGATAGATAGATCTATCAAGAATTCCTGGGCTTCAATGACCTCTTTGCCAATTGGCCTGGACACGTTGCTGCCGACACGGAGCCCCACCGATCCATCACGACTGGTCTGTTGATGTAACCGTCCGAGGCAGTTTCAACAGGCGTTGCGACGTCCCCATGAGGCGCATCTGCTAGCCCCGGCCTGCTAGCTGTCTGAATATCCGTGCCTCCAGCTTGCCTAGCTACTCACTGGAGCCTATGATTACTCTGCCACACATGCCTCTCCCTAATGTCTTGTCTATTGCTGTTTTTGTTAGAAATGTTTGTCTTATTTCACTGTAGAGCCTCCAGCCCTGCTCAATATGCTTTAGCTAGTCCTGTTGTTCCACCCCCCACACATCTGGTGACCGCACCTGGCTTAAATGGTGCTTCTAGAGACAAAACCTCACTCAATGCCTAGGCTTACCTCCACTGTACTCCCATCCTACCATACCCTTGTCTGTACATTATGCCTTGAATCTATCCATCCGTGCCCAGAAACCTGCCCCCAATACCCTCTGATCTGAACGCACTAGACAACCAGTTCTTTAAGCCTTTAGCTGTACTCTTATCCTACTCCTCCTTTGTTCCTCTGGTTATGTAGAGGTTAACCCAGGCCCTGCAGCCCCCTGCATCATTCCCATTCCCCAGGCGCTCTCATTTGTTGACTTTTGTAACCGTAAAAGCATTGGTTCCATGCATGTTAACATTAGAAGCCTCCTCCCTAAGTTTGTTTTATTCACTGCTTTAGTTTTAGCACACTTTAGCACACCAACTCGGATGTCCTAGCCGTGTCTGAATCCTGGCTTAGGAAGGCCACCAAAAATCCTGACATTTCCATCCCTAACTATAACATTTTCCGACAAGATAGAACTGCCAAAGGAGGCGGAGTTGTAATTTACTGCAGAGACAGCCTTCAGAGTCCTGTCATACTGTCCAGGTCTGTGCCCAAACAATTCAAACTTCTTCTTTTAAAAATCCAACTTTCCAGAAACAAGTCTCTTAACGTTGCAGCTTGTTATAGACCCCCTTCAGCCCCCACCTGTGCCCTGGACACCATATGTGAATTGATTGCCCCCTATCTATCTTCAGAGTTCATACTGTTAGGTGACCTAAACTGGGATATGCTTTACACCCCGGCCGTCGTACAATCTAAACTTGATGCCCTCAATCTCACACAAATTATCAAGGAACCTACCAGGTACAACCTCAAATCCGTAACCATGGGCACCCTCTTAGATATCATCCTGACCAACTGGCCCTCTAAATACACCTCTGCTGTTTTCAACCAGGATCTCAGCAATCACTGCCTCATTGCCTGCGTGTGTCATGGGTCCGTGGTCAAACGACCACCCCTCCTCATTGTAAAACACTCCCTATAACACTTCTATGAGCAGGCCTTTCTAGCCGACCTGGCCCGGGTATACTGGAAGGATATTGACCTCATCCCGTCAGTAGAGGATGCCTGGTTGCTCTTCAAAAGTGCTTTCCTTTCCATCTTAAATAAGGATGCCCCATTCAAAAAATGTAGAACTAAGAACAGATATAGCCTTTGGTTCACCCCAGACTTGACTGCCCTTGACCAGAAATTTGCTTCCTGTTGCACTAATTACAAAACGTTTTGGGACACTGTAAAGTCCATGGAGAATAAGAGCACCTTCTCCCAGCTGCCCACTGCACTGAGGATAGGAAACACTGTCACCACTGATAAATCTACGATAATCGATAATTTCAAGAAGCATTTGTCCATGGCTGGCCATGCTTTCCACCTGGCTAGTCCTACCCCGGCCAACACCTCAGCCCCCCTGCAGCAACTTGACCAAACCTCCCCCGCTTCTCCTTCACCCACCCTCCTTCACCCTTCAAATCAGCTGGGCAAGACAATCTGGACCCTCTCTTTATGAAATTAGTCTATTCAACCTCTCATATCATCTGAGATCCCCAAAGATCAAAATGCTGCCGCGGTCATCCCTGTCTTCAAAGGGGGAGACACCTTAGACCCAAACTGTTGTAGACCTATATCCATCCTGCCATTCTAAAATCATTGAAAGCCAAGTTAATAAAACAGATCACCGACCATTTTGAATCCCACCATAGCATCTCCACTATGCAATCTAGTTTCAGAGCTGGTCATGGGTGCACCTCAGCCACGCTCAAGGTCCTAAACGATATCATAACCGTCATCGATAAAAGACGGTGCAGCCATCTTCATCGACCTGGCCAAGGCTTTCGACTCTGTCAATCACCACATTCTTATCAGCAGACTCAATAGCCTTGGTTTCTCAAATGACTGCCTCACCAACTACTTCTCAGATAGAGTTCAGTGTGTCAAATTGGAGGGCCTGTTGTCCAGAACTCTGGCAGACTCTATGGGGGTGCCACAGGGCTCAATTCTCAGGCCAACTCTTTTCTCTGTATATATCAATGATGTCACTCTTGCTGATGGTGATTCTCTGATCCACCTCTATGCAGACGACACCATTCTGTATAAATCTGGCCCTTCTTTGGACACTGTTAACAAACCTCCAAATGAGCTTCAACGCCATACAACACTCCTTCCAGGGCCTCCAACTGCTTTTAAATGCTAGTAAAACTAAGTGCATGCTCTTCAACCGATTGCTACCCGCCTGCCCGAATAGCATCACTACTCTGGACGGTTCTGACCTAGAATATGTGTAAACTCTCCTTCCAGACTCACATTAAGCATCTCCAATCCAATATTAAATCTAGAATCGGCTTCCTATTAAGCAACAAAGGCTCCTTCACTCACGTCGCTAAACATACCCTCGTAAAACTGACTATCCTACCGATTCTGGACTTTGGCGATGTCATTTACAAAATAGCCCCCAAAACTCTACTCAGCAAACTGGATGTAGTCTATCACAGTGCCATCCATTTAATCACCAAAGCCCTGTATACTACCCACCACTGCGACCTCTATGCTCTCATTGGCTGGCCCTCACGATATATCCTTGGCCAAACCCACTAGCTCCAGGTCATCTATAAGTCTTTGCTAGGTAAGCCCCGCTTTATCTCAGTTCACTGGTCACCATAGCAACACCCACCCGTAGCACGCGTTCCAGCAGATATATTGCACTTGTCATCCCCAAAGCCAACACTTCATTTGGCCGCCTTTCCTTCCAGTTCTCTGCTGCCAATGACAGGAACAAATTGCAAAAATCTCTGAAGCTGGAGTCTTATATCTCCCTCTCTAAATTTAAGTGTCAGCTGTCAGAGCATCTTTCCCGATCACTGTACACAGCCAATCTGTAAAAAGCACACCTCATCCCCATATTACTTACCTCTTGCACCACGGTATCTCTACTTGCACATATATCACTCCAGTATTACTGCTAAGTTGAAATGTTGCCTCTATGGCCTATTTATTGCCTACCTCCCTACATTTACACACACTGTACATAGATTTTTCCATTTTTCTTTTCCTTTGTGTTATTGACTGTACGTTTGTTTATGTGTAACTCTGTTGTCGCACTGCTATGCTTCATCTTGGCCAGGTCGCAGTTGTAAATGAGAACTTGTTCTTAACTGACCTACTTGGTTAAATAAAGGTGAAATAAAAATAGATACAATAACAAATAGAAACTATTACATTTTATGGACTTGTTCAAGCCTACTTTTAACATACCAATACGAACTTCAATCCATTTTGCATTCAGCAACAGCTATTTATTTTCTACATTTAATATACACATTTGATCATGATCAGTTACAAGGGAAAAGGGCATTGAAAAGGGCTCATCAAAACGAGCACAGTAGACTGTCTTCAGTAGATTATGGACACAAGGAGACAGGTGGGTTAGGAGGTGTGGGCAGTAGCATATTGGAGGCAGATAGATGGTCATGACACAGGAAGGGGAGTGGTCTGTCCTTCCAGGATAAGGGCTCTTTAGGACCAAGATCTTCACTCAGTCAGTCACTGCTGTGTTGCTGCCCTCTGGACAGAAAGTAGTTTGTTGCACAATACAGGCATGTTATAGAAATAATGATAACAATGTAGTCAGCCTCTCTGTATGATGAGGATTAAAAAAAAGTGTTACTAAAGAGTGATGCATTGTACACATACAGTAGTAATGTATGGTGTTGTCTGTTTCTTTGGTAAGAGATTAGCATCATCTGTGTAGGTAAATGAGAGAGAAGATACATCACTGACCTGTGGGGTGTAGGACTAGTGAGCTGTAGACCACATCATATGGTTCTCCCTAGAAGAGAGGAGGGACACAGGCAGAGAGGTGAAGGACAATGTGATGGAGTGTAGGCTACAGCTTGGAAACACTAACCATTTGTTGCAGAATAGCTGAAATGGGAATGAGATACATTAAGACATTATCACTGTTTACTGCATAACACATTTTCAGTGTATAAAACCTATACACCAATGATTGACAAAGCATGGACCACAAAACCCTTAAGTCATCTAAATTTCTCCTAAACAAATAAATAACCATAGACTTTCCCAAAAACCCCACCTGTGGCCCTGTCCTCAGAGGCTGTTGAAATGGTTCCTTCATTTAAATACCTCAGAATTACAGTCGACCACAAGCTCACCTTTGATCAACACACCACTGAAAGAACACAGACGTCCCAGCAATGTCTGCAATGTGTCTGCTACCACATGCTCACACCACAATAAACTATTAAGGATCCACGACACAGCATCTAAACGGATTGGACTCTACACTCAAAGTTCCTTAATGAAGGAGCTATCCAGCATAAAGCCCACCACATGATCTCCAGTCCAGACCACCTCCCTACACCACTGCTTTGATCTTCTCAGAGATATCAGACTATTAAATATCTCACTGCAGGCTTCAGGAGGAGTTTCATCCCAGGGACCATCACAATTATAAACAGTTCCATGTATCTTCCTCCTATGGGCAGGTGGGTGGTACTATTTATGTCTGACTGTTGTTTGTTTCCTGATGTTCCTCTTATCGGACAATAAACCTGATTCTGATATGTGACTTCATCTATAACCCCACCGGTCAGCCACATAGCTGACAGTACAAATCAAATGTATTTATATAGCCCTTCGTACATCAGCTGATATCTCAAAGTGCTGTACAGAAACCCAGCCTAAAACCCCAAACAGCAAGCAATGCAGGTGTAGAAGCACGAGACAGATACAATTTAATCTCCAGTGAAGAAAAATATAAATGCAACATTTAAAGTGTTGGTCCCATGTTTCATGAGCTAATATAAAAGATCCCAGAAATGTTTCTTACCAACAAAAAGTTCAGAGCACCTTGTGCTGGGAATAATAAACGGTCACTCTAAAATGTGCAGTTGTGTCACAACACAATGCCACAGATGTCTCATATTTTGAGGGAGTGTGCAATTGGCATGCTGACTGCAGGAATGTCCAGCCGAGCTCTTTCCATATACTTGAATTTCTCTACTATAAGCCACGTCCAATTACATTTTAAATAATTTGGCAGGACGTTCAACCGGCCTCACAACCGCAGACCATGTGCATGGCGGCGTGCGATTTGCTGATGTCAGAGTTGTGAACAGAGTGCCCCATGGTGGCGGTGGGTTTATGGTACGGGAAGGCATAAGCTACGGACATCAAACGCAATTGCATTTTATCGATGGCAATTTGAATGTACAGAGATACGACGCGATCCCGAGTCCCATTGTCATGCCATTCACCTGTCACCTCATGTTTCAGCATGTTAATGCACAACCCCATGTCGCAAGGATCTGTACACATTTCCTAGAGACTGATTTCCTTATATGAACTGTAAATAAGGCATTTATAATCTTGTTCAGTTTATTAACATCAAATCAAAGTTTGTTACGTGCGCCGATTACAACAGGTGCCGACCTTAGTGAAATGCTTACTTACAGGCCATAACCAACACTGCAATTTATAAGTAAATTTTTTTTTTTTTTTTTTTAAAGGTATTAGGTGAATAGATAAGTAAAGAAATAAAACAGTAAATAGACAGTGAAAAATAACAGTAGCGAGGCTATATAAAAGGCACCAGTTAGTTGTTCTAATTGAGGTAGTATGTACATGTAGATATGGTTAAAGTGGTTAAAGTTAAAGCAGATATGATAAACAGAGTAACAGCAGCGTAAAAGAGGGGTTTGGGGGGGGACACAAACACAATGCAGATAGTCCGGGTAGCCATTTTATTACCTGTTCAGGAGTCTTATGGCTTGGGGGTGAAAGCTTTTGAGAAGCCTTTTGGTCCGAGACTTGGTGCTCTGGTACCGCTTGCCATGCAGAGGTAGAGAGAACAGTCTATGATCAGAATTGCAGCCTTACCTTGGTCTGTACATTTAGCTGGTTCCTCCTCTTGGGGACAACAGTGCTGTATGTCACATCATCACCACTGTCAGGAAATGGGTCCTGCTGGTAGAGACAGACAAAGGGGGTTGATGATAACTCATCATCAGTCTACATGTATGAGATATATTTGTACATTTACATAATCCACAATATAAAGCATGTATTTGTTTTAACAACATTGAGATATGACCTTTCTTACTCTCAAACAGCACCGTGTCAGTCAGGTTAAATAGGAACAGCACCGTGTCAGTCAGGTCAAGTAGGAACACACGGTGCTGTTCCTACTTGACCTGACAGACACGGTGCTGTGCCTACTTGACCTGACTGACATGGTTTGTAGAAGTAGCAGCCTTCTATTCTTGTATGGCCAAGTTTCACACATAAAAGGTGTGAAGAGCTGAAAAAATGTTTCCATTGTCATAGCAGGAGAAATATATATATATCAGTCAGGTTAAATAGGAACAGCACCGTGTCAGTCAGGTTAAATAGGCACAGCACCGTGTCAGTCAGGTCAAATAGGCACAGCACAGTATCAGTCAGGTTAAATAGGCACAGCACCGTATCAGTCAGGTCAAGTAGGAACAGCACAGTATCAGTCAGGTTAAATAGGAACAGCACCGTGTCAGTCAGGTCAAATAGGAACAGCACGGTATCAGTCAGATTAAATAGGAACAGCACCGTGTCAGTCAGGTTAAATAGGAACAGCACGGTATCAGTCAGGTTAAATAGGAACAGCACAGTGAAGCAACTTAGGCCTACTGTGTCTGCAAAGCCAAACAGGAAATCACAACACCTTAACTGCTGCTCGCTACAGATCAGATTATTAGCTCAACACTGCAATCTACTTTGCGAAACTCAAATCACACCGTCTCTACAGTTCTTGGTATTTTTGACTGTAAATATAGAGTTAACGTTTATAGATTGTACAGTTACAATGGACATGAAGCTATAGCTGAATAACTAATTTGTGATTTAAGTCCATCTGATGTTATTGTCCTGTCCATGGTCATGTCCTGCATTTTTCACAGACAGTGGGTTACCCACAAGGCCTTGAGACAGATGTGAGGAACATGAGTGTAGCCTACCACTGAGGTGTTTGTTGTCTGGTCTATGGCCTTATTGTCCTCTGGAATAAAGAAATATACATTATTAGAGACCTCTGAGATACACTAGAACAATACTGAATAAATTCACCATAGAAGAGTTATACTTTAGTCTCCTCATATGTCAAGATTCATTGTTTATAACATAGGCTAACAGTTGTCATCAAGGAAATATTTGTCTCCTGAAAAAATCTCCAAAATCAAACATTACTTTTTCTTTACAGTTATTATAGAATGAATACTTACTATACTTTCTCCACATCTTCCATGTGACTGGGACCCCAGCTATCACCACCACCAACATGCCCAGAGGAACCAGTAGGACTGTTAGATCTATAGAACTGATAGTGATACTGTGTTTATTGTACAGTCCATGAAACCGTTTATATATATATATATATATATATATATATATATATATATATATATATATATATATATATATATATATATATTTCTCCTGCTATGACAAAATGGAAACATTTTTTCAGCTCTTCACACCTTTTATGTGTGAAACTTGGCCATACAAGAATAGAAGGCTGCTACTTCTACAAACCACAGAGGTGGGAGGAAGTGGTATATGCATCTAACAATCTTGGCCTTATGTGACCTAAATTCTAGTGTGAAAAACAGAACATGTTAACTTTCTGCATATTTCTATTGTCATCCATTTGGAAGAGTAAGTGTGAAATACAGCTGTCTGAGTGATAATTACCTCATGGTGACCTTCTCCTTGCCCCCCTCAGGTCCTTGGACTGTGTTGTCAGTCTGAACAGGCTCAGCAGTTGGAGAGAAAGCTGATCGTTCAGTAGTTTGAGCTTGGGTTGCTGTGAGGTAAAAACAACAATGTCATTATGACTGGTGTACCAGAGAGACACAGGGTAGACTGAACTGTAACAAGACAGTGGCTAAGCTATGACCTTGTCCAGCTTATTTCATTTACCCCAATATGTGGATTTTAACTTAGTATTAGCACCAATAAGTACATCGAAAAGTTTTAAATCAGGTTGCAATCCAATTTGTTTCAGATGACAAGCCAGGATAAACCAGGTTAATACTTAATTCTACAGTATCTGATTGTTCTCTACTCACTGGTCATAGTGGTGGTACTGTGTGTGGTAGTTTGTTGTCTGACAGTGATGTGAACAGGCATCATAAGGTCTCCCACTCCACACCTGTACCAGCCAGTGTTCTCCGTCTTCAGTCCACTCATAGTCACCGTTAAGACATTTCTTCTGGTGGCATCAGTGGTCTGCTGTAGAGTCACTGATGTTTTACTTAAAGTCCCAGAATTCCCATCCATACAGGAGACACTGACACCAATCCTGCACCACTTAATATTTACAGTGTCACTATAGTAACAATTTACAATGACACTCCCTCCTTCAACTCCAGTCACATCCTGTTGGTCCACATAGAGTTCTGGAGTACCTGAACACAGAGGTACAGACACCAAAGAAGGTCCTGAGTGATCAAGTGTTTTTTGTAACAACTGACCACAAATATCATAATGATGATATGATGGTTAAAGAATAGAAAGTAGACATACCAACATTCCTCATAGTGATACAAGTAAATGAAACCAGAACACCAGTCATGTGATCATATGGAAGAGTTGCAGACATCTTACCTGGAGTGACAGATAGGTGGAATCTTTTTATAATGACATCTGATCCACCATTGATCTCCACAGCACATCGGTAACGTCCAGAGTCCTCTGTCCTCAGATCAGTCATGGTCACAGTGAAGGTTTGTTTGTTGATGTAATGAGATATTGAGGCCTTATTTATGCTCTTAGAATGTACATCAGGGGAGCATCTTTGAAAATAATCTACTTCACACAAGTATTTCACATGTGTTTTGTATCTCAGATCATAGCGACATGGGATGGTGATGGAGCCTCCTGTCTTCACAGACACACGATAAGCACCTGTAGACAACAGAAAACACCTTAGATTGGAATTCAAGCAAATTCTCACAGCATGATAATGATATGTAATCTAGAACACATAATACAGGAAGTGTTATTGATAGGAGCAGTAGCTTGTCTTGTCTTCAGAGTTTCAGCATGTGTCCAGTCCCAGTACCTGACATCAACTTCAGCACTTCATAGAAACATGTTACGTTATTTGTTGTTGTTGGCCTATCCAAAAATAACTTTGTTGTGCAGCTTTTTCCCGTTACTTTCACATTCTAGACCTACAGTTGAAGTTGGTGTCACGTCCATTATAGCGATGAGAATACATCTTTAATGAAATGAAGAAACGTAACCTTACAAAAAACACTGTGACGCTATATTATAATAATAGTGCTGACACAGGGAACTAAACATAGACAATCACCCACGAAATACTCAAGGAATATGGCTGTCTAAATATGGTTCCCAATCAGAGACAACGATAAACAGCTGCCTCTAATTGAGAACCAATCTAGATAACCATAGACATACAAAACACCTAGACTAGTAAACAACCCCATAAACAAACAAAAACCCTAGAAAGGGAAAAAACACAACAAACCACCCCTTGTCGCACCCTGACCAAACCAAAATAATAAAGAAAACAAAGATAACTAAGGTCAGGGCGTGACAGTTGGAAGTTTACATACACTTAGGTTGGAGTCATTAAAACTTGTTTTTCATTGACTCCACAAATTTCTTGTTAACAAACTATAGTTTTGGCAAGTCGGTTAGGACATCTACTTTGTGCATGACACAAGTCATTTTAACAACAATTGTTTACAGGCAGATTATTTCACTTATAATTCACTGTATCACAATTCCAGTAGGTCAGAAGTTTACATACACTAAGTTGACTGTGCCTTGGAAAATGCTTGGAAAATTCCAGAAAATGATATCATGGCTTTAGAAGCTTCTGATAGGTTAATTGACATCATTTGAGTCAATTGGAGTTGGACCTGTGGATGTATTTCAAGGCCTACCTTCACAGTGCCTCTTTGCTTGACATCATGGGAAAATCAAAAGAAATCAACCAAGACCTCAGAAAAAAAATTGGAGACCTCCACAAGTTTGGTTCATCTTTGGGAGCAATTTCCAAACGCCTGAAGGTACCACGTTCATCTGTACTAACAATAAATAGTATGCAAGTATAAACACCATGGGACCACGCAGCAGTCATACCGCTCAGGAAGGAGACGCGTTCTGTCTCCTAGAGATGAACGTACTTTGGTGCGAAAAGTGCAAATCAAGCCCAGAACAACAGCAAAGATCCTTGTGAAGATGCTGGAGGAAATAGGTGCAAAAATATCTATATCCACAGTAAAACGAGTCCTATATCAACATAACCTGAAAGGCCGCTCAGCAAGGAAGAAGCCACTGTTCCAAAACCGCCATAAAAAAGCAAGACTAGGGTTTGCAACTGCACATGGGGACAAAGATCGTAGTTTTTGGAGAGATGTCCTCTGGTCTGATGAAACAAAAATATAATTGTTTGGACATAATGACCATCATTATGTTTGAGGAAAAAGGGGGAGGCTTGCAAGCCGATAAACACCATCCTAACCGTGAAGCACTGGGTGGCAGCATCATGTTGTGGGGGTGCTTTGCTGCAGTAGGGACTGGTGCACTAAACAAAATAGATGGCATCATGATGGAGGAAAATGATGTGGATATATTGAAGTAACATCTCAAGACATCAGTCAGGAAGTTAAAGCTTGGTCGCAAATGGGTCTTCCAAATGGACAATGACCCTAAGCATACATCCAAAGTTGTGGCAAAATGGCTTAAGGACAACAAAGTCAAATTATTGGAGTGGCCATCACACAGCCCTGACCTCAATCCTATAGAAAATGTGTGGGCAGAACTCGTGTGCGAGCAAGGAGGCCTACAAACCTGACTCAGTTACACCAGTTCTGTCAGGAGGAATGGGCCAAAACGTTTGACCCAAGTTAAACAATTTAAAAGCAATGCTACCAAATGCTAAGTGAGTGTATATAAACTTCTGACCCACTGGGAATGTGATGAAATAAATAAAAGATTAAATAAATCATTCTCTCTGCTATTATTCTGACATTTCACATTCTTAAAACAAAGTGGTGATCCTAAATGACCTAAGACAGGGAATTTTTACGACGATAAAATGTCAGGAATTGTGAAAAACTGAGTTTAAATGTATTTGGCTACGGTGTATGTAAACTTTGACTTCAACTGTATATATAGTGTTTTCAGTAAGAACTATTATAGATCATGGGCTTCTAATCCCACCCCTCAGCTGCTCTCAGTCCATCCCACCTATCGGGTAGGCCGTCATTGTAAATAATAATTTGCCATTTGCCATTTTAAATTTGTATGGCTTGCCATTCCAAATATAGTGAAATGTTTTTTGCTCATATAATTTGAAAAACAAATCATTCAGCATAGGCAGGTTCATAAACTGGGATACGACTAAATAATGAATCAGGGTGATTGTTCCACAAATACAGGTATTTACCTATCCATGCTAGCAAGATCTTGTCTATTTTTTGTAACTTCATATTGAAATTTGTTTTAGGGATTTAATGTATTTCTTTAGGGATATGAATACTGAGTATGTCAACTTCAAGTCAGACAATGTTATTGGTAAACTACACGGTAATGTAAAAGCACTATTTTTGGGGGGTCCAATGCTTAGTTATCATTGTAATCCAGAGAGGCTAGAAAAATTATCTATATTCTCTATGAGGCTGTGCAGGGATCCAGAATGCAGATTGAAGAGGAAACATGAGTCATCAGCGTACAATGACATCTTTGTTTTTAAGCCCTGGATTACTAGCCCCTCTATATTATTATTGGATCTGATTTTAATAGCTAACATTTTGATGGCCATAATAAATAGATACACCAGCAGTGGACAACCTTGTTTAAGTCCTCTTGACAGCCTAATACTTTTTGAGAAGTAGCCATTATTTATTATTTTACACCTAAGGTTACTTACTATACATAACTCTAACCCATTGTATAACATATTCTCCAACATTTAAATAGTCCTGGCATGTTAATATAAATTCTAGTCATACTCTATTAAAAGCTTCCTATATTTTGTGTTCTATTGTTTCGAGTACTGTTCTTATACAATCTCCAATGTATCGTCAATGTAAAAAACCTGTCTGATCAGATTGAATAATATCCAACAACACCTTTTTAATTCAATGTGCTATGGATTTTGGATAACAACACTGAAGCTGAAGACTGTTTTAATAAATTGTTATTATTTAATGTCATCACCCCTGGTGAGTTTCTTTTGCTATGCCAGAAATATATTTCACCGTCAGAAGTTGTGCCTTTCCAAATCATGTCTAATCAATTGAACTGGTCACTGGTGGGCCCCAATCAAGTTGTAGTAACATCAAGGATGATCAATGGAAACAGAATGTACCTGAGCTCAATTTCCAGTCTCATAGCAAACGTATGTTTTTATTTTTAACACATTTGCAACATTTTCTAAGAACCTGTTTTTGCTTCGTCATTATGGGATGTTGTGTGAAGATTGATGAGGAAAAACATTTATTGAATCCATTTTAGAACAAGGCTGTAACATTTAACGCAGTGTTAACCAGCCAGCCGTGCGTTAGCAGAGTTAACAGAACCCGTTGACACACCCAACCCAAATTGCCGGTGTGTATCGGTACAATAATATTTCCTTTGAATGTTTGAGATTGAGATTTATTGTTTACATGGTGTTAAAAAGATAGTGATACAAATTGTTATAGGATCACATAATCCCACTCCAGTAGAGAATCTAGACAGGTTATTAACCCTCTTCCTCTATCAAAACTTTATCCTATCCTACTGTAGTCCCACAGAGCTGTCAATATTATTTTATCTTAAATTCTATTTGTTACGATTCACATCGGCCAAAAGGACAGCACAGTAAAACAGCCAATTTCGAGTCTCACAGCAAACGGTCTGAATACTTAAGAAAATAAGGCATTTCTGTTTTATGTTTTCAATACATTTACACAAATGTTTAAAACCTGTTTTCACTTTGTCATTATGGGGTATTGTATGTAGATTGATGAGGATTTGTATTTATTTAATACATTTTTGAATAGGACTGTAGTGTAACAAATTGTGGAAAAATACTTTCCGAATGCATTGTATCTGCTCGGAGCCTTTTGAGAGTGGGTAGGGCACATCATCTCTCCACTATTTCATGGGGAAATTTCTCATTAATAGAGAACGGTGTGTTCTTCAGCTCCCTACCCAGTTGTAGCAAGGCAATCTTAATTTTGAAGTGAGTTAGCCTATTCATTTTGTATTGAGTTAGCCAAGCTAATATCTGACAGTAGGACGGTGCCTTCCCTCCCCTCTGCCACCCAAACTGTGAGCCCTTTGAAAATAATTTGTGTCCACCTGTTCGTCCTTCATCTTGAGATTGTTTAATGAAAACCTTGACTTATTTCTCAGTTGCCTAATCGTTTTTATCCTCATTTATTGCCAGTATTACTATATTAGTCTTCATACTTCTACACTTCAGATTAAGTCATTATTTTTTAAATTGTGTTATTAACATACCATTGCTTCTCCGTAGTGCAGTGTTCCGCAACTGGTG
Source organism: Oncorhynchus mykiss (assembly GCF_057628025.1). Taxonomy (NCBI): domain Eukaryota; kingdom Metazoa; phylum Chordata; class Actinopteri; order Salmoniformes; family Salmonidae; genus Oncorhynchus; species Oncorhynchus mykiss. The sequence goes on along the minus strand of NC_143026.1, from coordinate 12,229,772 downwards.
GCCTACGAGCCAAATTTGACCCGCAGTTGATTTTATTTTGCCACCCAATTTTTTTTGAACAAAATGTATTTAGAGACTGTAAAGAGACCAGCAAATCAGCTCAAAGTGTTTTTAATTTTGGATATCTGTTCAATAGTATTACCATGCATAATAGAGATATATATGATTGTACACACATGTAAGCAAGGTTTGAAGTGATTATGTTTTAGTCCTCTGTTTCGGCATCTTGCGGTCAATTTGCAGTCTATAAATTATTTGTAATTATGTTCCGGCCCCCTGACCATCCACTCAAGAAAAGATCAGCCCGCAGCTGGATCTAGTTGATGATCCTTGCCGTAGTGGCTTTTAGAGAGTCCACGGTGGTTTTCAATAACTTATTTTCAGCTCGTATTTCTTCCATAGTTTTATTGCTGTAAATCCATTATTGCTGTAATCCATTGTTATAAAAACCTCTTCTTCCATTGTTACATTTGGAAGCTTAGATGGTGGCTTCCCTTCAGTTTCACTCAAGGAGAGTTCTGCTCTTGTTCGCTTCGATGTGTTGATCAAAGTGTTGATCAATAAATAGTTGAAGGTTCTCTACATTATCCAGAATGTTTGTTTTCAAGTTATCAGATAATTCTCAATTTTACGATTAATTCATGGGACAAGCTATATGAGTCTACCACACTGCCACTCGCCACATAATTTTTCCCCTAAAGAACTTGTTACCCCTACCTGAGAGTCTGGAGAAGATGAGGAATACGATGGAGAGGGAGAGATGAGAATCCATTTCTGGGTGTGTGTCTCTGTATGTTATATGGTACCAATGTACAATGTGTGTGTCAAGGACCAAGACACCAAAGAGAATGACTGAACTTCCTAATAGTTATAGCTGTCTTTAACTCTCTTCCTGCTTCTGTTTGAGTGTCTATGCCCCCTCAGTGGCAGATAAACACCATTACATTATATCAACTAGTCGTAACAGAAGGCTCTAAGGCTCTACAATTGATATTTGTATTTTATTAGCACATTTTTACATCAAATAAAATCACTTATAATGTTAATAAAGATGGATGACCCGGCAGCCTATTTAGTTGGTGTTGAGCAGCAACAGTTGAGATGGAGTCAGAGGTTCAGGTGCAAAAAATATATAATTTATTTAAAAGTGCAGGTCATCTTTTTGGTATATGAATAAACTATGAACTCACTTTGTTGTAGACTCTTCACGGTAACAGAGAAGGTACTCTGGTTGATGTCATGAGAGATTGAGGCCTTATCAGGGCTTTTGGGATGATCAGTGCTCACTACATAAGAGCACATATCCTGGTAATATCCTTGACACAAGTATTTCACGTTTTTTATGTAATCCTGATGATAGGGACATCAAATCAAATTTGATTTGTGACATGCCCAAATATGCTTACTTATGAGCCCCTAACCAACGATGCAGTACAATAAATAGCTTTAAGAAAATATTTACTAAATAAACTAAAGTAAAAACGAACCTAAAAAGTAACACAATAAAATTACAATAACGAGGCTATATACAGGCGGTACCGGTACCGAGTCAATGTGTGGGGTTACAGGTTAGTCAAGGTAATTTGTACATGTAGGTAAGGGTAAAGTGTGGAGGGTCAATGTAAATAGTCCGTATGGCCATTTATTAATTGTTCAGCAGTCTTATGGCTTGGGGGTAGAAGCTGTTTAGGAGCCTTTTGGACCAAAACTTGGCACTCCAGTATCACGTGCCATGAGGTAGCAGAGAGAACAGTCTATGACTTGGGTGACTGGAGTGTTTGACAATTTTTTGGGCCTTCATCTGACACTGATCCTGGATGGCAGGAAGCTTGGCCCCAGTGATGTTCTGGGCCATACGCACTACCCTCTGTAGCACCGTACGATCGGATGTAGAGCAGTTGCCACACCAGGCGGTGAAGCAACCGGTCAGGGTGTTCTTGGTGCAGCTGTAGAACTTTTTGATGCCAAATCTTTTCAGTCTCCTGAGGGAGAAAAGGTGTTGTCGTGCCTTCTTCACAGCTGTCTTGGTGTGTTAGGACCATGATAGTTTGTTGGTGATGTGGACACCAAGGAACTTGAAACTCTCGACCAGCTCCATCACTATCATAGGATGGTGATGTTGCCTCCTGTCTGTACAGACACACAAGTTTGACCACCAGTACCTGCAGACACAAAAAACAGACACAGTATTGACTGGAATTTAAGAAAATACACAATACAGAGAAATCACATTGCACCTGCAGTGTTTTTGTCCCCCCTATTGACTAAAGGGTACTTTTAATGTTTAAAGGACAAATGTGATTGAAAACCAGAAAGCACAAAAAATTATACAAAGATACAAAAAATAAATAAATGGACACACATGACAACAGACAATAATCCTGTCCTGTCTTCAGAGTTTCAGCATTTACCCAAACCCTGTCTTCAAACAGCAGTGAACTGAACCATGACTGAATTCCATCATAGAAACATGGTGCACTTACCTGAGTCTGGAGAAGATGAGGGAGAGATGCAACCATGTCAGCATTTTGTATGATTTCATATTATTTATCCGTTATTTTACCAGGTAAGTTGACTGAGAACACATTCTCATTTGCAGCAACAACCTGGGGAATAGTTACAGGGGAGAGGAGGGGGATGAATGAGCCAATTGTAAACTGGGGATTATTAGGTGACCGTGATGGTATGAGGGACAGATTGGGAATTTAGCCAGGACACCGGGGTTAAAACCCCTACTCTTACGATAAGTGCCATGGAATCTTTAATGACCTCAGAGAGTCAGGACACCCGTTTAACATCCCATTCAAAAGAAGGCACCCTTCACAGGGCAGTGTCCCCAATCCCTGCCCTGGGGCATTGGGATACATTTGTTTCTAGACCAGAGGAAAGAGTGCCTCCTACTGGCCCTCCAAAACAACTTCCAGCAGCATCTGGTCTCCCATCCAGGGACTGACCAGTACCAACCCTGCTTAGCTTCAGAAGCAAGCCAGCAATGGTATGCAGGGTGGTATGCTGCGTGGTATGCTGCTGGCATAACATACCTCATACATATGATTCTGTAAGTAAATACAAGACACTCCATTTAGTATGGTATGGTATGTATTATTTTGTGGATGTTCATCAACCATTACGTATGATATGTTACGAATTACAAATCGTACAATATGATATGAATTTGTAAAACGTATAATGTGTTACGAATTCCAATTTGTTGAGGCTAATGTCAGCTAGGTGGCTAACATTTGAGTTGAGGGACAGCGCAAATTAATCAACATTTCGTTACCGTTAGCAATAACTTTATTTAGCCTAGGGGTTAGGGTTAGTGGTTAAGGTTAGGTTATGATTAAGGTTAAAGTGTTAAGGTGAGATTTATGTTTAGATAAAAGGGGTAAGGTTAGGTTTAGCTAAGATACTAAATACTTGCAAAGTATGCAGTAATATCCCAAAATACACGTAAATCTAAGTAAGGAATGGATTAACAAAATATACATATATGTCAGAGTGGCATTGGACTAAGATACAGTGGCATAGTATAGAATACAGTACATACATATGAGATGGATGATGCAATATTTACACACAATTAAAGTGACTAAGATACTGTAGAGTACAGAGATACCGTAGAGTATAGAGTACAGTTTACACAGATGAGGTGAGTAATGCAAGATACGGAGACATTATTAAAGTGGCTACTGTTTCATTTCCTTAAAGTGGCCAGTGATTCCTAATCTATGTCTATAAGCAGCCGCCTCTGATGTGCTAGTGATGGCTGTTGAAGAGTCTGATGGCCTTGAGATAGAAGCTGTTTTTCAATCTCTCGGTCCCAGCTTTGATGCACCTGTACTGACCTTGCCTTCTAGATGATAGCGGGGTGAACAGGCAGTGGCTCGGGTGGTTGATGCCCTTGATGATCTTTTTGGCCTTCCTATGGCATTGGGTGCTGTAGGTGTCCAGGAGGGCAGGAAGTTTTCCCCCGATAATGCTTTGGGCAGACCGCACCACTCTCTGGAGAGCTTTGAGGTTGTGGGCGGTACAGTTGCCGTACCAGGCGGTGATTGTGCATCAATTGTGCATCTATAAAAGTTTGTGAGGGTTTTAGGTGTTAAGTCAAATTTCTTTAGCCTCCTGAGGTTGAAGAGGCGCTGCTGCGCCTTCTTCACCACATTGTCTGTGTGGGTGGACCATTTCAGTTTGTCGATGATGTGTACGCCGAGGAACTTCTCCACTGCGGTCCCATCGATGTGGATAGGGGGGTGCTCCCTCTACTGTTTCCTGAAATCCACAATCATCTCCTCAGTTTTGTTTATGTTGAGTGAGAGGTTATTTTCCTGGCACCACATACCCAGAGCCCTCACCTTCTCCCTGTAGGCTGTCTTATCGTTGTTGGTAATCAAGCCTACTACTGTTGTGTCGCCTGCAAACTTGATGATTGAGTTGGAAGCGTGCTTGGCCATGCAGTCACGGGTGAACTGGGAGAACATGAGGGGCTGAGCATGCACCCGTATGGGACTCCAGTGTTTAAAAAAATGGCACCCGGTGTGGAGGGCTGCTGTTTTATTGGCTTTCAACAAACTGTGCTATTTTGTTTGTTTTTTTCACAATTTAATGAGCTGTATTCCGCCATAAGCAAACAGGACAAAGCTCATCCAGGGGCGGTGCTCCTAGTGGCCGGGAAGTTTAATGCGGGGAAACTTAAATCAGTTCCACCTCATTTCTATCAGCATGTTAAATGTGCAACCAGAGGAAAAATAACTCTGGACCACCTACACTCCACACACAGAGATGCATACAAAGCTCTCCCTCGCCCTCCATTTGGCAAATCTTACCAAAATTCTATCCTCCTGATTCCTGCTTACAACAAAAATTAAATCAGAAAGCACCAGTGACTAGATCAATAAAAAAGTGGTCAGATGAAGCAGATGCTAAACTACAGGACTGTTTTGCTAGCACAGACTGGAATATGTTCTGGGATTCTTTTGATGGCATTGAGGAGTACACCACATCAGTCACTGCCGTTATCAATAAGTGAGGACGTCGTCCCCACAGTGACTGTACGTACATACCCCAACCAGACACCATGGATTACAGGCAACATTCGCACTGAGCTAAAGGGTAAGGCTGCCGCTTTCAAGGAGTGGGACTCTAACCCGGAAGCTTATAAGAAATCCTGCTATGCCCTCCGACGAACCATCAAACAAGCAGAGTGTCAATACAGGACTAAGATTGAATCATACTACACCGGCTCCGACGCTCATCAGATGTGGCAGGGCTTGCAAACTATTACAGACTACAAAGGGAAGCACAGTCAAGAGGTGCCCAGTGACACGAGCCTACCAGATGAGCTAAATAACTTATATGCTCGCATCAAGGCAAGTAACACTGAAACATGCATGAGAGCATCAGCTGTTCCGGACGACTGTGTGATCATGCTCTCCGCATCCGATGTGTGTAAGACCTTTAAGCAGGTCAACATTCACAAGGCCACAAGGCCAGACGGATTACCAGGATGTGTACTCCAAGCATGAGCTGAGCAACTGGCAAAGGTTTTCACTGACATTTTCAACCTCTCTCTGTCTGAGTCAGTAATACCAACATGTTTCAAGCAGACCAGCATAGTCACAAGAACACTAAGGTAACCTGCCTAAATGACTTCCTAAATGACTAAACACCTCCCTCTGCAACTTGATCCTGGACTTCCTGGTGGGCCGCCCCCAGGTGGTGAGGGTAGGCAACAACACATCCACCACGCTGATCCTCCACACGGGTCCTGTCAGGGGTGCGTGCTCTGTCCCCTCCTGTACTCCCTGTTCTCTCATGACTGCATGGCCAGGCACGACTCCAACACCATCATTAAGTTTGTTGATGACAGAACAGTTGTAGGCCTGATCACCGACAACGATAAGACAGCCTATAGGAAGGAGGTCAGAGACCTGACATTGTGGTGCAAGGACAACAACCTCTCCCTTAATGTAATCAAGACAAAGGAGATTATTGTTGACTACAGGAAAAGGAGAACCAAGCACGCCCCCATTCTCAACGACGGGGCTGTAGTGGAGCAGGTTGAGAGCTTCAAGTTCCTTGGCGTCCACATCAACAACAAACTAACATGGTCCAAGCACACCAAGACAGTCGTGAAGAGGGCACGACAAAACCTATTCCCCCTCAGGAGACTGACCCCCACTTCTATGCTGCTGCTACTCTCTGTTATTATCTATGCATAGTCACTTTAATAACTCTGCCTACATGTACATATTACTTCAATTACCTCGACACTGATTCCCCCGACCATTGACTCTGTACCGGTACCCCTTGTATATAGCCCCGCTATTGTTATTTACTGCTGCTCTTTAATTATTTGTAGTTCCTATCTCTTACTTTTTTTGTTGCTATTTTCTTAAAACTGCATTGTTGGTTAAGGGCTTGTAAGTAAGCATTTCACTTGATTTTATTTGTTGAGTATCAGCGAAGAGGAGGTGTTGTTTCCTACCTTCTCCACCTGGGGGTAACCCGTTAGGGAGTCCAGGACCAGTTGCACAGGGCGGGGTTCAGACCCAGGGCCTCAAGCTTGATGATGAGCTTGGAGGGTACTATGGTGTTGAATGCTGAGATATAGTCAATGAACAGCATTCTGACATAGGTATGCCTCTTGTTCAGATGGGATAGGGCAGTGTGCAGTATGGTGGCGATTGCATCGTCTGTGGAGCTATTGGGTCGGTAAGCAAATTGAAGTGGGTCTAGGGTGGCAGGTAAGTTGGAGGTGATATGATCCTTGACTAGTCTTTCAAAGCACTTCATGATGACAAAGGTGAGTGCCACGGGGCTATAGTTATTTAGTTCAATTACCTTTGCTTTCTTAGGTTCAGGGACAATGGTGGCCTTCTTGAAGCACGTGGGGACAACAGACTGGGATAGGGAGAGATTGAATAGATCTGTAAATACACCAGCCAGCTGGTTTGCGCATGCTCTGAGGACGCTGCTAGGGATACCATCTGGGCTGGCAGCCTTGCGAAGGTTAACATGCTTAAATGTCTTACTCATTTCGGCCACAGAGAAGGAAAGCCCATATTCCTTGATAGCGGGCTGCGTCAGTAACACTCTATTAACCTCAAAGCGAATAACTACACTGTTTGTATTCTTACATATTCCCGGTCTTCTTGCCCTGGTTAAATTCGGTGTCTTGCGATTTCTGTTTTGTGCGACCAATCTATCCACGGTAACTGGTTTGGTTAGGTTTTAATAGTCACAGTGGGTGCAACATCTCCTATGCACTTCCTGATAAACTCATTCACCGTGTCGGTTTATATGTTAATATTATTTTTGATCCTACTCTGAACATATCACACGTGAAAACAATCTTGAAGCGTGGATTCAGATTGGTCAGATCAGCGTTGACTAGACCTTACCACGGGTTCTTCCTGTTTGAGTATCTGCCTATAGGAAGGGAGGAGCAAGATGGAATTGTGGTCCGATTTGCCGAATGGAGGGTGGGGGACGGCCTTATGTGCATTCTGGAAGGTAATATAACAATGATCAAGAGTTTTAGCAGCGCGAGTACAACAATTAATATGTTGATAGAATTTCAGGACCCTTTTCCTCAAATTTGCTTTGTTAAAATCCCCAGCGACAGTAAATGCTGCCTCAGGATATGTGGTTTCCAGTTTGCATAAAGTCCAGTGAAGAGTCTTTGAGGGCCGCCGTGGTATCAGCTTGAGGGGGGACATAGACCCCTGTGGCTATTATTGACGAAAATTATCTCTGAAGATATTACGGTCGGCATTTGTTTGTGAGATATTCTAGGTCGGTGAACAGAAGAACTTGAGTTCCTGTATGTTATCACAGTTACACCATAAGTCATTAATCATAAAACATACCTCCAACCTTCTGTTTCCCGGAGAGATGTTTGTTCCTGTCGGCATGATATACTGAGAACCCAACTGGCTTTACAGAGTCAGACAGTATATCTCGATAGAGCCATGTTTCCATGAAGCAGAGTATGTTACAATCCCTGGTGTCTCTCTGAAAAGCAACTCTCGCCTTGAGCTCATCAACTTTATTATCCAGAGTCGTGGCCAAAACTTTTGAGAATTACACAAATATTAATTTTCACAAAGTTTGCTGCTTCAGTGTCTTTAGATATTTTTGTCAGATGTTACTGTGGAATACTGAAGTATAATTACAAGCATTTCATGTGTCAAAGGTGTCAAAGGCTTTTATTGACAATTACATGAAGTTGATACAAAGAGTCAATATTTGCAGTGTTGACCCTTCTTTTTCAAGACCTCTGCAATCCACCCTGGCATGCTGTCAATTAACTTCTGGGCCACATCCTGACTGATGGCAGCCCATTCTTGCATAATCAATGCTTGGAGTTTGTCAGAATTTGTGTGTTTTTGTTTGTCCACCCACCTCTTGAGGATTGACCACAAGTTCTCAATGGGATAAAGGTCTGGGGAGTTTCCTGGCCATGGACTGAAAATATAGATGTTTTGTTCCCCGAGCCACTTAGTTATCACTTTTGCCTTATGGCAAGGTGCTCCATCATGCTGGAAAAGGCATTGTTCGTCACCAATCTGTTCCTGGATGGTTGGGAGAAGTTGCTCTCGGAGGATGAATAAAGAATGTTGGTACCATTCTTTATTCATGGCTGTGTTCTTAGGCAAAATTGTGAGTGAGCTCACTCCCTTGGCTGAGAAACAACCTGACACATGAATGGTCTCAGGATGCTTTACTGTTGGCATGACACAGGACTGATGGTAACACTCACCTTGTCTTTTCCGGACAAGCTTTTTTTCCGGATGCCCCAAACAATCGGAAAGGGGATTCATCAGAGAAAATTACTTTACCCCAGTCCTCAGCAGTCCAATCCCTGTACCCTTTGCAGAATATCAGTCGGTCCCTTATGTTTTTCCTGGAGAGAAGTGGCTTCTTTGCTACCCTTCTTGACACCAGGCCATCCTCCAAAAGTCTTCACCTCACTGTGCATGCAGATGCACTTACACCTGCCTGCTACGATTCCTGAGCATGCTCTGTACTGGTGGTGCCCCGATCCCGCAGCTGAATCAACTTTAGGTCCTGGCACTTGCTGGGCGCCCTGAAGCCTTCTTCACAATAATTGAACCGTTCTCTTTGAAGTTCTTGATGATCCGATAAATGGTTGATTTAGGTTCAATCTTACTGGCAGCAATATCCTTTTTGTGCAAAGCAATGATGGCAAGTGTTTCCTTGCACATAACGATGGATGACGGAGGAAGAACAATGATTCCAAGCACCACCTTTCCTTTTGAAGCTTCCAGTCTGTTATTCGAACTCAATCAGCATGACAGAGTGATCTCCAGCCTTGTCCTCGTCAACACTCACACCTGTGCTAATGAGAGAATCACTGACATGTTTGTCTTCTCTCTTCTTGCATCTGTTTGACTGTATATGCCCCGCTCAGTGGCAGATAACTAGTCCCCATTATATAGTAATTGCTAACAACCTTTAAAAAACTAATACAAATAACAATCCATTTTGCATTCAGCATTAGCCTTTTATTTTGTTCATTTAATATACATATTTGATCATAATCAGTTATTTGACTAGATACATGATATCAGTAAGATTAAAAAGTGACAAGGGCATTGGAGTACTGTAGGTGGGCGGGACATGACAAATATAACAGATACTTTAGGTCATGTAGTGTATGTGGACACCTGCTCGTCAAACATCTCATTCTAAAATAATGGGCATTAATATGGAGTTGGTCCACCCTTTGCTGCTATAAACAGCCTCCACTCTTCTGGGAAGGCTTTCACCTAGATGCTGGAACATTCAGCCACAAAACCATTAGTGAGGTCAGGCGATTCTACTGCCAGTGTTTGTGTAATGAGATTGCATGGCTGTGTGCTCAATGTTATACACCTGTCAGTAACGGGTGTGGCTGAAATCCAGAAATTTGAAGGGGTGTCCACATACTATTGTGTATATGGTGATAATCAAAACAAGCACAGCAGACTGTCTTCAGTAGTTTATGGACACAACAAGGAGACAGGTGGGTTAGAAGGTGTGGGCAGAAGCATATTGGAGGCAGGTAGATGGTCATGACTCATGTTTTGACACAGGAGGGGAGTGGGCTATCCTTCCAGGATGACGGTTCTTTTGGACCAAGATCTTCACTCAGTCAGTCACTGCTGTGTTGCTGCCCTCTGCTGGACAGAAAGTAGATTGGTGCACAATACAGGCATGCTACAGAAATGATAACAATGTAGTCAGCTTCTCTATATGATAAGGATAACAAAGTGAGAGGCTAAAGAGTGATGCATTGTACACATACAGTAGTAATTTATGGTATTGTCTGTTTGTTTCTTTGTTAAGAGATTAGCATCATCTGAGAGAGAAGATAAGTCAACACTGACCTGCGGTGTGGGACTAGTGAGCTGTAGACCACATTATCATCTGGTTCTGTCTAGAAGAGAGGAGGGACACACAGGTAGAGAGGAGAAGAGGGACAATTTAGGCAACTGCTTGGAAACACTTCAACCATTTGTTGCAGAATAGCTGACAGGGAAGAGACACATAAAAACATTAAAACTCAGAAATGTTTACAGCATAACACATTTTCAGTGTCTTCAACTTATACACCAATGACTGACAAAGCACAGACCACAAAACCCTCCTTTTCAAGTATTCTGATGACGACCCCCCCACCCCCCAGCAATATCAATCAATTTCCTAATTCAGTGACTGATGCTACAATAATTACCAGGATCTCAACTTCTCCTAAACAAAACAAAAAAAACACGGACTTTCCCAAAGACCCCACCTGTGATGTCCCTGTCCTCAGAGGGTGTTGAAATGGTTCCTTAATTTAAATGAGTTTGAGTTACAGTTGACCACAAGCTCACTTTTGATCAACAGACCACTGAAATAACACAGAAGTCCCAGCAACGTATCCGCTACCACAACATGCTCACCGTCTCACACCACAATAAACTATTAAGGATCCACGACACGGCATCTAAACGGATTGGACTCTACACTCCAAAACAGTTCCTTAATGAAGGAGCTATCCAGCATAAAGCCCACCACATGATCTCCAGTCCAGACCACCTCCCTACACCACTGCTTTGATCTTCTCCCATCAGGTCAGAGATATCAGACTATTAAATATCTCACTGCAGGCTTCAGGAGGAGTTTCATCCCAGGGACCATCACAATTATAAACAGTTCCTTGTATCTTCCTCCTATGGGCAGGTGGGTGGTACTGTAACGGTAAATGAGTGAATAGGTGTGGAGTCAGGCGCAGAGAGCAAAGGATACGGGAAAAACACGCTTTAATGTCCAGAAAATCACACAAACAAAAATCAGGCGAACACCACATGTGAAGAAAATAAAGGACAGTGAAAAAAAACTGAAAATGCAAAACACAAACCACTCTAACAAATACAGATGAACAAGCCTGCACAAACAGAAGCGGGCTGAACTTACTTAAATAACCCCACCCTAACAACCAAACAAGAAACAGGTGAAACCAATTAGACAAAACCAAACGAACACAGAACAATGGATCGGTGGCAACTAGTAGACCGGCGACGACGAGCGCCGAGCGCCACCCGAACCAGAAGGGGAGTCACCCTCGGTAATTTTTGTGACAGGTACTATATATGTCTGACTGTTTGTTTCCTGATGTTCCTCTTATCGGACAATAAACCTGATTCTGATATGTGACTTCATCTATAACCCCACCGGTCTGCCACATAGCTGACAGCACAACACAGATACAACTTCATATATAACCCCACGGTCAGCCACATAGCTGACAGCACAACACAGGTACAACTTCATCTATAACCCCACGGTCAGCCACATAGCTGACAGCACAACACAGATACAACTTCATCTATAACCCCACCGGTCAGCCACATAGCTGACAGTACAACACAGATACAACTTCATCTATAACCCCACCGGTCTGCCACATAGCTGACAGCACATAACCCCACCGGTCAGCCACATAGCTGACAGCACAACACAGGTACAACTTCATCTATAACCCCACCGGTCTGCCACATAGCTGACAGTACAACACAGATACAACTTCATCTATAACCCCACCTGTCTGCCACATAGCTGACAGTACAACACAGATACAACTTCATCTATTAATATCAAAGTGATCAGAAAAGCAACGTTACCTTGGTCTGTACATTTAGCTGGTTCCTTCGCTTGGGGACAACAGTGCTGTACGTCACATCATCACCATTGGCAGGAAATGGCTTCAGCTGTAGGATGAGAGAGCTGTAGACCACATTATCATCTGGTTCTGCCTATAAGAGAGGAGCGGCACACACAGGTAGAGAGGTGAAGAGGGACAATGGAATATAGACTACAGCTTGGAAACACACTGGAATAGGGACATAAAGAATCGCAAGGCTGCCGGCCCACACAGCATCCCTAGCCACGTCTTCAGAGCATGCGCAGATCAGCTGGCTGGTGTTTACAGACATATTCAATCTCCCCCTATCTGCTGTCCCCACTAGCTTCAAGTTGTCCACCATTGTTCCTGTACCCAAGAAAGCGAAGGAAACAGAACTAAATGACCATTGCCCTGTAGCACGCAATTCTCTCATAATGAAATGCTTTGAGAGGCTAGTTAAGGATCATATCACCACCTTACCTGACACCCTAAACCCAGCTCAATTTCATACCGCCCCTATAGATCCACAGACAACTCAATTGCCGTAGCACTGCCCTAACCCATCTGGACAACAGGAATACCAATGTAAGAATGCTGTTCATTGACTACAGCTCAGCCTTCAACACCATAGTACCCTCCAAGCTCATCATTTAGCTCTGGGTCTAAACTCCGCCCTGTGCAAATGGGTCCTGGACTTCCTGACGGGCCGCCCCCAGGTGGTGAAGGTAGGAAACACCTCCACTAAGCTGATCCTCAACACAGGGGCCCACCACAGTGTGTGCTCAGCCCTCTCCTGTACTCTCTGTTCACCCAGTACTGTGTGGCCACGCACGCCTCCAACTCAATCATCAAGTTTGCAGATGACAACAATAGTAGCCTGATTGCCAAAAATGGCAGACGAGACAGTCTACAGGGAGGAGGTGAAGGCCCTGGCAAAGTGATGCCAGGTAGATAACCTCTCCCTTAAAAAAAACTAAGGAGCGGATTGTGGACTTCAGGAGACTGCAGAGGGAGCATGCCCCCATCCACAGGGCCGCAGTGGAGAAAGTTAACAGCTTCTCATTCCTTGGTGTACACGTCACTGACAATCTGATATGTACTACCCACACAGACGATGTAGTGAATAAGGCACAACAGTGCCTCTTCAACCTAAGGACACTGAAGAAATTTAGCTTGGCCCCTAAGACCCTCGAGAGCATCCTGTATCAGCACCTGGTATGGCAACTGCAAGCGCAGGGCTCTCCAGAGGGTGTTTCAGTCTGCCCAACGCATCACCGGGGGCACACCACTGCCTGCCCTCCATGACACCTACAGCACCTGATGTCATAGGAAGACCAAAACGATAAAAGGACATCAACCACCCGAGCCATGGCCTGTTCACCCCGCTATCATCCAGAAGGAGAGACTGAAAAACAGCTTCGAACACAAGGCCGTCAGACTCTTAAATAGCCATCACTGGGTGAAATCCACCCAGTGCCCTGAACTTAGTTTCCGTCACTCGCGGCTACAACCCGGTTACTCAACCCTGCACCTTAAAGGCTGCTGCTCTATGAACATAGAATCACTGGTCCCTTTAATGTTTACTTACTGTTTTACTCATTTTAAATGTATATGCTGTATTCTAGTCAATGTCATCCTATTCAACTAATATATATATCTCTCACACACACACACTTCTATCCTACAGATATGTGGATAGAATATTTAGTATACTAGTCATAATGTCTATACATCACACACACACGTATTTATACTCCGAATTCCAACATTGCTCGTCCTAATGTTTTTATATTTCTTAATTCCATTATTTTACTTTTAGATCTGTGTGTATTGTTGTGAATTGTTAGATTCCACTGCACTGTTGGAGCTAGAAACACAAGCATTATGCTACATCTGCTAATTATGTTTGCGGCCTATAAAATTGGATTTGATAAAGACATTAAAACTCCAAAATGTTTACAGTGTAAGACATTTAAATTGTCTGACAAATGTGACTTAATCTATAATTTATCCTCATGCACCAGTCTGCTACATAGCCGACAGTACAACACAGCTACAACTTCATCTATTAACATCATAGTGATCAGAATAGCAGCGTTACCTTGGTCTGTACGTTTAGCTGGTTCCTCCTCTTGGGGACAACAGTGCTGTATGTCACATCATCACCATTGGCAGGAAATGGGTCCTGCACAAGTTTATTTCCTCAGAACAGTTCAGAAAACTAATACAAAATACTATTTTACTTAGAACATGTTTTTTTAAAACTTTAAGTATGTGTATTTAAGCTTGGACTATCCTTTTTCAATTGTATTAGTTCAGAAATATCTGGAGTGGTAATTTAACCAGTGACTGTTCAACAGATCCTATTATTATCTCTACATTGCAAACCAATTTGACAAACTGACATCACACTGTCTCAACAGTCCTCGGTATGTAGCATTGACTGTAAAAATAGAGATAACATGTTTAAATTGTACAGTTACAATGGACATGAAGCTGTAGCTGAAGAGCTAATGTGTGATTTAAGTCCATCTGATGTTCATGTCCTGTAACGCTCGTCTGATGAAGAAGGACCAAAGCGCAGCGCGTGTTCATGATATTTATTTAAATCTGACCACTAGAACAAAAAATAACAACGCAAGAAACAAACAGTTCTGTAAGGTAACTAAAACTATACAGAAAACAACTACCCACAAACCCAGGTGGGGAAAAAGGCTACCTAAGTATGATTCTCAATCAGAGACAACAATAGACAGCTGCCTCTGATTGAGAACCACACCCGGCCAAACACAAAGAAATAGAAAACATAGAAATAAAGAAACTAGAATGCCCACCCTAATCACACCCTGGCCTAACCAAAATAGAGAATAAAAGAGAGAATAAAAGCCTCTCTATGGCCATAGAGAGGCTTTTATTCTCACAAGACCTTGAGTCAGATGAGAGGAACATGAGTGTAGCCTACCACTGAGGTGTTTGTTGTCTGGTCCATGGCCTTATTGTCCTCTAGAATAAAGACATATGCAGTATTAGAGACCTAAGATATACTTGAATAATACTGAATACATTCATCATAGAGTAATACTTTTGAGTCTCCTCCACTTATGTTAAGATATATTGGTTATAACATATGCTAATACAGTTGTTGAAAAAATCTCCAGAATCAAACTTATCACTTTTTCATGATAGTAATTATAGAATGAATACTTACTATACTTTCTCCACATCTTCCATGTGACTGGGACCCCAGCTATCACCACCACCAACATGCCCAGAGGAATCAGTAGGACATTTAGATCTATGGAACTGATAGTGATACTGTGTTTATCTTCCATGTGACTGGGACCCCAGCTATCACCACCACCAACATGCCCAGATGAATCAGTAGGACATTTAGATCTATTGAACTGATAGTGATACTGTGTTTATTGTACAGTCCATGAAACAGATTTTTTAAATATATATATATGAAGGTGCAAGACTATGTTTAGTGTAAAATACAGTCCATAAAACATCAAAGATAAATAGATTAGAACACAATTATATGATGTTTTTTCTACTGCTAAGAGAACATGGAAACATGTGTTCAGCCCTTCACACCTTCACACCTTTTACATCCAATAATAGAATGCTGCTAGTTCTACAAACCTGAGGAAGTGGTAAATGTCTATAACAGTGTCTTGGCCTATACACGGTGTGAAAACATATAAGGAGGGTCTTTTTGTGACCTAAACGCTCGTGTCAAAACCAGAAAATGTTAACTTTTTTCCTATTTCTATTGTCATCCATTTGGAAGAGTAAGTGTGAAATACAGCTGAATGAGTGATAATTACCTCATGGAGTCGTTCTCCTTGCCCCCCTCAGGTCCTTGGACTGTGTTGTCAGTCTGAACAGGCTCAGCAGCTGGAGAGAAAGAGGATTGTTCAGTGGCAAAACTGGATAAAACCAGGTTAATACTTAATTCTGTGCATCTGATTGTTCTCTACTCACTGGTCATAGTGGTGGTACTGTGTGTGGTAGTTTGTTGTCTGACAGTGATGTGAACAGGCATTATAAGGTCTCCCACTCCACACCTGTACCAGCCAGTGTTCTCCATCTTCAGTCCACTCATAGTCACCATTAAGACGTTTCTTCTGGTGGCCTGCTGTAGAGTCACTGATGTTCCGTTTATTGTCCCAGAATCCACCCCCACACAGCAGCCACTACTGCCACCAATCCTGCACCACCCCTTCCTATTTTCAGTGTTACTATAGTAACAATTTACAATGACACTCCCTCTTTCAACTCCTGTCACCTCCTGTTGGTCCACATAGAGTTCTGGAGTACCTGAACAGAGGTACAGACACCAAAGTTCCTGAGTGATCAAGTGTGTTTTGTAACAACTGACCACAAATATCATAATGATGATATGATGGATAGAGAACAGAAAGTAGACATATACCAACATTCCTCATGTCAACTTGAACAATAATAGTGATACCAGTAAATAAAACCAGAACACCAGTCATGTGATCATATGGAAGAGTTGCAGAGATCTTACCTGGAATGACAGATAGGTGGAACCATTCTGCCCTGACATTTATTCCACCATTGACCTCCACAGCACAATAGTAACGTGCAGAGTCCCCTGGCTCCAGATCAGTCATGGTCACGATCATGGTTAGCTGGTTGATGTCATCAAAGACTGAGGCCTTAGCTGTGCCCTTAGGAGGTTTAGCGTGTACAACATGGGAGCAACTATCAAAATGATCTCCTTTACATAAGTATTTAGAATGTTTGATATAATAATGATGATAGGGACATGGGATGGTGATGGAGTCTCCTGTCTTCACAGACACACGATAAGCACCTGAAGACGCAACAGAAAACACAGATTAGAATTCAGAATCTCACAACAGAAAAATGACATTCCATCTGGACTATAACACAAATAATACAGGAAGTGTTATTGATAAGACAAGCTACTGTTCCTGTCTTAAGAGTTTCAGCATGTGTCCAGTCCCAGTCCCTGACCTCAACTTCAGCACGTCATATAAACATGTTACCCTTTCATTTAAAAAAACTAATTGTTGGCACATCCAGCCCCCCCCCCTCCTCCTCAGAGGGCAGAAACAACAGTTGAAGTCAGAAGTTTACATACACCTTAGCCGAATACATTTAAACTCAGTTTCACACTTCTTGACATTTAATTCTAGTAAAAATTCCCTGTCTTAGGTCATTTAGGATCACCACTTTATTTTAAGAATGTGAAATGTCAGAATAGTAGCAGAGAGAATGATTTACAGTGCCTTGCGAAAGTATTCGGCCCCCTTGAACTTTGCGACCTTTTGCCAGAACTGAAAACTGCTGTTCACAAATGCTCTCCATCCAACCTCACTGAGCTCGAGCTGTTTTGCAAGGAGGAATGGGAAAAAATGTCAGTCTCTCGATGTGCAAAACTGATAGAGACATACCCCAAGCGACTTACAGCTGTAATCGCAGCAAAAGGTGGCGCTACAAAGTATTAACTTAAGGGGGCTGAATAATTTTGCACGCCCAATTTTTCAGTTTTTGATTTGTTAAATATTTTGAAATATCCAATAAATGTCGTTCCACTTCATGATTGTGTCCCACTTGTTGTTGATTCTTCACAAAAAAATACAGTTTTATATCTTTATGTTTGAAGCCTGAAATGTCGCAAAGTTCAAGGGGGCCGAATACTTTCGCAATCACTGTATTTCAGCTTTTATTTATTTCATCACATTCCCCGTGGGTCAGAAGTTTATATACACTCAATTAATATTTGGTAGCTTGCCTTTAAATTGTTTAACTTGGGTCAAACGTTTTGGGTCGCCTTCCACAAGTTTCCCACAATAAGTTGGATGAATTCTGGCCCATTCCTCCTGACAGAGCCGGTGTAACTGAGTCAGGTTTGTAGGCTTCCTTGCTCACACACTCTTTTTCAGTTCTGCCCACACATTTTCTACGGGATTGAGGTCAGGGCTTTCTGATGGCCACTCCAATACCTTGACTTTGTTGTCCTTGAGCCATTTTGCCACAACTTTGGAAGTATACTTGGGGTCATTGTCCATTTGGAAGACCCATTTGCGACCAAGCTTTAACTTCCTGACTGATGTCTTGAGATGTTGCTCAATATATCCACATCATTTTCCTACCTCATGATGCCATCTATTTTGTGAAGTGCACCAGTCCCTACTGCAGCAAAGCACCCCCACAACATGATGCTGCCAGCCTGTGCTTCACGGTTGGGAGGGTGTTCTTCGGCTTGCAAGCATCCCCCTTTTTCCTCCAAACAAAAACAACGGTCATTATGGCCAAACAGTTCTATTTTTGTTTCATCAGACCAGAGGACATTTCACCAAAAAGTATGATTTTCGTCCCCATGTGCAGTTGCAAACCATAGTCTGGCTTTTATATGGAGGTTTTGGAGCAGTGGCTTCTTCCTTGTTGAGCGGCCTTTCAGGTTATGTCGATATAGGACTTGTTTTACTGTGGATATAGCTACTTTTGTACCCGTTTCCTCCAGCATCTTCACAGGGTCCTTTGCTGTTGTTCAGGGATTGATTTGCACTTTTCGGACCAAAGTACGTTCATCTCTAGGAGACAGAACATGTCTCCTTCCTGAGCGGTTTGATGGCTGCGTGGTCCCATGGTGTTTATACTTGCGTACTATTGTTTGTACAGATGAACGTGGTACCTTCAGGCATTTGGAAATTGTTCCCAAGGATGAACCACACTTGTGGAGGCCTACAATTTTATTTCTGAGGTCTTGACTGATTTCTTTTGATTTTCCCATATCAAGCAACCAGACACTGAGTTTGAAGGTAGAGTTACCTGTCTAACAGAACACAGAGGGTGTTCTTTAATGGAAGCCTCTCCAACATAATCCATGTAGAATCCGGAATTCCCCAGGGCAGCAGTCTAGGCCCCTTACTTTTTTCAATCTTTTCTAATGACATAACGCTGGCTTTGAGTAAAGCCAGTGTGTCTATGTATGCGGATTACTCAACACTATACACGTCAGCTACTACAGCGACTGAAATGACTGCTACACTTAACAAAGACCTGCAGTTCGTTTCAGAATGGGTGACAAGGAATAAGTTAGTCCTAAATATTATTAAAACTAAAAGCATTGTATTTGGGACATTCACTCAACCCTAAACCTCAACAAAATCTTGTAATAAATAATGTGGAAATTGAGCGATTTGGGCAGACTAAATTGCTTGGAGTAACCCTGGATTGTAAACTGTCATGGTCAAAACATATTGATTTAACAATGGCTAAGATTGGGGGAAGTCTGTTCATAATAAAGTGCAGCTCTACCTTCTTAACAGCACTATCAACAAGGCAGGTCCTACAGGCTTTAGTTTTGTCGTACCTAGACTACTGTTCAGTCGTGTGGTCAGGTGCCACAAAGAGGGACTTAGAAAAATTTAAATTGGCTCAGAACAGGACATCACAGCTGGCCCTTGGATGTACACAGAGAGCAAACATTAATAATATGCATGTCAATCTCTCCTGGCTTAAAGTGGAGAGATTGACTTCATCACTACTTGTATTTGTTAGAGGTTGTTACATGTTGAAAGCACGGAGCTGTCTGTTTTAACGACTACCACACAGCTCAGACACCCATGCATACCCCACAAGACATGTCACCAGAGGTATTTTCACAGTCCCCAAGTCCAGAACAGACTAAGGGAGGAGCACAGGACTACATAGATCCATGACTACATGGAACTCTATTCCACATAAAGTAACTCATGCAAGCAGTAAAATTATATTTAAAAAACAGATACAAATACACCTTATGGAACTGCAGGGACTGTTCAGCAACAAAACATAGACACAGACACATGCATACACACACATGATTACATATGTAAACGTACACATGGATTTTGTGTTGTAGATATGCGGTAGTGGAGGGCACACGCTTAGCTATGTGGTAGTGTAGGGCCCTGAGGGCACACACTGAAATCTGATATGAATGTATTGTAATGTTTTTAAAATTGCCTTAATTTTTGCCGGACCCCACGAATATAAGCTGCTGCCTTGGCATCCATAATAAATACAAATACAAATATAACAGGTAAAAAGGAGATATAAAATATAATGAAATAATATATAACCAATAATAATAAAAATAGATAATAATAATACAAAATAGTAATAACTGCACAATATTTTAGATTCATGTTCATATTAAGAAAATCATAGCAAAGGCATATGCAATTGTTCATAAAATACAATACATTTTTTAAAATTATAAACAACATAAAGAAAATACACTGAACAAAAATCTAAATGCAATATGCAACAATTTCAAAGATTGTACTGAATTACAGTTCATATAAGAACATCAGTCATTTGAAATAAATCCAAGTCTATGGATTTCACAATTTGTGGCATCTTTCATTTCAGCTCATGAAACATGGGAGGGAATTCACTTTACATGTTGTGTATATACACTATAATATCGGAAGAACAGTTCTTAATGTCGATTTCCTGCACGCTGCCTATCGGCAGAGAGACATATTTCATGTAGTTCTTATTATATCCTATTATATTCCTATCAGCAGAGAGACATATTTCATGTAGTTCTTATTATATCCTATTATATTCCTATCAGCAGAGAGACATATTGAATGTAGTTCTTATTATGTCCTGTTATATTCCTATCAGCAGAGAGACATATTTCATGTAGTTCTTTTTATGTCCTGTTATAGTCCTATCAGCAGAGAGACATATTTCATGTAGTTCTTTTTATGTCCTGTTATATTCCTATCAGCAGAGAGACATATTTCATGTAGTTCTTTTTATGTCCTGTTATAGTCCTATCAGCAGAGAGACATATTTCATGTAGTTCTTTTTATGTCCTGTTATAGTCCTATCAGCAGAGAGACATATTTCATGTAGTTCTTTTTATGTCCTGTTATAGTCCTATCAGCAGAGAGACATATTTCATGTAGTTCTTTTTATGTCCTGTTATAGTCCTATCAGCAGAGAGACATATTTCATGTAGTTCTTTTTATGTCCTGTTATATTCCTATCAGCAGAGAGACATATTTCATGTAGTTCTTTTTATGTCCTGTTATATTCCTATCAGCAGAGAGACATGTTTCATGTAGTTCTTTTTATGTCCTGTTATATTCCTATCAGCAGAGAGACATATTTCATTTAGTTCTTATTATGTCCTGTTATAGTCCTATCAGCAGAGAGACATGTTTCATGTAGTTCTTATTATGTCCTGTTATAGTCCTATCAGCAGAGACATGTTTCATGTAGTTCTTATTATGTCCTGTTATAGTCCTATCAGCAGAGACATATTTCATGTAGTTCTTATTATATCCTATTATATTCCTATCAGCAGAGACATATTTCATGTAGTTCCGTAAAAAGCAAGAAAGAAGAAGGAAAATGCATTTTAACAGCCGCTAATGACTGCTAGTAAATATTTGTCTTATGTATCCTGTGTAGTGAGATACATTAACGTATAATTAACACAGCCAGGGCAAGATAGCAATACAGCACATGCAGTTCTGACAATCTACAGCAGAGTTCCACAACTGGCGATGACTTTATTTGTCCCCAGCATTTTTCTGAGCAAAAACACTTACGTTTTTTAAAACATTTATTGTTGTACATAAAATATTGTAAAAAGACCAGCAAATCAGCTCTAAGTGATTTCAATTTGGGAAAAATGTTCCAAAGTATTAACACGCATATTAGTGAGAAATATGTGATTGTATTCAAATGTAAGCAAATGTAAGTGACTCCGCTTTAGTCATCATTTTAGGCTTCTTGCAGTCAATTCGCAGTATATGAATTATTTGTAATTATGTTCCGACCCCCTGACCATCCACTCAAGAAGAAAAATCGGCCCACAGCTGAATCTAGATGATGATCCCTGTCGTAGTGGCTTTTAGGGAGTCCACGGTCATTTTCAATGACAATAGTTCTTATTTCTTTCATCATTTTATTGCTGTAATCCATTCCTGATTTGAGGGCCTCAACCTCCTCCATTAATCCAAGCAATATATCCAGCTTTTCTAACTGCTCGCTCATGCTTGTCAGCAATGCCCATCTTCTGCTGACATTGCTATAAAAACATATTGTTCCATGGTTATATTTGGAAGTTTAAATTGTGGCTTCCCTTCAGTTTCGCAGGAGAGTTCTGCTCTTATTCACTTCGATGTGTATGATTCTTATTGGAGCAAATCCAAGTGTTGATCAATAAATAGTTGAAGGTTCTCTATATTATCCAGAATGTTTGTTTTGTAGTTATCAGCTAATCCTCAATGTTATGATTAATTCATGGGACAAGCTGTGCATACCAAACTGCCACTTGCCAAATAATGTCCCCCTAAATAAATAGTTACCCTTACCTGAGAGTCTGGAGAAGATGAGGAGGAGGATGGAGAGGGAGAGATGAGAAACCATTTCTGGGTATGTGTCTCTGTATGTTATATGGTACCAATGCACAATGTGTGTGTCAAGGACCAAGACACCAAAGAGAATGACTGAACTTCCTAATAGCTACAGCTGTCTTTAACTCTCTTCCTGCTTCTGTTTAAGTGTCTATGTCCCCTCAGTGGCAGATAAACACCATTACATTATATCAACTAGTCGTAACATAAGGCTCTAAGGCACTACAATTATTACTTATGTAATTAGCACATTTGTATATCTTATATCAAATAATATCACGTATACTGTTAATTACCCAGCAGCCTTTTTAGTTGGTGTTCAGCAGCAAAAGTTGAGACGGAGTCAGAAGTTCAGGTGCAAGAAATATATTTTTAAACTGGGTGGTTTGAGCCCTGAATGCTGATTGGCTGACAGCCATGGTATATCACACCACATACCACAGGTATGACAAAACATTTATTTTTACTGTTCTTATTACATTTGTAACCAGTTTATAATAGCAATTAGGCACCTCTGGGATTTGTGGTATATGGCCAATAAACCAAGGCCAAGGGCTGTATCCAGGCCCTCACCGTTGCTCGTGCCTAAGAAAATCCCTTAGCCATGGTATATTGGCTGTATACCACAACCCCTCGGGCCTTATTGCTTAAATATATATTTTACAGTTTAGGTGATGAAGACTGGATCCAGAGGTTGTATTTACAAAAATTGACATATGACAAAAATAATGAACAATTTTTAAAAAGTACATTTACTTGGCCAATAGCAATATATAACCTCAAATCAAGGACTAAGGAAAAACAGTCTGCATGAAATATTTATAATCCTCCTCCTGAATAGATTGTCAGTTGTAAACTCACTGAGGGGTGAAATATGCTTTGAAGACCATGTCTCAGGTGCACAATAGAAAATGGCAGTCTTGCCAAACAGTCTTGCCAATCTCGGTAATGGCCCTGGGGACTTGAAGTAACATCCACCTGGTAGACCGTGTCTGATAACTGCTAGTGGTGAAGGAGGACAGGCTATAGAGGTAGTGGGGGAGTTTACCCAGAAGGGATTTGTATATGAACACTCAAATGTAGCTCTCTGCGCATTTAATGCAAGGTCCAGCCCACCATTTGATACAAGGTGCAATGGTGGATGAGCGACTTGGCATTTGTAACAAAGCACACGGATGGATGCATGATAGTGTCCAGACTTTGTTGCACAAAGGAGGCTTAATAATGTGTGTACATTAAGTCACCACAATCAATGAAAGAAAATTGGCTTGAACAAGCCTTATAGCGAATTACAATAAATATATATATATATATATTTCAGTTTAAGCTTCTTCATAAGATTATCAATCTGAACTTTGTAATACAGTTTCTTGTCCAACCATATACCTAGGTATTGTAAGATGACACCTTTTTTAATGGAGCTAAAATGGAGCCTGGGGGTACACCTCTAAAAATCTCAAGGAGGCTAGACTTGTAATTCTCAGCATAGATGTATTGTGTTCTGTCTATGAGATACTTTCTAACCAATTGACAGCCACTGAGACCAATGTTATTGAGTCTGGCTAGCAACAGTTTGCTGCCAACTGAAGCCAGACTGAACCCCACACAGGTTGTTTTCAAGCAGGAATTTATTTAGCTGAGAGTTCACCAGGGATTCAAAGACTTTGACCATGATAGGGAGCTTGGAAATAGGGCAATAGTTTTTCACATCTGGTTCTCCACCCTTTAGTAGGGGGTGAACATATGTTGATTTACACATTTTGGGTGTTAAAGAGTTAATTCATCATTTTTAAATAGATGTTTTAAATTTATGCATAATCATTAACAGTTCAATCATGTATAGTGCTTGCAAACACACACAACTCAGAAACAATGTAAATCTGTCCCTTGGTCTCACCAGGGACAGATTCCACCAGTGTCTGGTTTCTACTCATCTTTAGTTTCACCGTGGAGTCTGTTTGCCCTGAACATTACCACAGCAATGATGTTGCACAGGACGAAAAGTACTGCATTACCAATGTTTGGCATGTAGAATAATGTTTCGCCCCCATCTGTAAAATAATTAAAACATTTCCTCTGTACATTTCTGCAAGACAATGCCTTTTTTTTTAGGGGAATTGAAAAGGGAAGACTTCCTATTTCTAGAGGCATTTAAAGGTTTGCAGTGGCAGTGATGAGATTGACCACTCAAGGTATTTAATGAATGTGGATCATTGAAAGTGGTAGTACAGACATCTTCCATGTGACTAGGACACCAACTATCACCACCACCAACCTGCCCAGAGGAATCAGTAGGACTTTTAGATCTATGGAACTGATAGTGAAAGACTATGTTTACTGTGAATTTACAGTCCATAAAAGAACACAGATAAATACATATTTTTTATTATATTTTTGTGCTGCTATGACAAAATTGACTAAATGGAGATATTCACACCTTTTATGTGAAAAGTGTCCATCCAATAATAGAATGCTGCGACTTCTACAACCACAGAGATATGAGGAAGTGGTAATTGTACCTGTCTCCGTGATGGTAAATGTTTCTATAACAGAGTCTGGGGAAGTGTCTTAGCCTGTACTCTGTGTGAAAAGGTGTAAGGAGGGTGTTTTTGTGCCCTAAACTCTAGAGTGAAAAACATTGATCTTCATCTTCAGTCCACTATTAGTCAACGTTAAGACTTTTCTTCTGGTGACATCAGTGGTCTGTTGTAATGTCCTCTCCACACAGGAGACACTGCCACCAAGTCAAGACCGAGACTGGAGCGTGACGAGGAGTCAGAGACCGGGGCAAGACTGAGACCAGTAAAATGCAAGTCCAATTGAAGACCACGATTGTTATACTGTCAAATCGCCCTCGTAATAAGAGTTAAAATGTCCAGTATTTCTGTGTTCATATTTCAGAAGAACATGTGGATTCTTTAGACATTCAAAATTGTGGAAAAATGCATGTTGAGGACTGTGGCAGACCAGGGGTTGGGTCAAAACGTTTACACAGATCAGACACGAACAGAGTAGGATTAGCTGAGTTTCAAAGGTGTTATTAAAATAATAGTTCAGCACCAATTAGTCCAGTCCGGAGAGCCCGTCGAGACCTGGCACGTGGAGCAGATGGAGCCATCGCCTCGTGATGTATACTCCGTCTGTCACCAGGCCTCGACGAGTCTCCCCCTGGTATCTGACCTGCTGTACCCCACAGGACAAATAGAGCTACTCTACAAATTATTTTAAAAATGTAAGCCTATGTGTAATCATAGAATTACATACACAATCCCTATTATTTTCATATATGATCTCTGTGGCTCTTTTAGCTTAGAACTAGTAAAGATTTCTCACATCACTTTTAACATGCATTACCTTTTAATGTGGCAGAAATACAAACCACAGAGGTGGGAGGAAGTGGTAACTGTCTATGTCTCTGTGATGGTGAATGTCTCTATGAAAACACTGCCTTGGCCTATACTCTGTGTGAACATGTTTAAGGAGGGTGTTTTTGTGCTGTAAACCTTAGTGTGAAAAACAGAAAATGTTATCTTTCTTCATATTGCCATCCATTTGGAAGAGTAAGTATGAAATACAGATGAATGAGTGATGATTACCTCATGGTGACCTTCTCCTTGCTCCCCTCAGGTCCTTGGACTGTGTTGTCAGTCTGAACAGGCTCAGCAGTTGAAGAGAAAGAGGATTGTTCAGTGGTTTGAGCTTGGGTTGCTGTGAGGTAAAAACAACAATGTCATTATGACTGGTGTACCAGAGAGACACAGGGTAGACTGAACTGCAACAATACATTGTGGATGTATTTGTCCAGTTGAATCTTTTGTCCAGTTTATTGTCCAGTTTATTTCATTTACACCAACTTGGAAATGTTGACTTAGTATTCCCAAAAGCTTTGAATCATGTTGCAATTAGATGATCAGCCAGCAAGACTGGATAAACCAGGTTAATACTTAATTCTACAGTATCTGATTGTTCTCTACTCACTGGTCATAGTGGTGGTTTGTTGTCTGACAGTGATGTGAACAGGCATCATAAGGGCTCCCACTCCACACCTGTACCAGCCAGTGTTCTCCGTCTTCAGTCCACTCATAGTCACCGTTAAGACGTTTCTTCTGGGGGCATCAGTGGTCTGCTGTAGGGTCACTGATGTTCCATCAAGAGCCCCTGAATTCCTCTCCACACAGGACCCACTGCCACCAATCCTGCACCACCCCTTCCTATTTCCAGTGTTACTATAGTAACAATTTACAATGACACTCCCTCTTTCAACTCCTGTCACCTCCTGTTGGTCCACATAGAGTTCTGGAGTACCTGAACACAGAGCGGCAGGGTAGCCTTGTGGTTAGAGCGTTGGACTAGTAATCGAAATCCCCAAGCTGACAAGGTATAAGTCTGTTGTTCTGCCCCTGAACTAGGCAGTTAACCCACTGTTTTGAGACTGTCATTGAAAATAAGAATTGGTTCTTAAATGACTTGCCTAGTAAAATAAAAATTAGGTCTTGAGTGATGAAGTATTTTTTTGTAACAAATATCATAATGTATAGAGAACAGAAAGTAGACAAATACCAACTTTACCAACTCCTCATGTCAACTTGAACAATAGTAGTGATAGCAGTAAATGAAACCAGAACACCAGTCATGTAATCATTTGGATGAGTTGCAGCGATCTTACCAGGAGTGACAGATAGGTAGAACCTTTCTATCCAGACATTTTGTCCACCATTGATCTCCACAACACACCAGTAACGTACAGATTCCTCTGGCTCCAGATCAGTCATGGTCACAGTGATGGTTTGCTGGTTGATGTCATCAGAGATTGAGGACTTATCTATGCTCTTGGGAGGGTCAGCAGGTACAACAGGGGAGCAACTATACAAATGATCTCCTTTACACAGGTATTTCACATGGGTTTTGTATTTCTGAACATAGTGACATGGGATGGTGGTGGAGCCTCCTGTCTGTACAGACACACGATAAGCAACTGTAGACAGAACAGAAAACACATTAGATTGGAATCCAACTGAATTCTCACAGCAGAAAAATGACATTCCATCTGGACTCTAACACACATAATACAGGAAGTGTTATTGGTAAGACAAGCTACTGTTCCTGTCTTCAGAGTTTCAGCATGTGTCCAGTCTCAGTCCCTGACCTCAACTTCAGCACTTCATAGAAACATGTTACCCTAACCTGAAAGTCTGGAGAAGATGAGGAGGAGGGAGAGGGAGAGGGAGAGATGAGAATCCATTTCTGGGTATATGTCTCTGTATGTTACATGGTACCAATGCACAATGTGTGTGTCAAGGACCAAGGCCCCAAATCGAATGACTGAACTTCCTAATATCTATAAGGCTCACACAAGATAGTATGAATTTCTGTGGAGCAGGTGGTCTTTATTTGGCCTGTATTTTAGTGTCAACAGTTCCAAACAGTGTATTTGTAAAACAAACAGAACCAATGATCATAATAGTGCCAAATGATGGGACAAATCCTTTCCCTTCTTGTAGTTTCTCCTAAGGAGCTGGTTCATAGTAGCTCCCATTCATCTCCACAGTCATTCGTTGCATGAAGCAAAGCGACGATCACGGATTCTTCCACCAACGTCGTTTCATCCTGAAGTATGTTTTGTCTGCTGGAAAACATTTATCTGTCCTCTGCTTGACATTCTGTTGACGTGCCTGGAAGAATGATGGACACCCTAAGCAACACAGTATACTGAGAAAATCTTTTATCAAAGTTAAAACAGCAAGAGGGAGGAACTTTCATACTAATTAATAGGCTCCTCCTCTTCGTTGGGCTAAGATTTGACTACATTTCCCATAATGTAACAGTGTTAATGCGCAGACCCCATCTATAGTAAATTGTGGCCACATTCAGTGAGGTAAGCTGTTTCTGGATACTGTTTAAGGAGGGTCATGTTCACTATGCATCAAATTATATTTTGGGGGGCTTGTCCAATTAAGAAATATTTTTTGTTTGTTTACAGTTTGTCTATGGTGTGTCTTACTGAACACGACCCAGGATGATTCATTTTGTAGTACTCCAGCACATTAGTACAGTCAAAGAGACCTTTGCCAAGACATTCAATAGTAGCATGGTCTAAATTAGTGTATTTGGACCATTCTCTCTCGGGTCTCTCTCTCTGTGTGTCTGTTTCACTGAAGCAGTAACTTACATGAGGTGTCTTCACTGTCAACTGATACGGGTGGCTCACGAGGCAACATGACAATCTGCTGTATTGGCCTCAAACAGTTCTAATGCCACGTGACATGGACAGAGAGGACAAGACAGAGAACAGTTTACTCCATTACCAACTTCTTCAACCAGATACACTGAAAACAACATTACAAACCATGTGCATTTGTGAGAATGTGAGAAATATAAATTGTGACACTATACTTCAGAGAATTAAATTTCAAAGTTTTCCAGTGTTCTCCCATAAGTAGGCTCCTATATTATATTTGCCTAATTATGATCTAAAAGAGAGCAGAGAGGACAGAGTGGTTGCCCATCTCCTCAAAGTGTATGACTAGGTCCTTGAAGGCATCCTCACGGTATAGGTTGCTTGCCCAGTGTCAGACGGCATCCAAGAATGTGTGTAGGTCTTCCACCTACAGTGTGAAATATAGAGGGACTTGTGTGAACCCTGAACCCTGAACCGTTAGGCTACCTCATGTCCTTGTGAAATGCATTGAGTCCTTCGGATTTAAAGCCTGCTACAAAACATAAATTGAAAATGTGTCACATTTATAATCTTGCATTCATGATATTGAGTTTCATGTGCTGTTGCTTTTAAAATCCTATAGATGGTAGTACAGTTTAATACAGAGCCTTACAGAATAGACAGCTCTGACTTTTCACATCCTGTGTGTTGCGGCATTTTCTCTGTGCTGGACCATAGCTCATCTTATTCCTCCATCTGGTTAAGAAGCTGCTCTCAAACCTTCAGCTCTGGATAGACAACACACTTTCACGCTCAAATAAGAGAGTCAAAATGAAAAATGTTCACACCTGAAGTGTCAGGTTGGGAAAAGTGAAAACTAGAATGGGTGCTCCAGCACACAGTGCAGAGAGAACATTAATAAACATGTAACGTTCCAGTCAAAGAGACCTTTCATTAGCAGCCTAAATATTCTGTTTGGCAAAGAGGCCTACAGGAGACACAACCAAACCTCATACTGCTAAAAGACGGACATAAGTTCTGCACTTGTGGACATATATTATGTCAACTTTAAGTTAAAAAAAAAAAAGATGTGTGCCTCACTCCTCATGATACATGTTCATAACTTTTGAAATGACTGTCCATGCACACCTGGGTGTAAATTAGTCATTGATGAGAATTATTCCATATTGCACGAATGAATAGTCTATGTCTACATGTGTAGTCTGTAAAGGCACAATCAAATGACAACTGTCCTAGTCCGTTGTCCTAGTAACATAATGGATACAGGTGATGATGAAGGTGGAAAGGCTTAAAATGTTTCATCAGATCAATATACATTGTGTTATATTACTCTACTCCTTTAAAAGCAGCAGGCTTAGGAGAGCTAAATCA
The DNA here is from genome assembly GCF_057628025.1 of Oncorhynchus mykiss. Taxonomy (NCBI): domain Eukaryota; kingdom Metazoa; phylum Chordata; class Actinopteri; order Salmoniformes; family Salmonidae; genus Oncorhynchus; species Oncorhynchus mykiss. The sequence goes on along the minus strand of NC_143026.1, from coordinate 12,199,624 downwards.
CAGTTTGAGAGCCGCGCGGTCTCGTCCATGACACTAGCCGTGGCTGCACGCTCTCAGCAGCCAAAGAAACTCCATGCTGTGCATTAGTAGTCTCGAAAACCCAACCTGACTGGTCACTGTTGCCTAGAGTCAGGTTTTCGATATTAGTGGATTAGCCGCACCAAATCATTAGTTATTTGTTTCAGATTGTTGTATTTACGCTGAGGTTGGATTCAGTGTGGCACACCTTGATCATCCAATCCCAAAATAACTGCATAAAGCATATCAGTCTTTATGCAGTTATCTTGGCCAGGTCGCAGTTGCAAATGATAACTTGTTCTCAACTAGCCTACCTGGTTAAATAAAGGTGAAATAAAAAATATTAATAAATAAATGAGGTGTTATTAGGCTACTGACTCTTTGACATTTGTTTACTAAATGTAGTACATGTGTAATAAGGTAAAAGCGTGTGTGTGTGTTTGTGTCAAATGATGGGGCTTGACCTCGCTTAGTTGTCAACATTCAAAAGGTCTTTGTTATTATTATTATATATTTCAGTGCAGACAGTGAGCCTTCAGCTGACATATTTTCAATACCAGGATTGTTTTGAGGGGGTTTACATGCAGCATGAATATCTAGGATATAGGTCATCACTGTAAAATAGTATTATTTGTTAATACAAGTAATACCCATTTCCAAATTATGTCCATTATCAATATTGATTGGAAAAGAAATGCACTGCAAATTAAGGTTTGTCATATACAAAAGGCTAAACACTTGCTACTGTTTAACAAATGGGGGCACCCATCTATCTGACTGTCATTTGTCATTTTATGAATGGAAACTTTGTAACCGCTGATTGTACACGTTTCCACAATACTGCCGCGTGTAGGTTTAACTTTATTTGATGGACAGAAAATTGTCCAATAGTGGCACTCCCTTGAACAGGAAGTAAAATGACAGTCAACCAATAGGTATCACCTACATTTGTGTTCCTTTTTCCTCTGTTTTGTCACGCCTGGTTGTCCTCTCATAGGTGAGATATTTCATAAACTACTCTTTTACACAAATAACTAAAATACTGCCAGGCTTTTGACGTGCATACATTTTTATACTGGATAACAACATTTCATAGAGAAACATAAACATAGATACAGCGGTAGGTTTATTTACTACCTCAAGGCACAGGTCTACGCTAAAAATACACTTTTGTTTTCCAGCCAAACTGGAGAGCGACATCCTACGCAATCGGCGCTACTGTTTTTAAAAATTAGTTGATTTCTGACAGATTTACCCAGTGCTTTAGATTTATATGTGGAGAAATTTGAGAGGAAATATGGCTGTCTTAATACTCTGGTCACCCTTCACAATGCAAAGAGAGGTCATTATAGCAATCGAAATGCTTTTGAAATACAAGAATGTCTGTAGCCGTAATATTTTTGACATACAGTATATATGATAGTATAAATATCTCACATGTGACTAGTAATAAGACTAAGCAATTAGCCAATTAAAATGTTTATCTGACTCCATAAAGATGATTTAGCAATATGGAAGAACAATATATTTGAGTTACACTAATAAGCTATCAATAAATGTCTGAGAATGGAATCCTAAATACAAGTGTATTTAATTACTTTGGAAAATGAAGGGATTACATACAAGGCATCAAGCTTAAGTTATAAAGCATTAACAAGCATTACAAGGCATTCAATGCTGGACCATAGCTAATTTTCTTCCATCTGGTTAAGAAGCAGCTCACCAACCATCAGTTCTGGACAGACAACACACTTTCACTCAGAAATAAGTGAGTAGAAAAATAAATAAAAAATACGCACAGGTCACAGGTTGGGAAAAGTGAAAACTAGAATGGGTGCTCCAGCACACAGTGCAGAGAGAACATTAATAAACATGTAACGTTCCAGTCAAAGAGACTTTTCATTAGCAGCCTAAGACATTCATTAGCAGCCTAAGACATTCATTAGCAGCCTAAGACATTCATTAGCAGCCTAAGACATTCATTAGCAGCCTAAATATTAGCAGCCTAATCAAGTATTTCATCACTTGTCGAATTAATGTTAAGACCATTATTTTTCTTGATCTGCATTTGAGCTAACTCAAGAATACGAGATTCCCTCAACTTAAAAAGGTCTGTAGCTGGCACCTTATTCATTACAGAGGATGTGTATTCATTATATATCATGGAATCTAATGGAATAAATCATCTAAACTTCCTACGGACCCACGGATGCAAATATGAAGGATACGACCTGAACCGGACATTCAGAGTAATCAAGAATACTCCTAAGTATCCAATCGCCGTTTACCGAACTTCCAAAGTTATCAAAATAATCCACAATTTCCTAATGATATATCACGTTGGGGTCACCATTTACTGTAGTGGGCATTGTACTTGTGTACCTGGACCATTTGTCATGCAACTCCAGGTAACAGAGAGCATATAAAGTAGTGCCAAGCCTACATGTCTGATGCAGTAATTGTCTACTTTGCAGACAGACAATGCATTTGGTCTTGCCGAGGACTCTCCACAGGACAAAGAGTTCTGCTCATCTGCTTAGAAGACTCTTCTCCCAAAAGTACTTACCTACTTTAACGCTTTTTACCAAGGTAATGTGAATTGTTGAGTAATTTAAATTAATCAGATAATATTCATATTTGAATTAATAATGTTCATATTAATGGTCCCTCTCAAGGTTTTGCTTGACACATTTTTTGTGTGCTTTTTATAGGCAAAGTGATGAATGCATTAGTTAGCACTACTGATATGTGTATTTAACCATTTTCCAGGATCCATGCCCATTGTGTGATGAAGCAAAATACGTCCTTGAACCATACAAACACAGGGTGAGGTTATGTTTCTCAGAAATGCACCTTAAATGTTTGCTGAACAATTGGATAAGTGTCTGCTAAATGGCACCTTGACTTTTTCCACATTTTATTACATTACAGCCTGTTTCAAAAATGGGATTAAATTGTTTTTTCCCCTCATCAATCTATACACAATACCCCATAATGGCAAAGTACATATCCATAAGTATTCAGATCCTTTGCTATGAGACTCGAAATTGAGCTCAGGTGCATCCTGTTTCCATTGATCATCCTTGAGATGTTTCTACAACTTGGTTGGAGTCCACCTGTGGTAAATTAAATTGATTGGACATGATTTCGAAAGGCATACACCTGTCTATATAAGGTCCCACAGTTGACAGTGCATGTCAATGCAAAAACCAAGCCATGAGGTCGAGGGAATTGTCCTTAGAGTCGAGACAGGATTGTGCCGAGGCACAGAGCTGGGGAAGGGTACCAAAACATTTCTACAGCATTGAAGGTCCCCAAGAACACAGTGCCGACATCATTCTTAAATGGAAGAAGTTTGGAACCACCAAGACTCTTCCTAGAGCTGGCCACCCTGCCCAACCAATCAATCGGGGGAGAAGGGCCTTGGTCAGGGAGGTGACCAAGAACCCAGTGGTCACTTTGACAGAGCTCAAGAGTTCCTCTGTGGAGATGTGAGAACCTTACAGAAGGACAACCATCTCTGCAGCACTCCACCATTCAGGCCTTTATGGTAGAGTGGCCAGACGGAAGCCACTCCTCAGTAAAAGGCACATGACAGCCTGCTTGGAGTTTGCCAAAGGTCATCTGAAGGACTCTCAGACCATAAGAAACAAGATTCTCTGGTCTGATGAAACCAAGATTGAACTCTTTGGCCTAAATGCCAAGTGGAACGTCTGGAGGAAACCTGGCACCATCCCTATGGTGAGGGATGTTTTTCAGCAGCAGGGACTGGGACATTAGTCAGGATCGAGGGAAAGATAAACGGATCAAAGTACAGAGAGATCCTTGATGAAAACCTGCTCCAGAGCGCTGAGGAAGGTTCACCTTCCAACAGGGCAATGACCCTAAGCACACAGCCAAGACAATGCAGGAATGGCTTTGGGACAAGTCTCTGGATGTCCTTGAGTGGCCCAGCCAGAGCCCGGACTTGAACCCGATCGAACCTCTCTGGAGAGACCTGAAAATAGCTGTGCAGCGATGCTCCCCATCCAACCTGACAGAGCTCGAGAGGATCTGCAGAGAAGAATGGGAGAAACTCCCCAAATACAGGTGTGCCAAGTTTGTAGCGTCATACCCAAGAAGACTCGGTGCTGTAATTGCTGCCAAAGGTATATCAACAAAGTACTGAGAATAAGGTCTGAATACCTATTTAAATGTGATATTTTGGGGGGGAAAAAAACAAACATTTTCAAACATTTCAAAATACCTTTTTTTGCTTTGTCATTATGGGGTATTGTGTGTAGATTGAAGAGGAAAGAAAACAATTTAATAAATTTTAGAGTAAGGCTGTAACGTACCAAAATGTGTAAAAAGTAAAGTGATCTGAATACTTTCCGTATGCACTGAGTGTACAAAACATTAAGAACACCTGCTCTTTCCATGACATAGACTGACCAGGTGATTCCAGGTGAAAGCAATGATCCCTTATTGATGTCACTTGTTAAATCCACTTAAATCAGTGTACATGAAAGGCAGTAGACAGGTTAAAGAAGGATTTGTACGCTTTGAGACATGGATTGTGTATGTGTGCCATTCAGAGGGTGAATGGGCAAGACAAAAGATTGAAGTTCCTTTGAACGGTGTATGGTAGTATGTGCAATGTGCACTGGTTTGTGTCAAGAACGGCAACACAGCTGGGCATTTTACTACGCTCAACAGTTTCCTGTGTATATCGAGAATGGTCCACCACCCAAAGGACATCCAGCCAACTTGACGCAACTGTGGGAAGCATAGTAGTTACCATGTGCCAGCTTCTCTGTGGAACGCTGGACACATTGGAGAGTCCAGGCCCCGACGAATTGAGGCTGTTCTGAGGGCAAAAAGGGGGCGGTGCAACTCCATATTCGGAAGATGTGTCTAATGTTTGGTATACTCAGTGTATTATCAAAAGGTCAATTTACTAATGAATGTCTTCTCTTATTTCTGTTATTTACAGTATATTTTTCTGCAGGTAGATATCACACTGCCGGAGAACAAAATTTGGTGGGACAGATACAAATACGACATCCCAGTCTTCCATCTGAATGGACAGTTTCTAATGATGCACAGAGTTAGCACTTCACTCCTGGAGAAACGGTTGGCTGAAGTGGATGAAGAACAACAATAAAATTACTTTGCAATAGTGTAGCCTACTTAAAGCTAGAATCCAGGTCACCCCACCTGTGTTTTGGTAAAGAGCTGAGGGATGGGCACTATAACCACACTCAAATTCATGGACAGAGATATGGATGCAAGGTCAGACCATGCATGATATTAAAATTATAGTTTGAACCATTTTTTTTTTAGGGTATTCAGTGTTTGTTTGCATTTACATTGTTTACAATTATTGGGAGTAAAATAAGCTTCTATTTCGGGTTCTCATGGAGTGTGACAGTTGAACAAAGCTCATGAGGCATTTATAAGTTATATTCTTCAAAAATTAATGTGTATATATATATATATATATATATATATATATATATATATATATCATTATTTTATAGGTCCAAAAATGAAAGTAGCAACTAAGCATTCCATCTTTAAATATACAGTTAAGGCCTACTGGCTCCCGAGTGGCCCAGTGTCATCCAGGTTTGGCCGGGGTAGGCCGTCATTTAAAATAAGAATTTGTTCTTAACTGACTTGCCTAGTTAAATAAAGGTTAAATAAAAAATTATATGTACAGTTGAAGTCGGAAGTTTACATACACCTTAGCCAAATACATTTAAACTCAGTTTTTCACAATTCCTGACATTTAATCCTAGTAAGAATTCCCTATTTTAAGTCAGTTAGGATCACCACTTTATTTAAAGAATGTGAAATGTCAGAATAATAGTTGAGAGAATGATTTATTTCAGCTTTTATTTCTTTCATCACATTCTCAGTGGGTCAAAAGTTTACATACACTCAATTAGTATTTTATAGCATTGCCTTTAAATTGTTTAACTTGGGTCAAACGTTTCGGGTAGCCTTCCACAAGCGTCCCACAATAAATTGGGTACATTTTGGCCCATTCCTCCTGACAGAGCTGGTGAAACTGAATCAGGTTTGTAGGCCTCCTTGCTCGCACACGCTTTTTCAATTCTGCCCACACATTTTCTATGGGATTGAGGTCAGGGCTTTGTGATGGCCACTCCAATACGTTGACTTTGTTGTCCTTAAGCCATTTTGCCACAACTTTGGAAGTATGCTTGGGGTCATTGTCCATTTGGAAGACCCATTTGCGACCAAGCTTTAACTGATGTCTTGAGATGTTGCTCAATATATCCACATCATTTTCCTCCATCATGATGCCATCTATTTTGTAACGTGCACCAGTCCCTCCTGCAGCAAAGCACCCCCACAACATGATGCTGCCACCCCCGTGCTTCACGGTTGGGATGGTGTTCCTCAGCTTGCAAGCCTCCCCCTTTTTCCTCCAAACATAACGATGGTCATTATGGCCAAACAGTTCTATTTTGTTTCATAAGACCAGAGGACATTTCTCCAAAAAGTACGATCTTTGTCCCCATGTGCAGTTGCAAACCGTAGTCTGGCTTTTTTATGGCGGTTTTGGAGCAGTGGCTTCTTCCTTGCTGAGTGGCCTTTCAGGTTATGTCGATATAGGACTCGTTTTAGTGTGGATATAAATACTTTTGTACCCGTTTCCTCCAGCATCTTCACACCAAAGTACGTTCATCTCTAGGAGACAGAATGCATCTCCTTCCTGAGCAGTATGACGGCTGCATGGTCCCATGGTGTTTATACTTGCGTACTATTGTTTGTACAGATGAACGTGGTACCTTCAGGCTTTTGGAAATAGCTCCCAAGGATGAACTAGACTTGTGGAGGTCTACAATTTTTCTTTCTGAGGTTTTGGCTGATTTCTTTTGATTTTCCCATGTCAAGCAAAGAGGCACTGAGTTTGAAGGTAGGCCTTGACATACATCCACAGGTACACCTCCAATTGACTCAAATTATGTCAATTAGCCTATCAGAAGCTTCTAAAGCCATGACATAATTTTTTTAATATTTTCCAAGCTGTTTAAATGCACAGTCAACTTAGTGTATGTAAACTTCTGACCCACTGGAATTGTCATACAGTGAATTATAAGTGAAATAATCTGTCTGTAAACAATTGTTGGAAAAATTACTTGTGTCATGCACAAGGTAGATATCCTAACCGACTTGCCAAAACTATAGTTTGTTATTAACTAGAAATGTGTGGTGGCTGAAAAACGAGTTTTAATGACCTAAGTGTATGTAAACTTCCGACTTCAGCTGTAGGCAATTTTTTATTTGACTGAAATAAATATAGGCCTATCATTTTCTTACGTGAAATGCATGCGTATGGTGATGATTATCTTTTGTCAATACATTTTAAATATCAAAAAGACAGCCGTCTTACATTGGATGAATAATTTCCAAGTACCGGTAATGGATTTGAAAGTGAAAGTTCCTGGATAGACCACCAGGATGCGCCACGGTACCCGAGATCATCATTCCGCCGAGGACCCTCCCATTGGTGGCAAGTTTTGTTACTGCAATAATCTGATTGGATGGGGGAGACCGTTATTGTATGTCTGACTGGCTAGACGGCTTGATTTACCAGCTGACCGGGGTGGAAGTTGGCGTGGATCACTGACATTAAACCAAACGATTATTTGATCATCCTGCGTCGCAGTGTGTATAATCATAATTTGAAGATTTGGGATCTCACAATGAAGGTATGTATAGTTTAGATATTAGTAAGTACAAATGGTAAAATGTAAGGTGTGGCACATGAGTTAACAAAATTAACATTTCGTTTTGTGTCTGGCTCAATACACCCACACACCCTGCTGTCAAAACAATGCAATGGGGTTCACCATGCATAAAGCTAATGTTAGTTACAGTGTTACAATCTAACAGTGTTTTGACAACAGAGCGTTTTGGATACGTGTACTGTGTATGTTATTACTTGTCTTTATGAACAATGGCAATAGTCACCGTGAAAGCGTGTGATTTTTGTACATGGTCTGATAAATTGCGAGGCTACTTTCATTTATCTAACATGTACAGTGCATTCAATTTTCTGAAAACGGTATCTGCTCTTTGAGTCTTCTTGGCAGCTCTCTCTTTGGGACTTGCCTGTGATAATCCCAAAAATGCTGTCATGAGACCGAGGGCGCATTTGCTCCAGAACGTTAGTTAATTAGTCAGAGCATTTCTCGTACAGTTGTCATTGCGTTCAGCTGTTGCATTATTGTTGACTCGTGTAGGCTTCTTCAATTGGACAGCCAAGCCAATGATGATATACAGACTGAAAAACATGACAATATTATATTTTTAATAAAAAATAAATACATATTTTATTTTAAACTTTAACACACTCTTTTAAAGTGTGTCTATTACAGCAAAACGTTCAAATGACCCTTTTCAATTTCACGTTGAGTGCACAGACCGCACACACACTAGATAGTTAGCTACAAGTAACTGCCAAAATAAAGGAAACACCAACTTGGTGTTAATACGGCGTTGGGCCAACACAAGCCAGAACAGCTGTCTGGAATTCTATTGGAGGGATGCGACACCATTGTTCCACCATAAATTCCATAATTTGGTGTTTTGTTGTTGATGGTGGTGGAAAGTGCTGTCTCAGAGCCGCCACTCTAGAATCTCCCATAAGTGTTCAATTAGGCTGAGATCTTTTAACTGAGACATCAGCATATGGTTTTCATGCTCATAAAACCATTCAGTGACCACTCGTGCCCTGTGGATGGGGGCATTGTCATCCTGTGGGGGGCTTAGCCATGGTAGCCAAAGTAATAGTCTGCCCAGCATTTTTATACATGACCCTAAGCATTATGGTATGTTATTGCTTAATTAACGCAAGAACCACACCTGTGTGGAAGCACCTGCTTTCAATATACTTTGTATCTATCCCTCATTTACTCAAAAGTTTCCATTATTTTGGCAGCTACCTGTATATCATAACTAATACTGAAGTTTCTACTGGAGTTATTAAGAGACGCACATATGTCTGTGTCTATCTGGTTATTCATCACGCAATAGATAGGTGATCTTTTGTCGAGAGGGTCAAACAATATGGTCATTGGTCCGTGCCATAAGGGCACTAGACTGAAAGATTCATTATGTTTCACAGAAAACGTATGCAACATGGTGCTGCTTTAAGGAATCCAGTCCCTGCGGTGTGTCATGAGTGTACTTTGGCCCTTTAAAAAAAAGGCATTGTTTGGCATTGCTTTGTTTACAGTTGTTCAGCTTATCATGTCATCAAAATACTCCCGAACATACAACACACAGAAAATATGTTCATTTATACAGCATTTCTAACTAAATATGAATTTGTGGTTATGAACGTCTGATTGTAGAGGCCAATTTAATCTCTTGCTGGAAAGTATAGAATAAAAAAAATAGCTTGAACGGTTTTGGTGAAATGCTAATTTGGCTGTGTAATACCAATATTCACATTGCACTGTGCTGTATGTGGAGAGTTTATCATTACTAATGATCTCTGTGGTGTATCATTTGGATTAAAATGTGAATTACACTAAAGGTTAGACTAGAACTTGTGTGAAACACATGGTGAACGGATATCGTTGTGGCTATAAAAATGTTAGATGGATTAATACTATTCTGTTGTCTGCCTGAGCCTCATAGACAACAATGATGCAAAGCATCCTGGGGGATCACAACAACAGAAGTTGTCATGTAACAGAGAACAGTCAGGTTCTAATAGGCTGGGGTGTAAAATAAAGGCTGATATTATATGCCTTTCCTATGTTTGGAAGACTATATAGTAACAACGAGGAAATAAGATGTCAAAGAGAATGTTAGATTGAGGCAAGGGGTCACTCACAGACAGTGCGGAGGTCAATTGTAATCAAATTCATTTAGTCAACAAAAATTATATTTTTCCTTAATGGAAAAAAAGGAATTTCAGTTAACTTCCTGAATTGACCGACTAGCAATGGCATTGACACCAACCATGCTCACAGAACACAGCCCCAGGGAGCAAACAAGTAGATTTACAGTGCAGTATGTGGAAGGACGGCATAGTGTTATAGTGTCCTACAATGTGTGTACTGTGAAAATATCTATTGATCAGTGCTGTGGCTACCAGGTCTCACAATCCACTGTTGTAGCAGGCATTGTGCCAATTCTCAATGGCTGTCCGCCATCATGAAAAGGGAAAAGTACCCATCTGAAGTGGAGACTGTGCAGAGGACAATCACTCCCAAGGTTTCTCTGAAGTGTCAGTTTCCTTAGTGTGTTTTATAGCTATTGTACATCTGTACGTGCCTTGGTAAGATGGAGGGATAAAATAGTGAAGAATAGTGAAGAATTGGATATGGCTCTATTTCCCAGATGCACCAAAATAGTATTCTCAGTGTGTGTTTGAATTTACGTGTGTGGGTGTGTTAAATAGATAGATAGTAGTAGTAGTAGTTATTTGAATCTATCTAAATGGGCACCCTGCCAGCACAAGGCCAATGTTGTTTTTTACCCCTGAAAACATCTGTACAGCGGTTTTGGTCAAGTAGTATCTCTAGTTTTCCATTGGATTTAACTGATCATTCAAAATCCCTATTTCGCCAAAGAGCTTGTTGCTATGCAATGGGATAGCTTGTCACTCCTCTGATTGGCCCAGAAGAGTAAACAAATCATGACATGTTGATGTTGTTTATCTCAGACTTGATCTACTACTTGACAGCTGGCACACAGCCAAACTAATCCCCTGCAGTTTCACATTAAACTGACAATGACGCGCAATACAAGTTATTATTACATTAAGTAATTCTGTGGTGATACAGTAATATCCTCTGATTGACAGGGGTAATCCCTCCGAGTTAAAGGCACTAGCCCCTATGGGCTGAATCCATATCCGCGTTGGTTTCCCCTCCCCTTGTCTGTTCAGAGCCACGACAGTTCGACGCCTTCTATTAATTGCACAAAGCACAGTGACATCACAGGCAGTTAGAAAAAAAAACACAGACAATCAGGCCTTCATGCCAATGACATGTATGTCAACTCATAGATTATGTGTCAGCCAGGGCCTAAACACAGATAATGTTCTAGTAACAGATGACATTCATATTCTGACTATCTCTGAAACCCATTTAGATAATACCTTAGATGATACAGTAGTAGCAATACACGGTTATAACATTTACAGAAAATACAGAAATGCCAGTGGTGGAGGTGTAGCTGTTTTATATTCAGAACCACATTCCTGTAAAGATTAGAGAGGATCTCATGTTAAATACTGTTGAAGTAATATGACTACAGGTTCATCTGCCTCACCTAAAGACCATTCTGGTGGGAAGCTGCTATAAAGTGATAACAGTCAGTATATGTATTTGATATCAACAGAGAGGTATATTTTCTGGGTGATTTAAATATTGACTGGCTTTCATCAAGTTGCCCAATCAAAAAAAAAAATTTTTTTAACTGTAACCAGTGCCTGCAACCTGGTTCAGGTTGTCAGTCAACCTACCAGGGTAGTTACAAACAGCACAGGAATAAAATCATCAACACGTATTGATCACATCTTTACTAAGGCTGCAGAAATGTGCTTGAAAGCAGTATCCAGATCCATCGGATGTAGTGATCACAATATAGTAGCCATATCTAGGAAAACCAAAGTTCCAAAGGCTGGGTCTAATATAATGTAGAAGAGGTCATACAATAAGTTTTGTGGTGATTCCTATGTTGATGTAAATAATATTTGTTGGTCCGTGGTGTGTAATGAGGAGCAAAAAGACGCTGCACTTGACACATTTATTCAATTCCTTATTCCAGTTACTGATAAGCACGCACCCATTAAGAACATGACTATAAAAACGGTTAAATCCCTGTGGATTGGTGAGGAATTAAAAAATTGTATGGTTGAGAGTGATGAGGAATGGTAAATAAGTCTGGCTGCACAACCAATTGGCAAACATATTGCAAATTGAGAAGTCATGTGACTAAACTAAATAAAAAATAAACTACACTATGTAACAAAGATAAATGACATAAAGAATGATAGTAAAGCTTTGGAGCACCTTCAATGACATTTTGGGGAAAAATGCAAACTTTGAATCATATGGCTCATTCATCACAAAATTGACTGATATCGCCAACTACTTTAATGATCATTCATTAGCAAACTTAGGCATGACATGCCAGCAACAAACACTGACACTACACATCCAAGTATATCTGACCAGATTATGAAAGACAAGCATTGTAATTTTGAGTTATGTAAAGTGAGTATGGAAGAGGTGAAGCAATTATTGTTGTCTATCAACAATGACAAGCCACTGGGGTCTGACAGCTTGGATGGAAAATTACTGAGGATAATAGCGGACAATATCGCCACTCCTATTTGACATATTTTCAATTTAAGCCTACTAGAAAATGTGTGTGGCCCCAGGCCTGGAGAGAAGCAAAAGTAATTCCACCACCTAAGAATATTAATGCCCCCTTTACTGTCTCAAATAGCCGACCAATCAGCCTGTTAACAACCCTTAGTAAACTTTTAGAAAAAATTGTGTTTGACCAGATACAATGCTATTTTTACAGTAAACAAATTGACAACAGACTTTCAGCACTCTTATATGGAAGGACATTCAACAAGCACAGCACTTACACAAATGACTGATGATTGGCTGAGAGAAATTGATGATAACAGCCCCCATAATCTTTTTTTGTTAGACTTCAGTGCGGCTTTTGACATTATCGATCATAGTCTGCTGCTGGAAAAACATGTGTTATGGCTTTACACAACATATCTATATTGTAGATAGAGTTACCTGTCTAACAGAACACAGAGGGTGTTCTTTAATGGAAGCCTCTCCAACATAATCTAGGTCGAATTAGGAATTCCCCAAGGCAGCAATCTAGGCCCCTTACTTTTTTCAATCTTTATGAAAACGACATGCCATTGGCTTTGAGTAAAGCCATTGTGTCTATGTATGCAGAGGACTCAACACTATACACGTCAGCTACTACAGCGACTGCAACACTTAACAAAGAGCTGCAGTTTGTTTCAGAATGGGTGGCAAGGAATAAGTTGGTCCTCAATATTTCTAAAACTAAATACGTTGTATTTGGGACAAATCATTCACTAAACCTCAACTATCAACTAAATCTTGTAATAAATAATGTGGAAATTGAGCAAGAAACCCTGGATTGTAAACTGTCATGGTCAAAACATATTGGGGAGAAGTCTGTCCATAATAAAGTGTGACTCTAACAGCACTAACAAAAATTATATTCCACATCAAGTAACTGATGTAAGCAGTAAAATTTTGATTTTAAAAAACAGGGAGTAATACACCTTATGGAACAGCGGAGACTGCGAAGCAACACAAACTGGCATCCACACAATTACATGTTTTATTTAACTAGGCAAGTCAGTTAAGAACAAATTCTTATTTACAATGACGGCCTACCCCGGCCAAACCCAGACAACAATGGGCCAATTGTGCGCCGGCTTATGGGGTTCCCAATCACGGCTGGTTGTCGAACCAGGGTCTGTCTTGACCCCTCTATCACTGAGATGCAGTGTCTTAGACAGCCGCGCCACTCGGAAGCCCACACTATACACACACGTACACATGGATTTTGTATTGTAGAGATGTGGTAGTGGAGTAGTCTGTTGTGAATGTATTGTAATGTTTCTAAAATTGTATAAGGCAGTTGCTGCCTTGGTAGGAACTAATGGGGATCCATAATAAATGCAAATACAGATACTACACAGCAGCCATGCCACTCTAGATACAGTGGTTTTGCTCATGTTGTGGTAAGATATAGGATGCCAATTCTTGTTTTAGGAGGTTAGCTAGGCCACAGTTTAAGCCATACTTTGAGCAGTTCTGTACTAAACGCTAGCCCTGTCTAGCCCTTTCCCACTATAACCGAAGAGATATACTGTAGCCTATTTATACATGTGGGATTTCTGTTGAGAAGTTGGAGTTAAAAGGGCATCTGAAAAACAAAAGGGCAGATTTTTTGCTCTAATTTGTGCCCCGGGGCAGCATGTCATGCAAAAGGCAGCATGGAGTCCTTTTCCTGCCATGCCACAATGGTCGGTTGGCAGCACACGCAGAGCTGGGTGGGCACTGTCCCTGGCACACACAGTCAAAGCCCCTTTGTACTCAGTCCCACATTGGCTATTTATATCCATTAACTTCCTTATTGCGGTAGATTAACCATAAACGAGTCGCTATGGGGTTTTATCTCTGAAAAGTATGCAGCTATGTTATGGTCAAACACTAGTTGAAGAGGAATGCTGTAGTATAGTTGTGTGGGAACAGTAGATAATTGTGCCGGCCTAGAGTCAGTGGATGCTCACAGGCATTTGAAATAGGATATTCTCAATAAGAAATGAGTTAAATGCTCGAAAACGCAAAAATGTTAACCATGTGTGTAGAGATGTTTGGAAAATGAATTTGTCTGCTGGCACGCTGTTGAAAGGTGTGAGTAAAACTAAAAAGCTAAATTGTGTTTAAAACAAACAGGCTATACAAGAGTTGGAAGTTCTCATGTGTGTGGTTTGGCACTGGCCAATGCATGTCCACTGTCTTTGAAACAATTATTTTTGGTCTAATGTGAAAAGCCTTTGTGGTGCGTTTCACTTGGCTGAGTGAAAATGAATAAACAAATGGAAAAAAGAGCCTCCTACACATCTCTTGAGGTCTAAAAAAATGACCACCACCTACGGAAACCACCTTAATACATTGTGTTTGGCATCAGTACACTATAGCAGTTATTGTTTTAAACCTTTTACTACCAAAACCAGAAAGGTGTTTAAATGCAGTTTTCACAGACAGTATTATTAGGGGGGGGGGGGGGGTCATGAAAGCTTAGGGAGAACCCAGAAGTGCAGTCTTTTGCAGAGCTAGTTCTCACCAAACTGGCTCACTTCCTATGTGCCCCTTCCTCTAGCTGTTTAAATTAACCACACTTTGTCCCAAAGGACACTGAGAAGGGAAGGAAGAGGAGGGGGGGGTGGGTCTACGACTCTGCGTCCTTAAGGATGGAATTAAGACTGGCTAGAGGTTACCGGCTGTGGTCAGCGGGGTGGTGGAAAGCAGTCTGTCAAACAAGCTATATTTAAGTCTCTCTGGTCCCTTTCCCACAGTGCTAGAGCTCAGAAAATGTGAGAGGGGGAGAGACCTCAAGTTGAAGCCAAACAGCATGGCTAGCTAGCGTGGAATGCTATCGTGCTATCCTATCCTCTACTCAGTTTACTGTTTCAGTTGGGGGCTGATTCACAAGTACTCTAACTGTGTGATTTGGGTCAGGCCTAGATGGCTTAGAATGCCATCGTGCTACACTATACTCTGTTTCAGTTGAGGACTGATTCACAAGTACTGTAACTCACAAACCCCCTATCTGAGACATCTACTGCAGCCCTCATCCTCCACATACAACACCCGTTCTGCCAGTCACATTCTGTTAAAGGTCTCCAAAGCACACACATCCCTGGGTAGCTCCTCTTTTCAGTTCGCTGCCGCTAGCAACTGGAACAAGCTGCAACAAACACTCAAACTGGACAGTTTTATCTCAATCTCTTCATTCAAAGACTCAATCATGGACACTCTTACTGACAGTTCTGGCTGCTTTGAGTGTTGTTTTGTTGTCTCTACCTTCTTTCCTTTTGTGCTGTTGTCTGTGCTCAATAATGTTTGTACCGTGTTTAGTGCTGCTACCATGTTGTGTTGCTACCATGTTGTTGTCATGTTGTGTTGCTACCACGCTGTGTTGTTGTCTTAGGTCTCTCTTTATATAGTGTTGTGTTGTCTCTCTTGCAGTGATGTGTGTTTTGTCCTATATTTATATTTTATAAAAATATATATATTTTTAATCCCAGCCACTGTCCCCGCAGGAGGCCTTTTGGTAGGTCGTCATTGTAAATAAGAATTTGTTGTTAACTGACTTGCCTAGTTAAATAAAGGTTACATAAAAAATGTAATAAACGGTGATTGGGGTCAGGACTAGCTAGCTTAGAATGCTATCGTGCTACACTATACTCTGTTTCAGTTGAGAGCTGATTCACATGTAGCCCACTGAATGATTTGTTTTTGGGGAGGGCTGAGGAAATCTGCATGGAATAAAGCCATTGTTTATCCATTGTGATGGCAAAATTTGGGAATTCCTAGTTACACAACATTTTACTGGAAGAATTCAAGCCAATCCGATAACTGTGAGTCACAATTTGATAAAAGCACAGTCTTTCCTCTCTGTCCTTTATCTTATAAGGATCGGCGACTAGAAAGACCAAACACAGGGTAAATTTAGCCGATACATTGTTGCTGCAGAGAGATTGACCTCTGAAAGATGGGGAACCGAGTTAATAGGCCTTTGCACAATGGTTCCTCAATAAAAGGCACACCACAGTGTTATGACGCACTTTAACTATGTTATTGGTCAAACCTAAAAACAATATTAACAATAGAGATCTATTCTATTGATATGGACATGACACTGTTTCATTGAATAAGTAACATTTAACTTGAAGGTGTTGGATATTGGTTGTCACCAACTCTGTAACAACGTATACACTTAGACTACTGTTTCTTACAACTGAGGGACTTGACTGACCAAGGGCCTAGACAAAACAGTGTGAAACAATCTACAACCCAACAAAACGTTATACACTTGACCATAAGTCACATTCTTTCATTGTTAAATACTTCACCCTGTCAAGGCTTGATCTACCCTGGTTGAAGCAGACTGACGTGAGCGTTCAGTTCAGTTTAACCAGGCTAGGCTTGACCACAGCTTGTGAGTAAATCACTGATGAGAGTTAAGTGCCTGGTCCGAAGGCTTCGGCAGCAGAAGTGGCTGCCAACTGTTACACACAGAGCCACAGCTGTGACTTGAATGCAGGACAGGAGTGGTATCCTGTCCACTGAACAGCTTATCATTTGATGGCGCTCTCGTCCACTGGAACCAGCCCAAAGCTCCTTTAACACACTGTAACACATACTGTAGCACACTGACAAGTAATTTAATGGGAGATAGAGACAGCAACACTATGCCATAGTGGGATTGACTGGGAAAGGCTTACAGTATAACCTCGTTTATCACTTTATCTCATCGTTCCAGAGCCTCCAAATATTGTAGTGAATAGGGAGGATAGCCGATATGAACCGAAAGACCTCGACACACTAGACTCTGGGCCTCTTCGCAGGGTGACATGCAGGCCTGGAGTGGCTTATTCTGTGGGCTGCAACTTGTAAAAAACATAGCAGGAACATAGCTCTTTATTCTAGTTGAGAGAGGGGCATGTATGTTCTACACAATACATGTTCTACAACATTCTGTAACATTGAATGCTCCTGAATAAGCCTATGACTATGTCCCAGTATCCACACTATGCATAAGGCCTATGACTATGTCCCAGTATCCACACTATGTATAAGGCCCATGACTGTTCCCAGTATCCACACTATGTATAAGGCCCATGACTGTTCCCAGTATCCATGCTATGTATAAGCCCCATGACTGTTCCCAGTATCCACACTATGTATAAGGCCCATGACTGTTCCCAGTATCCACACTATGTATGAGGCCCATGACTGTTCCCAGTATCCACACTATGTATAAGCCCCATGACTGTTCCCAGTATCCACACTATGTATAAGCCCCATGACTGTTCCCAGTATCCACACTATGTATAAGCCCCATGACTGTTCCCAGTATCCACACTATGTATAAGCCCCATGACTGTTCCCAGTATCCACACTATGTATAAGCCCCATGACTGTTCCCAGTATCCACACTATGTATGAGGCCCATGACTGTTCCCAGTATCCACACTATGTATAAGCACCATGACTGTTCCCATACCCACACTAGAACACTACTTAGAATGAACCAATGTATTTGCCATGCATTCTAATGCTAGTCTGTGTGTTAGTGTGGATACTGGCACAAAGCCAGTGTCTCCATAGGATTAAGTAGAGTAGGTGAGTGAGTGAGGGTCTAGGAGGCAGTAAGGGATAAATTAAACTTCAGAGGAATCTCCACCTCGCTTATCAACGACACTCAGGCTTATCTAGGCACAGCAGTGCTTTCACTGTGTGACTAGGTCCTATTGACTGACAAGAATTGCATTTCATGCTCTTGTTTTTGAAGACTTAGTCCAGTCAGATTCAAAGCTGTCATCGCACTAAGCGAGTTAGCATGGTCTAATATTTAGAAGTTAGCTTAGCTATGTCAGTTAATTTTAAACTGTGATGTCCACACCCAGTGCTTAACAGTTCTCTGAGTTGTTATTTGCAGTATTTCGAAACATACAGCATGTCGACATGGGTCATCATTCACAATTTATAGGATATTCTCACATGCAGATGTCCTTAACGTTCACTGTGTATCACTGTCCTTGTCTAACTTTATTCTGGTGTACAGGTTTAAGGCAGGAGAGTCCATTTTTTAAAAACCACCTTTTCTAATGCACTTTGACGGTCTTTCCCAAAAGCATGACTCATAATATGTTTACATCCTTTTCTCCACCATGGGCACTTGAGTCAAATAGTTTTACATTGAGTGACTGATTTACAAAGAATGATAAAAATTATAGAAAGAACCATGAGTAAAGTGTTCCTGAAAGTCGACCAACAATGATTAATGTTCCTGTTTTGGAGGTCTGACTAGTCATTACTGGAGGTCTGACTAGTCATTAGTCTCCTGCTACGGTCATAGTTAGTCTCTTGCCTCAATTGGTCAAACCTTGTGACATGGTTGGAGATCACAGGTTCTCACAGGGGAAACATTCTGTTGCTGCACCGTGGCTTTGAAATGTAGTTTATGGCATTAACGAGAGCTGCTGTAGTCCACCCTGGCATGGGTTGCCTCGCTCCTATGCCCCGACGATGAGGTCAACAACAACATGTGAGGTCACCCAGTGCCAAACCACAACTTTTCAAAGCACATTGGTCCTGACCTGGAAAATGGCTACCCAAAAAGGTGGAGTGAGGGGCACACCGGGGTGGAGCAAGTTACCATTCAAGGTGTGTGTGTGTGCAAAACAAATCAGTCAATGAAGTTTTGTTTTCTGCATTTGCAACCTTAGTTGCAGGTTTGCAACTTAGGCTTATTTAAAGTACATCTCACAACCACTATCTCCACACCCACTTAAAGCATCTATAAGGGTCTACAGTAGGCCTATGTTTCCATGGTTTGTCTGCACACCAGGTTGCATGAATGACGCAACAGGAAGTGGTTTGACATTATTCACTGACAGTTGAATACGCAACACCACCCACAGAGTGCCAAGGAGGCTCTGCTTCCTCTGTATCCAAACACAATGTGAAACAACTGTGTTCTTGCCCTTCCCTTTCGAATGTCTGTACCAAATACTATTCTAAATCATTTAAAATACTTTAGCTGTTCTTGATTGAACTTGCCTAGCACAATGGAACCAATGGAAAAGTCCAGAAAGTGAAAACCCCAGCCACTTGACACTTCAGGCATGCTAAAGCAAACGCTCAAAGTATTTGAAAGATTTCAAATAGTATTTGAACCCAGGTCTCGTCCCTACCACTTCTCCACCATTTATATTTTTACATCAGCTCACAAACGGTTGCGTTGTGTAATCTGATAGGCATTGTGAAGAATTTAAAAAGTCACTATCCTGTTGTCTCACTGGTCCTAGTCAGGAAGAGTTCATTGGCATGGTTGAACGTACAATACTGAAAGCTCTATCTGTATCCAATAGCATGTCATTCACATTTCTTTGTACTGTAATAGGGAGTGCCAGAATTATAGTGCGTGGTTCCAGGGCAAAAGATCATTATCTGAAAGTCCTCTGTGGACGCGTTAACAACGTGTCTAGTAATATTACGTCTTCTCTAAAGCTCTTTAGCGAAAACTCTCGGGGAAAATCAGCTGAAGGGCTCTACTGTCTCAGCTGTATACGGATATAAAGATGCCATTGTTTATCGTTCGCTGCTAGTTTACAGTTAAAACCCTTGTGTTATTTACGTGTCTTGTTTAATGTTGATTAATTGCTATGCTGGCATACGGATGCATTTCAATAGGGTTCGGTTGCATGCTTAGGTAGCTTTAAATGTTTACAATTAAAATCTTTGTGTTTATAATGTGTCTTGTTTAATGTCGGTTAATTTACATGCTATCATATGGATGTGTTTAGTGTGGTTACGTTGTATGCTTAGTTAGCTACAAATATGGTGAGTTATATTTAATAATTGTTCAACCAACCACATCTTTAGCCTGCAACACTGGGTATTGTTGTCAGTGTGGCCTTCCTCCAATCTGCTGCGTTGACAGAATGTTTACCTGAACACCAGACATATGACCTCAGCCGCATTGATGCAAATTAGTTTTGTGTTGACATCATTGTTTAGTTGTGTTGTCGCAGCCACCCTCTCTGTCTGTTTTCACTTTCCCTAGTTGTTCGGTGCGGTCTGGAATAGCTGAACTAGGACACGGTTAATGCCGGCGCACTGAATAGACAGACATCTGTGTTTAGTCTGTTGCAGTTGGAATGTGATCGCTGTCTGTTCGCATGTTCATTTTTGTGGTAAATATCAACACAAGCTAGAGGGATTTGTACATTTTTAAGCGAGTAAGCATTAAGAGAAAACATTGACAGATCCCAAACATCTATCTCTCAATGCAGTCAATCAAAAACGTAGAATATATTAAGACACTGCCTTTTGTTTATTTTGAGTGTGGTATGTTATGTTAGTGTTACTCTGTTTGGAGTAGCAAAGAAACTTAATTCTTCTTCTGTATAGTTTATCTATCCTCTGTCACAGGGAAGCAAGGAGATCTATACAGGTTAGTAAAGCCTCCGTCATTTGAGAGTGGTTTTATACTAATAACCTATATAGATCTCCAGCACCTCAAGAGAGATGACCTTTAGTATAATTCTAACAGAAACATGGTAGGGAGGCCCTGCATATTACAGTAGGTCAAACATTGACTGGCATGTCTAACAATATTGATGTAACACAGGAAATGGAAAGGATTCTACTTGACTATGGACTATAGTTGACTGAATGTTCTCAGGTGAACTTTACTAATTTCCTATCTTTGTAATTACTACACCACAAAATATAGCTTTTAACAAAGGCAGATAGGCCTATTCAGCAAATCACATTTTTTATTGGTCACACACATATTTAGCACATGTTATTGCGGGTGTAGCGAAATGCTGGTGTAGTGGCAGATTCAAAGCATTGAGTCTGACCTTCAAGATTTCACACCAAAAGAAGATACTGTATTCAATCCCATTGTGCCACCTGTATGTATGACGCATCAACACACACACTTTATGATGCTTGAAACCCTTGTCAATATCACTGTATCTCTCCCTTCCTCTACTCCAGACAGATGATGCTCAGTAACCAAGCCAGACGCCAATGAAAGATAACCGTCTGCTGCCATGACGACCAGTCGCTGCACTCTGTTGCCGGAGGTGCTGCCAGAGCGTTCTGACTCTGCCCACACAGGGAGTTGCTTGAGCGACAGGGACTTTGATCCAATGGGTAGCCTGGACTACCCGACAGAGCCTGACCTCCCAGGAAAAGCAATGGAAGAGCAGAACAGTCCGGCCAATGGAGAGCCGCAGTACTACATGCAAGTGTCTGCCAAGGATGGGCAGCTGCTGTCACCTATCGTGGGAGCGTACGCCAAACAGAGGTATGGACCTGCCAAACATGGATGGAATAGAGTTTTGTACGAGTGTGGAGGGGAGGGGTTGGTGGGGGTCAGAGGTAAAGTGAAGCTAGTTTTAAATATATACCCAAATATAACCAAACACAATTTCTGAATGGTAACAAATCAAGTGCCTCTCAAAAGGATTTCCCCCCTCTATCTGTCTGGGAAGTCCTTCTTGTTCTCTGTGCAGTGAAAGAGGACTATATAGATCCTATAGATGAGTAACTATGGCTTCAGACAGCTACATAACTTACATACCAATCACACTAACTGGCCCTGTGGGGTAAATGTCTGTACATTTGAAACACAACAAATGTCCTGTTCTGGCCGGATGGTGCAGAGTCTAAATTTAGCACCTTGATTAGCATGTACGCCTGACGGGACTCTGTCACTCACACACACTATGGGAGACAAAGGGGGGCTTTAGCGGCAACAGCTGCAGTCATGCAGACTGGGTCACAACTGTTAGCCCCCCCAAAGCCCTCTTAATAATCAGCCTGTGGCATAGAGCTAGATAGCATAGGGTAGCTTAGCTTAGAGATAGATAGCATAGGGTAGCTTAGCTTAGAGATAGATAGCATAGGGTAGCTTAGCTTAGAGATAGATAGCATAGTAGCAAAGCGGTAGCTAGCATAGATTGGCATACAGTAGAGCTGGTAGCATACATTATAGAATTGGGATCAACTTAATTTGCTACCTATTACAGAATAAATATTACAGAATAAATGTCCATGGTAGCTACAATCTACAATGTATTATTTAATAAATACTGATTGAAGAGTATGTGCTATCCGAGTCCAAGGTCTACTTGTGCCGTCTTTCCAACTCTATGTCTGACCATTGGCAAGATAACACAAACAGATCTGGGACCAGGTTATAAATATGTCTTTTTGTCATATATGTCTAATATAAACTAAATCAACAAACATTATCGCCATAGATGTTTATTAGTTGTTTTCGTATCCAGTGACGTTGTCGTCATGTTTGTTCTGTTGATGATCAACATGAAAAATAATTTCCAGATTAGGTTTAAAGGCATTTATTACTTCAAACTGACAACGAGTTTTTTTGTTCTAGCAAAATCTTATTATTAATTAATTTGTCTGACAAAATGATGTTCATTCTGTTGTGTTAGTTATTGGCAGCGACGAGTGTTTATGTTCAAGGGGAGGTTTGTTGAGTGAGGGGCTCATTCATTCCGTCAAAGACATCAGCTTAGTTTCCTGATGAAATCAAGGCGATCTACAACCCAACATAATCATCATCCAGATTAGAGGATTAGATGCCATATAGGAGATTGGTGAATCATAGATTACAGTCCATATAGTAAATGAAAGTAATAATCCTCCTTGCATATGTTGTTTTAATCCAGAAAATGTTTGATTTGAGTCTGTAATCTAAGAGATGTACTGTATGTATGCATAGTACAGAGACAGAATAGACAGGGTATTCTAACAATGTGTGACAGCGTCAAATTACACCAACTCCCTCCCAGGGTTTTGTTATTTAACCAGCTAGTTTTCTATCCACTGAAATATTGACCTGATATTTTTGAAAACCTCTAGTCAGTGAATTGTGATGTCCAATATTAGTTGTTATTGTTCTCAGAAAGGGAGGGAAGAGATACTTAGTTGTTATTGTTCTCAGAAAAGGGGAAGGGAAAGGTGGATACCTAGTCAGTTGTCTAACTGAATGCCTTCAACTGAAATGTGTCTTCCGCATTTAACCTAATCTCTGAATCAGAGAGGTGCGGGGGCTGCCTTAATCGACATCCATGTCTTCAGTGCCCAGGGAACAGTGGGTTAACTGCCTTGCTCAGGGGCAGAAAGACAGATTTGTACCTTGTCAGCTTGGGGATTCAATCCAGCAACCTTCCGGTTACTGGCACAATGCTCTAACCACTAGGCTACCTGCCCAGATACTTAGTCAGATGTTATTGTTCTCAGAAAGGGGGAAGTAGGATCCCTAGTCAGTTGTTATTATTCTCAGAAAGGGGGAAGTAGGATCCCTAGTCAGCTGTTATTGTTCTCAGGAAGGGGGAAGTAGGATCCCTAGTCAGCTGTTATTGTTCTCAGGAAGGGGGAAGGGGAATACCTAGTCAGTTGCACAACTGAATGCATTCAGCTGTGTCTTCTGCATTTAACCCAACCCCTCTAAATCAGAGAGGTGCGGGGTGCTGCCTTAATCGACGTCCACATCATCAGTGCACGGGGAGCAGTTGTGTTGGGGGTTAATTTCCTTGCTCAGGGGTGGAACGGCACATTTTTCCACCTGCGGTCCCAAGCTTCGAGGGGAACAGAAAACACCAGCCTGTGAAAACATCAGCGTATCTAAAGACAATTTCTTTCTGTTCCTCTTTTCCTCACCTCGTTCCATATCGCCGAAGCCCTCTGCCTGAGCGGCCCATGTGTCGGATCTGTCATGACGGAGGGGGTCAGGAGGAGCTGCTCTCCCCCTGTGAGTGTGCAGGGACCCTGGGTACCATCCACCGGAGCTGCCTGGAGCACTGGCTCTCTGCCTCTGGCACCAGCGCCTGTGAGCTCTGCCACTACCAGTTCACTGTACAGAGGAAGAACCGGCCACTGATGGAGGTACAGTATACAGACGCAGAAATACACACACAAAATGCAGCATGTAAATAAACCATTGTCATAATCACATGCTACCCATACACATACGGTGCATGGCCCTTCTCGCTGTGCATGGCCCTTCTGTCCCCATCTGTCCACATAATCCCAACAAACACATATATGTTTGACCGCGCTGAGCTTAAAACCAGGCCTTGGGCCTGTCCTGTTTTTCCATGTTATTTTCATGTTACATCAAAACAACATGCCAAAGGATTTTCTCGGCTCTTGCTATCTTTTAGGAAGAACACAGTCTAGTAAATCTGTCATTTATAGTTAGTTATAAGCTGTGGTGTGTGTGTGTGTTGTGAAGTTTGGTCTATATGCACAGATGGAATATGAAGTGAAGGGGGTTGAAGACACTTTGGGCTTCTGGTAAACATTCCATGACACTTCACACACCCCACTTCCTCTACATTCTCAGCAGGTACACTAGTTGTCAACCAATCCTCCATGTTACTGTGGGTTATATCATCACACTGATGTTACTGTGTGTCTTATTAGCAATGTGACAGTTAAAAGTCTTTCAGGGGTGAGTTTCCCAAAAGCTCTTAAATCGCAAAATCAATCAATCAATCAAATTTATTTTATATAGCCCTTCGTACATCAGCTGATATCTCAAAGTGCTGTACAGAAACCCAGCCTAAAACCCCAAACAGCAAGCAATGCAGGTGAAGAAGCACGGTGGCTAGGAAAAACTCCCTAGAAAGGCCAAAACCTAGGAAGAAACCTAGAGAGGAACCAGGCTATGTGGGGTGGCCAGTCCTCTTCTGGCTGTGCCGGGTGGAGATTATAACAAAACATGGTCAAGATGTTCAAATGTTCATAAATGACCAGCATGGTCGAATAATAATAAGGCAGAATAGTTGAAACTGGAGCAGCAGCACAGTCAGGTGGACTGGGGACAGCAAGGAGTCATCATGTCAGGTATTCCTGGGGCATGGTCCTAGGGCTCAGGTCCTCCGAGAGAGAGAAAGAAAGAGAGAATTAGAGAGAGCATATGTGGGATGGCCAGTCCTCTTCTGGCTGTGCCGGGTGGAGATTATAACAGAACATGGCCAAGATGTTCAAATGTTCATAAATGATCAGCATGGTCGAATAATAATAAGGCAGAACAGTTGAAACTGGAGCAGCAGCACAGCCAGGTGGACTGGGGACAGCAAGGAGTCATCATGTCAGGTAGTCCTGGGGCATGGTCCTAGGGCTCAGGTCCTCCGAGAGAGAGAAAGAGAGAAGGAGAGAATTAGAGAACGCACACTTAGATTCACACAGGACACCGAATAGGACAGGAGAAGTACTCCAGATATAACAAACTGACCCTAGCCCCCCGACACATAAACTACTGCAGCATAAATACTGGAGGCTGAGACAGGAGGGGTCAGGAGACACTGTGGCCCACTCCGAGGACACCCCCGGACAGGGCCAAACAGGAAGGATATAACCCCACCCACTTTGCCAAAGCACAGCCCCCACACCACTAGAGGGATATCTTAAAAATAAATAATTGTCAACACATAGCAAAAACACCTAGTCATCTGTCGTCTGTAAATTAATACTGCAAGTGAATGAATAAATCAACTCCAAATGAGTTTTGGTTCTCGTGGTAATAAGTAAGCTCACTGCTAATATCGGTTGTATTTATGAATTTCTTTACCCCTCATTTCCCCTTTTATTTTAAGAAGATTTCACCCCATATTTTTGTGGAATGAATTCGACCACAATAATAATGTGTGTGTGTGTTAGTGTCCTCGTCTCCACAATAACCTCTAGCTAACATGTTATTACCCCCTAGCATCAGGACACTGCCTCCATATATAATAGGATAGCGGTGGTGCAAAGTGGTTGCTTGGTGGCAATTACACCCGTACCATGCATACCATGGTAGCATTTCTCATCAGACCTGGGTTCAACAACTATTCCAAAACGTTCAAATACTTTGATCGTTTTCTTAAACCTGTCTGGTGTGCGGAATTGGTGGGATTTGCGATTTTGGGACAGTTCTATTGGTTCCACTGTGCTTGGTGAGCTCAATCAAGCACAGCTGAAGTAACTGAAAAGATTTAAAATCGTACTTGAACCCAGGTCTGATTCCTCATGAATATAATATCTCATCTATATATCGTGCGCGTATAAAGAGAGCTTTGTTCCATGAGGTTTTGAGGATGCTCCAGGATTTTTATTTTATATTCTTGGAGCCATAGACTTTTAATATTGACAAACCACAGACATTGTGGGTTGGTTTGCGATTGAATTTCTCGTTATGTTCAGGAGAAGTCTACTTTCCAAATATTTGAAGAATGGGCTTTAGTTAAAGATGAACTCTGGAACTTTTGTATAATTTCATCCAGTAGTTTTGAAAATGATGCTCACGAGCCAAAAGTGTTCCCTGGTTTTTGTGTACTATGTCATCAAATTGTGCAATATGTTGTCTATTTCGTATGATATGTTACGTCCTGAAAATCATACAAATGTTGAACTATAGGTTACCAATTTGTTGTGCTTTAGATCCTGGAGTGCATCTTTAATATACTGAAACCAAAGATATTGTTGGGTAGTTGGCAATCCAAGCTAGCTGTCTATCAACGCGCATGTTGCTTTGGAATAGAGGTTGTATGAGGGATAAAATGACATAGCTAAATCAGCAAGGCATCATTTGGTTGGCTCTAGCTCAACCTAGCCCAGTCCCCGAAGACCTGACTGGCATCCTGTTTTAGAGTAAATCCAGTTACACTCTCTTATCTCTCAACATATTGCTATCAAACTCAGTTAGCAATTTTCTGCTAGCAATACACTGTTCCTGTTAGCTGGAAGACCATAAAACAATATACTGGTGTTAGCTGAGCAAATATAGAATTTACTGTAAAAAAAACTCGAGAACCCAAGGGTGGTTATACTACAGTACATACCTGGTTTGAGGAATTAGCGAGGTAACTTTGGTCAATTGAGTTCAACTCGGGATAACCAATACCAAGAGAGTGGCTCATATTTTAGCCAGGTACATTTCTATGGCAATGAATCCTCCTGGGTAGGCTAACTCCATTTATCCTGAATTAAGTGTTGAGTCGCGAGCTGAGGAACAATTAAATCAGATTCCCTCCCTCTCGCAAAGATTGCGTCATCACCCCCTTCATTTGAGAAAGACAAGTGACAAAATATTTTATTAATCAATCAATCAAATGCTTTTTTGGTGTGTTAAAAAATAGCAATGTTAAAATACCTATCACATTACACATTTAGTGTCGATGCACGCGCATCATTTTCATGACGTTGTCAGCCAACCCGTCTATAAATACTTCAACAAGCCTATTTCACAACATAGCCTGTTGAACTTTATTTAATTTTGATTTCGGCACAAATGAAAATGTGGCATTGACTCGTCCATTGATTGATGTTTCGGTTGTCAGCAAACGTGACATTTTCTCTCCTCTCTCCGTCTCTAGTGGGTGCGTAACCCGGGCCTGCGCCAGGAAAAACGGACGCTGTTCGGCGACATGGTGTGCTTCCTGCTCATCACGCCTCTGGCCACAATCTCCGGGTGGCTGTGTCTGCGGGGGGCCGTGGACCACCTGCACTTTTCCAGCCGCCTGGAGGCCGTGGGCCTCATCGCCCTCACCGTGGCCCTCTTCACCATCTACCTCTTCTGGACCCTGGTGAGTGGTGGAGGGTGACAGCCAGTACATCTCAGCAGAGGTCAGACTGATTTTGGGCGTTTCTTGTCCATTTTGCGCAAATTCGTTCCGGTTTTCCCATGGATGTGTCTGTGACGCAAAACCCTTGCACAGATACATCGCATTATTCACAAATGCCTCATAAGGAGTACACATACAAGCCATTTGACTGGTAAAAAACAATCTAACAAGTATAAACATTAGTTGACTCTCTGGATCCTCCATTCCTATTGTGTATACTGTAGGATCCTCTTTTCAGGGTGCTATGCAGGAAATAGGAATGCAACCCTGGGAATTTAGCACTTTTAGTCAGCTACTTGGTTTACTTATGGTAAAAGATGCCGTTAGGCACAGATCTAGGATCAGCTTACCCTGTCCCAATTCTAGACAATACTCAACACAAAACCAACATCAGACCAGTGTCTAGTGCAGGGATGGGGAACTTTGATGGGGGTGAGGATCACAAAAAATCTGAACTCATCATGAGGGGCTGCAGTTGCTTGTGGGTCTTCGTACCCCCCAGATAGCTGGCTGCTAGACTAATTTACCAATCTGAAAGTTAGCTGACATTGGCTAATTGAGTGACTATCAGTGACTGACAAAATAAACTGCTGATGCACAACCAAATTTCACCTTGTGTATTGTACTATTCTAACTTGGTAAGTTGAGACTGCATTTTAAATGGATTGATCAGAGGGCCTTCAAAAGGGGCGGTCGCATGCAGCCTGCCAGCTGTCCATCTCTGGTCTAGGGGCTTTAAAAAAAAAGTTTTTTAAACATTTAACCATTATTTAACTAGTCAAGTCAGTTAAGAACAAATTCTTATTTACAATGACAGCCTACAAGGGAACAGTAGGTTAACTACCTTGTTCAGGGGCAGAATGACAGATTTTTACCTTGTCAGCTCGGGAATTAGATTCAACAACCTTTCAGTTACTGGCCCAACGCCCTAACCAGTAGGCCATCTGCCACCCCAACATCTTCCTCTTCCACTTGTTTGGGCTTGCATAATGCATTACAGTAATGGGCTCAGTATATACAGTATTTAAACCTGAATTTGCCTCTCTACCACAGGTGTCGCTCAGGTATCACTGTCGGCTGTACAACGAATGGCGGCAGACCAATCAGAGGGTGGTGCTTCTCCTCCCCAGGTCACATGGTGAGCCGTCTGCTCCGCCCTCTTCACGAGGCCCATCTCGTGAAAAATGGCCATCCAAAGAGACTATTGTCTGAGCAGCCCTTTCTTCAAAAGCCATGAAGTAAAAACACTGAGGAAGAATGGGGATAGTTCCATAGGCGCCAGAACAGTATTTGCTTCTGGTGCCCTCCAGTGCTGAACTTTGAATTGCCCACACGAGTGTGGAATTGCCACCAAATGTCATTAATGGGCACCTAGGAATGGTTTAAACACACATTTACTAAGGCGGTAGAGTTACTGTACAACAGAGACCTTCTCTTCGGGGAAGCATCCATTTTGGACTCAAAATGCAGCATTACATCCCACCACTGCCACCAATATGTCATACAGGGATGGACATTTGGTGATATAGAAGTGGTGGAGTGCGTAGTTGGTCATGAAGCATTTGGACTAAAGGACAGCCAGGAAAAGTTTGCCACTGTGACCATATGCTGTGATTGGTGATTCCTGTGAAGTGCAGAAAACATTGTCTGGTTCATATAACATACCAACATAAACTTGTGTATAGTATTACTATATTAGTCACATTCTACCAATCAACAAGTCAAAGCCCAGAGTGTAAATAAGTACTTCAACTACTTCAGTATTTTACATAGTATTAAACTCTTACCTTTACATGTATGGGTCTCTGTGCCTCAAACCAAGGTCATGTTCATTATGCACCAGAGAACTTACTGAAACAGTGGGGGACTACACTCATTTTTCATTCTGTTTCAAAAGTATTTAAAACGTTTCACTACGGTGTGCCCTGCTGAACACGATCCAACTTAAGACAGGCTTTGTGGAGTGTTAAACAGGGCATAGGTTGATGTAGGCCTATACTAGCTGCTCAGTTGTTCTTTGCAAGTCCTCCCCTTAGATAAGAACACCATTAACAGTTTAAGTATATTGAGGTTGACCTTAACATATCAAAGGGACATTTTGAATTAATTTATATTTTGGCTACAAAGTAGTTTTGTGTGAAAAATACAATATGGTCTCAGTTGAGAACTGGTTGACTGTGGTATATGTTAGTGTTAGTCATTCACTTCACTTACAAATAGCTGTTTGTTAGACATCCCATCTTTGACTCATGAGTGGTCATGTCATTGTGTTAATGATTTTCTTTTGTTCAAGGATTTTGTAGTCGCTGCCTTGTAAAGTATTCTGTGATGGTTGTATAGACTATTCAGGTTGATTAGAAGGGCCAAAAACACTTACATGTTCTGTCTAGAGAACTTCTTGTTATACCAGATGCATTAACCTATCAAAGTTTTTTTTATTTTATCATTGAGTACATGGTGCACTTATTTAACTCTTCAGCATCTTCATTTGATTAAATGTCAGGCTTCACTTTGAGCTTGTTGGTGAAGTGGAATAAACTTCCGTTATGTTTGTGTGTGTCGGGGTGGCAGTTTGATCAAATGTATTCTCTCTACAGTTATTTTATCAGCTGTTTCCAATAAAAATATGAACTTAAGGACTCCAGAGCTGTTCTAAATGTTACATTTCCATTAAAGTAGAAGTGATTAACTGAATCAGCTCACAACCATCCTTCCAGATAGTGTTAGATTGGTAACCTTAATGCATACTCCGATTTGAACATGCAATGGGTATTACTTGACTTTCATAAAGCATTAATGAATACAATTTCAAGTGCCAAGCCATAGAAAAGGATAGGATACTGTTCTCTATTCAAAAGATAATTAAGATTGAGTCAAAAAAAGAATGGCTTTGAATAACAAAAAGGCTAGATAAACTAGCTAGGGGTGTATTCGTCAGTGCACTATCTAGAAAAACATTTTGCAACTGACAATGTTTCGGAACAAAAACTAGTTTAATTGGATAAGTTCTGTTTGATCCCTCCATGTCTACCGTTTGCATCCTAGTTAAATGCACCCCAGTTGCTTGGTCTTGGCTAGATGGGATCCAGCTTGACAAATGTTTGTTTGCATTTGAGCCAACGCTAACCCTTTTCCTAATTCTCCTAACTCGCTACATTAAATCATCCTAACTTGCTGCGTAAATTCAAACCTGCTACGAAAAGTCAAATAGGACTTTAATTTGACAAAAGCAGAATCCTTCTAGCCATGACCCAATTGCTTCAGAATAACCATCAAACAGATCAGGGCCCCTTTATACACAAAGCATCTCAAAGGAGGAGTGCCGATGTAGGTTCAAGATGACTGATTAAACATGTAATCCTATACGATACGCTTCGAATATGGGCAAAGATTTTTAAAAGTTATACAATATTCCTGTTTAATGGAAATACAACAAAATCAATAGTTTATTTTTTCATTAAATGTGAAGGTTACAGAAAGTCAAACAACGCATGCATATGACCACAAATCTGATGGAGCAAATAAAAATCGGTCCGCTAAAACTTTAAATGTATGCATATGACCGACGCCCAAATGACTTCAGAAATATTGGCAAGGTAATCTGAGTTTCTGAAAAGGTATGTCTAGTACAGCATAAAAACGCATTTTTGCATTCAGATTCATAAATTAACATGAGTATACAGTCATGCTAAATTCAAAATTGATAAATCTTCAATTGACATTTGTTAGAGTACAATCATGATCACAGACCCATTGGTTTGAGGAATAATGCCAAAACAGCCATCTAACTATTACTTGGCTGCTTGCTGAGTTTGTTAATACAGAAAATACTAACCCTCGACACATTAAGCTAATGCCAAGCTATTATATGGACATTAAACCTGTACCAGACATGGATCCAGCAATTAGTGGTTATTTTTTTTTAAAGGGGGCTCCTGGAAGAAAGTCTGACCAAGACAGCAGGCTCGAGTTAACCATTTCTGCATCAAAGCTGATGTGATACAATTAAATAAAATGAAAACAATTTTCCCACAGAGTCAACTGGTAGTATAAAGCATTGTCTTGTAAAACAGTCTTGGCTGTAGAATATCGAGTCAAATATATGAAGAATATAGCAGACAGGAAATTCTTCTCAGTAACCAGGTTTCCATCCAACCATTCCATGCAGATGAATGACCAGATGCAAAAAAAGTTATGACAGGCCTTAAGGAAACAGCAAATGTGTCAGTAAAACGTCCCAATGTCGACAACAAAATAAGCTAGGCAAGGTGAGATATTTTGTCAGTGAAATTGTGATAATTGCGGTTGAAATGCTTTTATGAGCAAATATTTGTATAAAAACCATCATGTCGCAGTAAACTTGGGAGTCACACAATGTAGCCTACTACCAAGGAAATAAAACTATCTTTAGAGTTGAATGCTATGGAAACGCATGTTGTTTTTTTGTTCGATACAGGAAACACTACATCGTCACGCACAGCCTTTTATCCGCAGCAAGTCAGTTTGATGGAAACACGCCTGGTGGGAAAATTGCCATATTTTTTCTATGCTGACTTCAGAATATTCACGTGAAAATCTCAACTATTGGATGGAAACTTAGCTAATGGAACACTGACACCTTGTGGTGTAGTGTGTAATGTTCAGACAAACTTTGCCAATACCTGCAATACCAAAAGCGGTCATCCATAAGTACACGAATGGAGGACCATTTCTGAAAGCTGCGTGCTTCTTTCAAATTGGAAAGCTTTATTCTTTCTAGTTTCACATAAACATTTACTACATTCTGAAGTATGCAACAACCTGGCTGTCTAACTAGTATCTGAGCGAGAGAAAAAAACACTAATAAAATGACCTTCTATAAAAGAGGCCGTTAAAATGTTATATTTATCGAAAATCAGATGTAAAAACAAAACAAAGTCACAGCACCTCGAGGTACAGATTCATTCTGCAAGCTGCCTCTCCTGCACAGAGCTGTCCAAAGTAATACTCTACAAAAGAAACTACTGGGACTAGAAAACATTATTTGGTTCAGAAAAATGCAAGTAGTGATGGTTCATTTTAAGATTACACATAAAAAAATAATGTAGGGAAAGAAAAAAAAAACAGTTTTACAATCTTGAGATATGAGGAATTTCAAACTAAAAAGAGCAGAATAGAAATTCACACGGTTCTTATAATACACTAAAAAGATACAAAATAGTTCTGTGGTAGTTCGGTTGGCAGCTGAGACTGGTTGAGAGAGAGGGGTGTGAAGGGGTGGGGGTGTACTGGTAAGATCACATTATGGAGCAACCCCTCTTGGTGGCACGTGGGTCTCCCTGGAAAGCCACAAAACAACCACATTTCAGTCGATCTACACAATATCAACAAAAAATATTTTGTTGAAAAAAGTTGGATGCCAATACCACAGTATATTCTCGGTCAGTCTAAAACAACTATCAAACATGGTGATTTTTGCAAGACAGTGTTGCGTGGGCTTTCTCCTTGCAGTTATTTATTTTCAGTCCATAATTACTCAATTCTAATCCAAATAAATATTTAATTGCTGAAAATAGCTATGGTTGTCCATTTACCTGCTGGTGGAAGAGATCTTCCTCAATGACCTCCACTCCCTCGTCATCCTCATCATCATCTTCCTCCATGGCTGTCTTGTACGAGGTGCTCCTCCTGGCCACCTCCTGGAAACAGGAAGAAACCAAGGTTGTGTTCATTAGGCACCGAACGGAAGAAAATTAACTGAAACGAGAGACTACAGGAACTTGTCCAGCAAGAAATATTTGATTCCGTAAATTTAAATAAAAAATAAAAATAATTCTACAGTGCGCCCTATGGAACATCACCCTACGGAATGGAGGTGCGTTACACTCCATAACATTGGTTCCAGGGGACTAAGGAAAGCTGATTATAATACTGCTCTGACAGCAGCAGTAAAAGGTGGAACAGGGCACCACCTGTGCTGGTAAAAAAAACAATTACAGCAGACTAGGGGTTGTTTATAGCCAGGGCCAAAGACATAAATAACATATGGGGCCAACTTTAACCTCTTGAAGCTAGGGGGCACTATTTTTATGTTTGGAAAAATAACGTTCCCAAAGTAAACTGCCTATTTCTCAGGACCAGATGCTAGAATATGCATATAATTGACAGATTAGGATAGAAAACACAAAGGGAACATTTATTGTGTAACTGGGAGTCTCGTGAGTGAAAACATCCGAAGATCAAAGGTAAATGATTCATTTGATTGCTTTTCGTGACCAAGCTACTTGATGCTAGGTGTACATAATGTTTTGTCGGGCGATCGATAAATTTACAAACGCTTGGATTGCTTTCGCTGTAAAGCACATTTTCTAAATCTGACACGACGGGTGGATTAACAAAAAGGATAAACAGTGTTTTGCTATATTGATTATATGAATATAAATATTTGTAGTAATATTATTTTAATGTGGCGCTATGAAATTCAGCGGTTGTTGATGACAATTATCCCAGGATTGGTAGCGTCAAGAAGTTAAAGAGACAACTTAACAATATCTCAGCCCTCCATAAATCCTTTATAAGACTTGTATAAATGCTACATAAAGTGGATTAAAGGTTCTGTACCTCTCCCTGAGGGTTGAGCAGCAGCACCTGGACATCCTCCCCTGTGCCCCAGGACGCCTGGCTCTTCCACACCAAGTCTGTGGGGGGGTTGGAGGCCACACCCGCATTGGACGCCCACACCTGGGACAGAGGTTTCAAGGTTATGGGAATGTGATGTAAAGTAACTAAACAGGCTACAATTCTAAAATGGATATTCTCCATAGAGTGTTCTCTTTAGTCCAGGGCTAGGTTTAATCTATGTCCAGGAAATCTGCCCATACAAACATCAAATATCTGCTTGTTGTTCCTCCTCACCATTGATAAATCTAACTCTGCTCTACAGTGTTATACCACAGTGAAGAACATAATTAATATCTACTTTCCTGTGTATTAACTAGCAGAAAATGCAGTCTTACCGTGACTTTCTGGCCTGCCTTCAAGACATATTTGGGAGTAAACTTGTAGGTGGCAGAAACTTCTCCGATGGTCCTGTTCAGCTCATAGCCCACCATGGCCTGGTTCTGGGGAAGAGGACACAAGTAAAAACGAGTTCATTATAATAACTATATGTACCCTTTATTTACGGTACCACTGACATGAATCTCTTTTTCAAGGGAGCCCTGGCCACGAGTTTGATTAACTCTGTGTGTATAGTTTAAGTGATAATACCAGAGGCTGTGGTTTAAG
This sequence comes from Oncorhynchus mykiss, assembly GCF_057628025.1. Classification (NCBI taxonomy): domain Eukaryota; kingdom Metazoa; phylum Chordata; class Actinopteri; order Salmoniformes; family Salmonidae; genus Oncorhynchus; species Oncorhynchus mykiss. The sequence goes on along the minus strand of NC_143026.1, from coordinate 12,164,343 downwards.
CTGTAGTATTCGCAGTCATGGTTGGGGGAATTGCAGTGGAACAAAATTATGTTTCAGAAAATATAATTTGAAATAAAATTGAAAATGTATACTGGTTCTCTTAATTTTAAGGTTGTGAGATTAGATTTGGGGAGGGAGGAGGGGTCACCAGAAATGCTGGAGAAAGAAATGGGATCCCCGCAGCGAGTTGGAGTTGCTAGGCTCAGATGCAGTTGAGCACCTTGTCATGTCTGCACCACACATACTCAACACTATGGCTGTGTTCCAGACAGCGTTACAGACCATCTGCAAAGCAGTCATGCACCATCTCACACCTGGACAAGGGTTTCAAATGTCAGTGACAGCATTGATAGGATGTTGCAATCAGACGCACAAATGGTTTATAGACAATCTGGAACACAACCTTCATTATTAAATAACAATTTGACTCGCCTAGTTAAAAGGTTACATTACCGGTAAAGTTCTGCTGTCAAACAAAAGCAAACATGTGTCTGAGCGCACACTAATGTTTGAGAACAAATGCAAACACATTCAAATGTATGCGAGAACATTAGATCGCTCAGTGCGCGTCCCGCTACCCTCACCTCATTGGCGGTGTTGTGCAGGCGGATGAACTTCCCGTCAGTGTCGAGCTCATCAATGCACACTGGGCCGGTGGTGGAGGCGGAGTGGGCGATGGAGACGGAGCTGCTGGCCTCCTGCTCTTCCACATCCACACGCTTTCTCTTTCCCCGGGCGGTACGCACGCTGCGAGAGCTGGACTGGGCACGGGAGACGGTGACACGGGACGACGGGCTGGGGGACAGCTTCAGTCTAGTGAAGGGAGAGAGAAAGATTGGGTATGAGAGATTAGTCAAATTAACACCATTATATTCTCGGTAACAGCTCGACGACAAGCTGGGAAGTTAACATTTCTCCTGCATGAAGAATCTACATCGATGTGTACATGTCCGGCCAGTTGGAACACTACCTACACAACTTTTAAACTCAACACCACATCAGCCTGGGACCTGACCCAGAACAGGAGAGAGGAGCCAAACATTGAAGCGCTCCACTCCAAAGAGAAGATGACACTGACTGTATCTGAATTATGTGTTGGTTTCACCCCCACCCTAAAGTGTGCTCACCCTAAAGTCAATTTTTACATCCGCATTTATACAGGATTTTGTGTGTGCATAAGTGTGACTGTTGCATGAGTCACTCTCCTCTCCTCCCTCCAGTAGTTTCCTGTAGGCATTGATCTCTGTATGCATCTCTCTTCACCCTCACCTCTCCTCCTCTCCCTCCAGTAGCTTCCTGTAGGCATTGATCTCCATGTCCAAGGCCAATTTGACATCCAGCAGCTGCTCGTACTCGTCCAGCTGCATCTGCATTTTGGCCCGGATCTCCGCGATCTCCCGCTCTTTCTCCCCCAGCATCCTGCGGCTGGTGTCCCTCTCCTGGGCCAGGGCTGACTCCAGCTCATGGATCCGGTCCTGCCATCCACGGGTCTAGAGAGATATTTTACAGGTTAGGGTTGTGTTCAGTGGGACACACAAGTTAGACACATTATGTGTTCAGGTAGTACCTCATTTCACCTCAACATTGTTATTCCTGTGTAACATTACTCCTGTATCCTCCATATAATCTCTCACCCCTTTCTGCATTCTGGCTAGTTTAAGTATCAGGCTCTAGTCTAAATGTGTAGACCAAACCATCAACCTCTTTAAAAAGTAACTGGGTAGCATCGTAACCATTGTCAGTAGATAGTAATAATGGTACAACCGTCACCTTAAATCATGTAAAAACACCTTTCCAATACATTTGATTAATGAGATCTCACCTCTTTCTGCATGCTGGCCAGCTGGGCGGCTAGGCTCTCCACACGCAGGCACGACTCCCGGAGCTCCTCACGGGCCATGCTGGCCGACGAGCTGTTCATCTCCGACGACAGGCGCACGTTCTCCAGCTGCCCCCGGGGTACACAGGAGGACAGAGCAGAGTTAAAATGGGTTGTGTGGGTACAAGCAATGTTAATTTCACACATACGGAAGGATGGATAGTGCAACGCCTCACAAAGAGGAAGTGAACGTCACAGAGAGGGCTTCCTGACCAGCCAGAGAGGAAGTGCAACACCAGAAATGGGTCTTTTTAGATTTGCTGTGTAACGCTGCGCTTGATGACGTGACTTTACTGGTATCCAACAACTAGTAAGTTTGACACAGATTTACATGCAATTTTCCCAATAGGTCACCCCAGCATGGCGAGACCCACTGAAATGAGGTTAACTTTATGGTCAATACCACAGCAAGTCAGGAACAGAATCTCCTAAAAAGCCTTGGTATATGACCAAACAATAATGGGCCCTCCAGTCTGCATCAAGGATCTTGGATGTTGTGTTTTCTGTCTCACCTTGGCCACGTAAGTGTTCTCCATCTCGTCCTTGTACAGTTTGACCTGCTCGTCGTGCTGCCCCCTCATCTCAGTCAGGGCCTGGGCCAGCTTGAACTCGTACTCCACAGCCCGGCCAGAGTCCACCTCCACCAGACGAGTCTCGTGTCTACTCCTTGTCTCCTTGATCTCCTACAACAGACGGGGTGGGGGGGGGGGTTTAGGGGTCATTGTAGCGATGTGTGTGCCCTGCTGTGGGTTCCTCCATTCCTCAGAAGGAGAGACCCGTTTTAAAAGGAAGTACTAGCTATTCAGTATGGAAATTGGGACAGAAGAGCCCATACACTAAAAACAGTCTCAGACGAAGACTAAAATGAGCTAGGGTTGCCTGAACGGTACCTAACAAACTCACCTTCATGAAAAGGAGAAGACAACACTTTTTTAGATCTCAGCCTCTGCATCTCAGAGGAAGCAACAATCCAAAGGGAACCTGAATGGCGCAGTGCTCTAAAGCACCATCAGTGCTAGAGGCGTCACTACAGACCCAGGTTCGATCCCAGCGTCGTTCGGGTTAGGGGAGGGTTTGGCCGGGGTAGGCCGTCATTGTAAGTAAGAATTTGTTCTTAACTGACTTGCCTAGTTAAAATAAAGGAGCAGCCCAAGGAATGAGCCAACAAACACAGCCATGTTCAGGATCTCCAGGTCTTCAATTGTCTAACTTTTCACAATCATTATGTTTGTAGTTTTTTTGATTAGTGTTAAAATGTTGATTCTATAAAGAGCTTGTGTTCATCTTGATATTCTGGGGGAAAACTTCAATCAATTCATATCTTTGAGTAATAATGTATTACAATAACTTGACTAAAATTAGAATAAAGGCCAACTTTGTCCAAGAAAGGACTGGTGCCCTGTTAATACCGTCAGTATAAACTGGGTGGACTGTCAGTATAAACTGGGTGGTTCCAACTCAATGCTGAAAGCAGTGGTATATCAGACCATATACCACTTGTATGACAATACATGCATTTGTACTGCTCTAATTACATTGTTAACCAGTTTATAAAATCAAACCTTTGCGGTTTGTGGTATATTTGTGGTATACTTATTGCTTAAGTAAACCCTACAACTTGGTGCCTCCTCAAAAGGTTCAGTCAGTGTTGAACAAAGACAAAAAAATCAAAAGATGGTTCACGGCAGAGCCATGTATTTAGAGAGTAGGGACATTGAGGTTTCTGCATTATGATGCAGTTAAATGACACTACAACGTTCTATGGCAGCCATGTTAGCTCCCCATTAACATGACATGGGGAATATAAAAATACAAAAAGATATGTAACTATGTCGATAATTAGAACCATACTCTAAAAGTTAGCCCAACTCTAAATACATGGCTCTGGTTCAAGGTAGTACACACACATTCTGGGAAAGGTGTATGACCATATGGCACTCTGGAGGGTCTGCTTAGCAATATAACGCTACAGGCATGTTGAGACTGACCACGTGTGTGGGGTGGCTTGTTTTACCATAACATTGTGCCGTACACAACATCGCATACTCAATTGTTGCGTCCAGAGGACACAGAGCCAAGTCTGATCAGAGTAATTGTTTGACATTGGACAAGTAAACCAAATCACATTTGGACAACTCAAATATATATTCTTCTTGTCCGTCTACATATATTTTTACTTGTCTAGGACAAGTGTTGTCAAGCCCTGTATACTATACTTCTATACCTGATTCACATAAGATACACCACCGTTCAAAAGTTTGGGGGTCACATGTTGTCCATGAAAACATAGATGTAATCAGTTGCAAAATGAATAGGAAAGTCAAGACTTTGACAAGGTTATAAATAATGATTTTTAATTGAAATAATTGTCCTTCAAACTTTTCTTTCGTCAAAGAATCCTCCATTTGCAGCAATTACAGCCTTGCAGACCTTTGGCATTCTAGTTGTCAATTTGTTGAGGTAATCTGAAGAGATTTCACCCCATGCTTCCTGAAGCACCTCCCACAAATTGGATTTGCTTGATGGGCAATTCTTACGTATTCTTACGGTCAAGCTGCTCCCACAACAGCTCAATAGGGTTGAGATGCGGTGACTGTGCTGGCCACTCCAATATAGACAGAATACAAGCTGACTGCTTCTTCCCTAAATAGTTATTGCATAGTTTAGAGCTGTGCTTTGGGTCATTGTCCTGTTGTAGGAGGAAATTGGCTCCAATTAAGTGCCGTCCAAAGGGTATGGCGTTGCAAAATGGAGTGATCGCCTTCCTTCAAGATCGCTTTTATCCTGTAAAAATCTCCCACTTTACCATCACCAAAGCACCCCCATACCATCACATTGCCTTCACCATGTTTGCCAGACGGCGTCAAGCACTCCTCCAGCATCTTTTCTGCTTCTCACAAATGTTCTTTGTGATGCGAACACCTAAAACTTAGATTCATCTGTCCATAGACAATGTTGTAAATGACTATTATAGCTGGAAACGGCAGATTTTTAATGGAATATCTACATAGGCGTACCATCACTCCTGTGTTCCAATGGTACGTTGTGTTAGCTTATCCAAGTTTATGATTTAAAAAAAAGACTAATTCCAATAGTGCTCTATCCAGCATCAGTTATTTTGCCCATCTTAATCTTGTATTTTGATTGGCCAGTCTGAAGTATGGCTTTTTCTTTGCAATTCTGCCTAGAAGGCCAGCACCCCGGAGTCGCTTCTTCACTGTTGACGTTGAGACTGGTGTTTTGTGGGTACTATTTAATGAAGCTGCCAGTTGAGGACATGTCTGTTTCTCAAACTATACCTCCCACTTTCTATTCTGGTTAGAAACGGTTTGCGCTGTTCTGTGAAGGGAGTAGTACACAGCGTTGTACCAGATCTTCACTTTCTTGGCAATTACTCGCATGGAATAGCCTTTATATCTCAGAACAAAAATTGACTGACGAGTTACAGAAGAAAGTTTTGTTTCTGACCATTTTGAGCCTGTAATCGAAACCACAAATGCTGATGCTCCAGATACTCAACTAGTCTAAGGCCAGTTTTATTGCTTCTTTAAATCAGAACAGTTTTCAGCTGTGCTAACATAATTGCAAAAGGGTTTCCTAGTGATTAATTAGCCTTTTAAAATGATAAACTTGGATTAACTAACACACCATGCCATTGGATCACAGGAGTGATGGTTGCTGATAATGAGCCTCTGTACGCCGATGTGGATATTCCATTAAAAATCAACCGTTTCCAGCTATAATAGTAATTTACAACATTGTCTATGCTGTTTTTCGGATTAATTTCATGTTATTTTAAATGGACAATAAAAATAGATTTTTTTATGTGACACCAAACTTTTGAACGGTAGTGTATGTCACCTTTCCCCTTAGTTACCCTGGTTAAGCAGTCTTTATACTGAAAACTGTCCACGACATCAACCTGCTGTTGTGTATACTGTGAGATTTGCATTTGCTGCACCAAACATTCCCACTAAAAGACAGCTGTGCTATAACTAAATGAATGAATGTGAACATGTGTATAGCTATAACTAATGGAGGTGTTGGACAATTCTCTGACCTCCTCGAACATGTTCTTGCGGAACTCGAGCTCCTCAGACAGGCTCTGGTAACGGTTCTCCAGGTCGATGCGAAGCAGAGTCTCCTCTCCCAGCTGCTTCTTGGCAAAGATCAAGCCAGAATCCAACTGTAGGAGAAGAACAAGAGGGTTACGTGAATGAGTTCTAATCTACTGGATGTTTTGAAGTTGTTGTGGACTATGAAAAGACAATGGAGTTAAATTGTCAAAATGTTGCAGATCGTAAATGGCAAAGAAGATCTCCAATTCCGCAAAGTAAAAATCCGATATACTGAATAAGGCTTAGGAAAGAACAAGACTGGGTACATGTGTGTGCAAGAGCTATGATAGGATGGGCTCATGGCTGTAATAAAACTTGGTTTCTATATGTTCGATGTGTTTGACTCCATTCCATAATTCCATTCCAGCCATTACACTGAGCCCATCCTCCTATAACCTCTTTTAATGTAATGTAATTAAGATGGAGGAGAGTTAGATTGCCACCTTCTGGTTAGTGATGCAAAATCTCCTCAGATAAGGTCTCCATCCAAATGTAAGTTTCACTCAAGCAACAATTGAACAAAAATTGTATAAAGATGATTGCATTTAAGCATGGCAATTTCAGTGCAGCTAGTCATCAATAGGCTGACCAACAGCTGCCATGACAAATCACAATCTTGATAGGATAGGAAAAAAAGTTAAACGTAAACAGTAACTTATCCATACTGCCATCACTTTGAGGAAAGCCTGTTACAAATTAAAAGTATCGTTATCATCATCGTTTGATCGTTTACCTCCTGGACAGTTCCCTGCAGGTCAGCCAGGCTGGCTTCCAGGGCCCTCTTCTCTGACAGTGTGGTGGCCAACACCGCTTCCTTTGAGTTCAGCTGGGTCTCCATGTCCCTGAGCCGGGCCAGGGCGCCAGCCGCATCAGACTCCTTCTTGGCAAAGCTGCAGGCAGAAGTGGAGGCATAGCAGCATTGAGTACGGCCCAGCCACGGAGGTAGTGTGTGTGTTTTAAAACGCCAAGAGGGGATTTCAATGACTGAAGTCCCCATTGTCATATAGTCATAAAGGTGCCTTTGAGTAAAAACACGTGAAACATATCAGCAACGTTGCATACCATAGCCTTGCAGGGGTGGTGAGAGTTGTCATCAGATCACCATTTCTCTTGGTATTCAAATACCAAGACACGAGGCCTGTTGTCTTCAATTGAAATAGCATAAACAGTGGGGTTGCAAAAGTCCATTGGATCTAAGGATTGCTCACTGGCCATAAACCATAAAGTCACAGTAAATTGGACATTTGGGTGAACTAACCGTTTAAACTAGCCTGGTTAAAGCCAACCATGGTAATAATGAGCGTAGATTTTAGTTGTGTTAACCCAGGCTACATATAAACAGTCAAACGTAAACAGCATCTCATAACGTATTGCATAAACTATCCTGTGATTTCACTGAAAGAAAATCTGCTATTTCTCATGCCATAATTCAAGTGCAACAGGCCATATTTGGTTTGAGATTAATATCAAACTCCACATTCAATCTGGAGTTCCTGTGCACACAACTGACTGCTCTGAGTAGCAGAAAGGGAAACAGGATGAGGTTATTCTATTGGCTATTTGTTGAGGCTCATATCTAGACCGCTAAGTATGAAGGCTCCAGATGAGACCGACATAGCAGTCCTCCTCTGGGGTGTGCCCTCCATATACAATACTGCGGAGTTCACGCTGTGTACTGACTGGGGTTGAATGGCGGGAACCCAGTTCCCGAGATTTACCGCCCAAAACCACTCCCCTTTTCCTGGGATAAATAACTGAGAAACCGGTAAATTAAATAAGAAATTATTTCTATGAACAGCATGGCGTGAAATGGAACTGTTAAATGATACGTGTTGTCTAAATTTGGCTTCTCCACGGCCTCTGCATGGTGAATCATCAATGCTCAGGGTTTGATGGACTTGTTGGAAAGGTGACATCCTATGACGGTGACACTTTGAAAGTCACTGAGCACTTCAGTACGGGCCATTCTACTGCCAATGTCAATGGAGATTGCATGGCTGTGCGCTCGATTTTATACACCTGACAGCAACAAGTGTGGCTGAAATAGTCAAATCCACACATTTGAAGGTTTGTCCACATACTTTATGTAGTGTACTTTAATAAATGCTTTTGAAAGACAGTTCCGGTTTTTGGCGGGAAATACCGGGTTACCCGAGTGGGGCTCCCGAGTGGCACAGTGGTCTAAGGCAGTGCATCGCAGTGCTAGAGCCGTCACTACAGACACCCTGGTTCGAATCCAGGTTGTATCACAACTGGCCATGATTGGGAGTCCCATAGGGCGGCACACAATTGGCCTAGCGTCGTCTGGGTTTGTAAAAAATAATTGATTCGTAACTGACTTGCCTAGTTAAATAAAACCCAAATAAAAATTTAATAAAACGCAGGAGAAAAGTGAGTTACTCTCAGGACAGAAGATTTGTAAAATAACAGGAAAATATTTAACCCTAGTAGTGACTAGGATCATAGGATGATTCAAAACATGCAGTAAATACGTGTCTAAAGGTCAATGTTAATGGTGCTTCTGGAACAGTAGAGAGTTCAAGGGGAAAAGGGGTGTGGAGTTATTTCACCAGTAGCCACTGAGGATTTTACAAACATCACATGACGTAGGCGTAAAGCTTTGCGGATGCCAGGTGTGTTTGAAATTAAGATTATTTTTTTTAAAGGGAGGCGTGGTGTGTATACGTCAGTGGGAGGGAAGCATTCCTGCCGAGCGCAGGCATTTCCTGTCTCACACTTGACTTGGGGGCATGAGGTATGCGTAGGTAGAGCACACTGTGTGGAATAAAGGGGGAATGTCTGGTATTTCACACACAGCTGAATGCAGGGGGGGGGGGAAATGTCTTATCCGACACAGGCTTTCATGTTACAGAATAATTCTCTAGGTAGACGAAATGCATTACAGAAGAACAAAGCTGCTTCTTTCAGACAAAGACCAACAATAACATGTTACTACATAGTGACAGGCTTACTTTATTCTATAGTTAATGAGTGCTTGCTTCATTGTTTTTCCCAGTACCTGCACTAGGGCGTGATTTTCTATCTTGCTTTACAAAAATAAAAAAACACAAGAAAAAAGTTACAGTTCCTAGCCACCGTGGTTCCAAATCTGCATTGATTGCCGTTTGGGGTTTTAGACTGAGTTTCTGTATAGCACTTTGACATCGGCTGATGTAACAAGGGCTTTATAAATACAATTGATTGAATTTGAATAAGGAAACCAGTCCCTTGAAATAATTCCATTCTGCCCTAATTTATGGATATGCATCTGTTGATCACAGATTCAAAGAAAGTAGGTGCGTGGATCAGAAAACCAGTCGGTATCTGGTGTGACCATTTGCCTCATGCAGCGCGACATCTTTGCATAGAGTTGATCAGGCTGTTGATTGCAGCCTGTGTAATGTTGTCCCACTCCTATTCAATGGTTGTGCGAATTCTGTATATTGGCGGGACCTGGAACACGCTGTCGTACACATTGATACAGAGCATCCCAAGGGGTGGCATGTCTGGTGAATATACAGGCCATGGAAGAACTGGGTCATTTTCAGCTTCCAAGAATTGTGTACAGATCCTTGCAACATGGGGCAGAGCATTACGCTGAAACATGAGGTGATGGCGGTGAATGAATAGCACGACAATGGGCCTCAGGATCTCGTCAGGGTATCCCTGTACATTCAAATTGCTATCGATAAAACACAATTGTGTTTGTGGTCCACAGTTTCTGCCTGTCCATACCATAACCGCACCATAGGGCACTCTGTTCACAACATTGACATGAGCAAACCGCTCGACCACACAATGCCAACTGCCCTGTGCAGTTGAAACTGCGATTTATCCACGACGTGCATGATTCTCCAGCACGCCAGTGGCCATCAAAGGTCAACATTTTCCCACTGAAGTCCGTTACAACGCTGAACTGCAGTCAGGTCAAGACAACGAGCTTCCCTGAGACAGTTTGTGAAGAAATTCTTTGGTTGTGCAAATCCAGTTGTGTCAGCCGTCCGGGTGGATGGTCTCAGACGATCCCGCAGGTGAAAAAGCCGGATGTGGAGGTCCTGGGCAGGTGTGGTTACACGTGGTCTGCGGTTATGAAGCAGGTTGGACGTTCTGACGTCATCATTAGCTAAACATAGCTTAATTTCTACCTTGTTTGCCATGGCATTAGCTAGCAAGCTAACCAAGCAAACCAGATGAAAAATTCCTGTTAGCTCACGTTAGCTAGCATGTTTAAACTGATTTGTTAAGCTAACTAATTGCATTTGAGGGCCGACTTCTCATAAGTTTGTGTAGTGCAAAAATTAAGGAAGGATCCAACTATGGTGGTAATTTGTGTCATGTCTGACTACTGCAGTATGGCTTGTCCATGTGGTAGCCAACAGCAACAAGCTCAGACGAGCTATATAAACGTTGTGTCAGCATCCAGCAGTGATCAGCTTGGTGGTTGCATAGTAATGGTGTCATTAATTAATTCTAAATCGAGTTGGCACCAGTCGTGAAACTGGGATGCACTGGCCCAGGTTTCCCTCGACCCAGCTCGAATTTGGCCCTAATTTTAAGTGCCAGTGGAAACGGGGCTTTATTGTCCTCAGCACAAGGTGCACCTGTGTAATGATCATGCCATTTAAATCAGTGTTAATATGCCACACCTGTCAGGTGGATGGATTATCTTGGCAAAAGGATAAATACTCACAAACAGGGATTTAAACAAATTTGTACACACAATTTGAGAGAAATAAGCTTTTTCTGCTTTCGGAAACATTTCTGGTCTCTTATTTCAGCGTATGAAACCAACACTTTACAAGTTGTATTGATATTTTTGTTCAGTATTCCACCGACATAACCCAACAAATGCAACACATTGAAAAGTACATAAGGTGGTCAAGCACTACTGTTTTAAATGTAAGCAAAGTAGCTGCTAGCTTGGTTGGCAGAGCTGGACAAAAGGCTACTTTCTTTAGGAAATGGGCTGAACAACTGGTTCAATGAGGAGGACCGAACACAGACATCTTGCAGCTGCCATGTCACTCTTTGCTGAGGGTTGAAAAGCCATTTTATATCCAAGATGTCCTGCCACCACAGCACACAACCTCCAACCCACCCATGCACTGAAACTACCCAGAGTACTGGAGAGAAGAATTCATTAGAGTAGCAAAACTTCCGACAGGCCTGGTTTCAGAACTGGTCGAATATGACTAGTATCAGAGGACTTTCATGCATGCATTGACTGAGCTGAACAGAAATGTCTCCATTAACATTCCATATTACGACATGAGTACAGTACCAAAACAATATTGCAGTTAACTGTGGTATTTTGGACACAGTAATGACAGAATAACTGCAGTTATACTGCAAAATTAATGCAGTAAAAAAATATTTTAAACAGTATTTTCTGCATACGGTAATCTTTTTTAAGGGTAGTCCAAAAGTTTAGTAAAACACTATTTCAAGCAAGGTTAACTTTCAACTAGTCTAGCTTGATTTCCCCAAGATGTGGACAATTTGATAGAAGTTTGTCAACTTAACATAAAATGAGAGGGGTAGGTCAAGTCCACGCTCAGGTTATCTAGTGAGTACTGGGCTGGAAAGAGACCGTTGGAGACTGGAGTCAATGGCACACATGCTGCAGCAGGATTACTGGCAAATAATGGGCATCTGTTGTTCAATGTAATCTTCCAACAGGTGTAGAGTCTGCTTGATGCTTCAGTCAATCAAAATGGCTTCCAACAACACTTCCTAGTTCAATTAAAAGATGTCACATGTTTGTCACCATACTTTGCCAAGAGGGAGAAACAAAATGATTATCATAGGCTGTAGAAAAATGTGGTACATTTCCAAGTTGTGTGTGAAAGGAGGACTTCTGGAATGTTCCCTTTGCGAATCACAAGTAGAAATGCATTTCTTAAATTGCTACGTCCCAAAGTCTTGAGGGCAAATATGCATAGCTGTGCAAAGCCACTAGGCAGATGTTCTGAGGAACCAGTAAACCATGTGTTTGCACACACTTCAGTGCAACTGCCTGCTACTTAATCTTCAGCGATAACGCATTAAAATCTTCATAGTGGAACAAGTAATGTTCTAACGTTAGTCTAGACTACAAAATGACAACATATGGCCACCATCCTTTTTAATGGAGCACAGGTGTTAAAGCTAGAGGTCGACCAATTATGATTTTTCAACGCCGATACCGATTATTGGAGGACCAAAAAAGCTGATACATTATTTTATTTGTAATAATGACAATTACAACAATGCTGAATGAACACTTATTTTAACTTAACATAATACATCAATAAAATAAATTTAGCCTCAAATAAATAATGAAACATGTTCAATTTGGTTTAAATAATGTAAAAACAAAGTGTTGGAGAAGAAAGTAAAAGTGCCATGTAAGAAAGCGAACGTTTCAGTTCCTTGTTCAGAACATGAGAACATATGAAAGCTGGTGGTTCCTTTTAACACAAGTCTTCAATATTCCCAGGTAAGAAGTTTTAGGTTGTACTTATTATAGGAATTATAGGACTATTTCTCTCTATACCATTTGTATTTCATTAACCTTTGACTATTGGATGTTCTTATAGGCACTTTAGTATTGCCAGTGTAACAGTATAGCTTCCGTCCCTGTCTTCGCTCCTCCCTGGGCTCGAACAAGAAAAACGACAACAGCCACCTTCGAAGCAGCGTTACCCATGCAGAGCAAGGGAAACAACCACTCCAAGGCTCAGAGTGAGTGATGTTTGAAACGCTATTAGCGCGCGCTAACTAGCTAGCCATTTCACTTCAATTACACCGGCCTCATCTCGGGAGTTGATAGGCTTGAAGTCATAAACGGCATGATGCTTGACACACAACGAAGAGCTGCTGGAAAAACGCAAAGAAAGTCCTGTTTGAATGAATGTTTACGCACCTGCTTCTGCCTACCACCGCCCAGTCAGATACTTAGATACTTGTATGCTCAGTCAGATTACATGCAACGCAGGACACGCTAGATAATATCTAGTAATATCATCAACCATGTGTAGTTAACTAGTGATTATGATTGATTGTTTTTTATAAGATAAGTTTAATGCTAGCTAGCAACTTACCTTGGCTTACTGCATTCGCGTAACAGTCTCCTTGTGGAGTGCAACAAGAGAGAGGCAAGCCGTTATAGCGTTGAACTAGTTAACTGTAAGGGTGCAAGATTGGATCCCCCGAGCTGACAAGGTGAAAATCTGTCGTTCTGCCCCTGAACGACGCAGTTAACCCACCGTTCCTAGGCCGTCATTGAAAATAAAAATGTGTTCTTAACTGACTTGCCTAGTTAAATAAAGGTGTTATATATATTAAAAAAATCTAATCGGTGCTCAAAAATACTGATTTCCGATTGTTAATTGCTAAATAATCAATTGCTAAATAATTAATTGCTAATTAAAAATCGGCCATTCCGATTAATCGGTCGACCTCCAATACAAACTGAAGTTCCACAGACATGTGACTAACAGAAAGGGAATAATGGGTCCCGAACAAAGGGGGGTTCAAAATCAAAAAAGTAAGTCAGTATCTGGTGCATTAAGTGCTGCAGTGCATCTCCTCCTCATGGACTACCAGATTTGCCCGCTCTTGCTGTGAGATGTTACCCCAATCTTCCACCAACGCACCTGCAGATCCCAGACATTTCTGGGGGGAATGGATGGCCCTAGCCCTCACCCTCCATTCCAACAGTTCCCAGACATGCTCAATGGGATTGAGATTCGGGCTCTTCACTGGCCATGGCAGAACACTGACATTCCTGACTTGCAGGAAATCATGCACAGAACGAGCAGTATGGCTGGTGGCATTGCCATGGAGGGTCACGTCAGGATGAGCCTGCAGGAAGGGTACCACATGAGGGAGGAGGTAGTCTTCCCTGTAACGCACAGCGTTGAGATTTCCTGCAATGACAAGCTCAGTCCAATGATGCTGTGACACACCGCCCCAGACCATGACAGACTCTCCACCTCCAAATCGACCCTGCTCAAGAGTACAAGCCTCTGTGTTACGCTCATTCCTTTGACGATAAACACGAATCCGACCATCACCCCAAGTGAGACAAAATAGCGACTCATCAGTGAAGAGCACTTTTTTGCCAGTCCTATCCGGTCCAGCGACGGTGGGATTGTGCCCATAGGCGACGTTGTTGCCCGTGATGTCCTGCCTTACAACAGGCCTACAAGCTCTCAGCCCAGCCTCTCTCAGCCTATTGCAGACAGTCTGAGCACTGATGGAGGGATTGTGCGTTCCTGGTGTAACTCTGGCAGTTGTTGTTGCCATCCTGTACCTGTCCCGCAAGGGTGATCTTTGAATGTACCAATCCTGTGCAGGATGTAATCTTCGGATGTACCGATCCTGTGTTGTTACACGTGGTCTGCCACTGCGATGACGATCAGCTGTCCATCCTGTCTCCCTGTAGTGCTGTCTTAGGCGTCTCACAGAACGGACATTGTCCTGGCCACATCTGCAGTCCTCATGCCTCCTTGCAGCATGCCTAAGGCACGTTCACGCAGATGAGCAGGGACCCTGGGCATCTTTCTTTTGGTGTTTTTCAGAGTCAGTAGAAAGGCCTCTTTAGTGTCCTCCGTTTTCATAACTGTGGCCTTAATTGCCTACCATCTATGAGCGGTTAGTGTCTTAACGACCGTTTCACAGGTGCCTGTTCATTAATTGTTTATGGTTCATTGAACAAGCATGGGAAACAGTGTTTAAACCCTTCACAATGAAGATCTGTCAAGTAATTTGGATTTTTACAAATTATCTTTGAAAGACAGGGTCCTAAATAAGGGACGTTTCTTTTTTTGCTGATTTTAAATGCATGTGTGGTGCAGGTACAATATAAGTATTGCGTTCTAAACTGGAACATGGTCCATAAAATGAAACTAGAGACCCTTGAATATTGTTCATATTTTTCACATGGAACACGTGCAATATGCATCCTTAGCGATAACTACATTACCATGTGTACTGTAAATGCATGTTGTCAACAGTAGACTGCTGATCAGGAAGTACCGTGTTTTAACACTCCCCAATAGAAATCTATATGGAATAGTAGTATGTGTGTGAACTTTATTGCTGTTCAAATGACTCTTATAGGCAAAACCTAACAAAACCTGCCACGTGACTGTATAATCACATGATCAGGAATAGTACACAAAGCTTAATTATTTCTGAATATTCAAATAGCCCATCTGGTCAGTCTTCCAAACTGACCCCAGTCTAGTTCTGCCCAGAAAAACAAGCCTTTATCTGGCAATAGAGTTTGCAAATGAGCAACTAATTGGATAAAGCATTAGTAGAGGAAATAAGAGGCAAGACATGTCAGGAATTGGTTTGCGGATTATAGACCCCTTTCCAGTTGACACACTGACGTCACGCAGATATGCGCGCGAACTCTCGATGGCAGTAAGATAACCGTCGCCATCCGTTTCCATTCAACATAGCCTAGATTTAAATTTGTATTACTTCTAAAAATTACTTTTTGCGATTCTCATACGCTTACGATGTTTTGATTCTTGCTTCAGTCACTAAGATTATATTTGGTTGTGATCTTTGCAAAGTAACTATTTTGGATGCAGCATTTGTTAGCTAGAATGCTAACGCTCATTTATATAGTCTGTAGCAAAAGTTAGACAAAGAGCTATTTTACTGGTTGAAGTGTTTTTTTAAAGTATAATAATTTGCGATGACAAAACATTAAGCAGTACAGCATTAAAATCCAAATGTAGCGTGAAATGCACTCATAAACAACATGTAAAGAGAGGCTAATTTTGCTGGTGTTTTAAGAACTCCTCCTTGATCTGCCGCACTCATGCGACAATGTTTGCAAACACAGAAAGGGTCTACTGTGAACTCAGATGGACGAAATAAGCATTTTCCCTATACTTTCAATTGATATGAATGTACTGGTTGTTTTTATTCTTAGACAAACTCAAGGATTGTAAATGTGTGGATATTATCCAAATGAGTCAAGCCCTCTAATATACTAACTGTAACCAGCTGGTAGAAATTTGTGGTACTAATTTTAAAGTCACATGTACATGCTACTTTGTTAGCCCTAAACACCAAAACAAGTCCGTGGCAATCAAGCGTAAACAGTCATTCAGGCTTGTCAAGTGACTTCTACCTGCCTCTCGTACCATTGACTTACAGCATTTACATGCAGACAGAGGGTGGGGATAAGGATAGTGGACAGTTCATGTGGTATTGTAGTAAATTCCTACAACATTCATCATAATCATTGGTTAATTTCATTCCCCTCTTCCTTCGATGACTATGAATAATTGTTGTGGGAATGACTACTTCTGAATCCTCTCCCAGACTCAAATAGCTCTGGGCCATCTACACCTCAGGAGAACCACAAAATTCCCTGCATTTTTTACAGCTTACAACTTTATAGGCAGGAAGTTAGTGGAGAGAAAAGTAGAAAGTGAAGTGACCAAGCCCAAAAGCATTTACAGCACCAAGGGCTCAAATGTCAAGTGAGATAAGGGCTTGTAAGTAAGCATTTCCTTGTAAGGTCTACTACACCTGTTGTAGTCGGCATGTGACAAAATTTGATTTGAAAAGTCATGATTTTGGAGTTACAGTCCACTTTAGTAGGATACTATAGAAATTCTGTCGTATAAGAGTTTATATTGTATCATGTTACTTTTTGAAAGAAAACAAATGACAATGAGTTTGTATACACTCAAGTTGTATTTTGACTGGGCAGTGGTCGCTTGGAATGGCTCAGATTTCAAGATTTAGACAATGACGCTATGAGATCCATTCAACCGTTAGGATGGGGGAGGGGCGCCTACCTTAATTCCTATCAAAAAGGTGTGGCACTTGGAAAAGACAGAGTAACACCCATGCTTGAATTTATACGGAAATAAAAACTGACTCAATAGAAAAACAAAAACGAATAAAAGTTACTGTTTGTATACATTAGTGTTCTACTAAAACCAGTTATAAAAGGGAACAAACCAACTGTGTTTTCAACGTAGGCTACTTGTTCACATTCTCTTGGGTAGACCATTCGTGAACAGTAAATAAATTGGATACATTTGAAACAACTTTACCGAGATTATCGGTCTGATGTTGCAACCACTTGGCTCCAATG
Organism: Oncorhynchus mykiss; assembly: GCF_057628025.1. Lineage (NCBI taxonomy): Eukaryota > Metazoa > Chordata > Actinopteri > Salmoniformes > Salmonidae > Oncorhynchus > Oncorhynchus mykiss. The sequence continues at coordinate 12,147,233 of NC_143026.1, read as the reverse complement.
TTGCAATTCACCGTTTTAAGTGTTCAAATGTGCAACATTTCGGCGACAAATCGGCGAATTTTCACATAGGTCTAATTTCAACAAATGTTCTCGTAAATAAAAAAAAAGTTACTTACTTCTGCAATAACTGCTCATGGTCGGATTTGATCTTTCCCAATTCAATCTGCAACCTCGCGCGTTCTTTGGCGGTGTCATCGAGAGATCTTCTAGCGTCAGCGAGCTCGGTTTCATACAGTGATTTCAAACCAGTAAGCTCCCGGGTTCTTACATCTTCCTTCTCAGAAATCTGCAGGTGAAGAACGCTGTTCTCGGACTCTAGACTCCGGACTTTGTCGATATAAATGGCTAGACGGTCGTTCAAATTGCAGAGGTCCTCTTTCTCCTGCAACCTGGATATCCTCGTGGGGCTCAATGGAGTGCTACCGGCGGCGGAGCGGGTGCTTATTCTTTGGCCGGCCGGAGTTGAAGTTGCGGTTGCCATTATGAAGCAAATATGCTGAATCAAATAGAGAAATATACATTAAATTAAATACGGTTTAAAAAACGACAAAATATATATTTTAAACGGTGGGAAAATTATGACCACGGCAGACTAAATTTGGCAAAGCTGTAGGACATGAAATACAGGTCGCTTATCCGCTAACCTAAGCAACAACAAAAAATGTTACAAAATACATCAATTTACAACAGAAGGAAGTAAACCAAAAGTAGCTCACGTAAGGCAATATAAAACAGGCAGGCGGTGGAATGGGGTTAGAAATATACGAAAGCCGCAAAGCTCATGCAAGTATCTTACTTTGTCTCAACCAAAAGAAAGCAGGCTTGACGAATATGGCCGCTCATGAATATGTAAAACTAACGTGACCTCAACCAACCAATGGTAACATGCAACGCAATATGTCCTTTCAACTTTAGCATTCGAGACAAAATTCAAAATAGATGGAATGCGTTTTCATGCTGCGCATCGTGTACTCCCTAGGCGGACGGTTGCCTCCCACAATGTATCCAATGTTGCGCCAAAATAACCACTAAAACAACCACACATGGTCAGTATGAGAAACCTCTGTATTTTATGCAACATATATGTATATATATTTATGCGTGTGTTTCTTATATATATGTATATATATACATATATATATGGCCTAATATTTAATTTTTATGGATTTACTTTGCGTTTAATTAGATATCCATATTATTAAATATTTAATTTGTAGTCCATTGTGACACTTTTAGTGTAGGCTACATGACACACACAAAATGTATGTTTGATGATGACCATTTAAGCTATAACCTCTTGCCTCATATGAAAGATTTGAAATATTGAATTAACAGAGTTGGTAAGCTCAGTGTAGTGTTGTAAACTGTGAAGGCATGTAGGCCTATGTAAAAGTATATAAGCCCCCCATCACACCTGTCACTAGGCTACCACAAGAGCTCCTGCCAGATGGTCAACTTCACAGCACCGACAGACAACAACAAGCAGTGGAGGCTGCTGAGGGAGGACAGCTCATAATAATGGCTGTAAAGGAGCGTATGGAATGACAGTATTTGATACAATTCAAATAATTCCGCACCAGCCATTACCACAAGCCTGCCCTCCCCAATTAAGGTGCCACCAACTCCTGTGACAACAAGGCTTAACAGGGCATGTGATAAATAACATACTAGTCAAGAGATCTTTTCTCTGGGTTTCCAAGATATTACACAGAAGTTTATAGGCTTGTCATTGCTCTCAAGTAGCCTAATCAAAGTAGTAACTTTGTCATTGGTGTAATTTTAAATATGCCAGTGAGTGAATAGATCATTCATACAATCCACAAAACATCACAATATTGAAAAAAATCTATAAATCTATTGATCTGTGTCTAATATGGGGTAGTACAGAACATGTACTGTAGGTGTAGTACTGTACAGTTGTGGGACACATTGACACTTTATTTTGTCAACAGTCAACCCTGTTCACTGCCTCAGGCTTGTATTTCCTGGCACGTCTGCTGTCTGTCTACTGTACAGTACAATATGGTAATGAATCAATACATGCATCTCACAGTAATGACCTTTGTACAGAAGCTGCCTGTATTTTTTGGGGGTTTGTTAAAGTTGCATGGTGTTTATTTCTTATTATCATAATTGTAACTTTCTTTTCATTTGATTCTTTCTGCTTGTATTTATATTTTGATGTCTTTTCTGTAATTTATGTTATTCAGGTCTCATCTGTAAAAGACACATTGGTCTCAGTATGACTCCCTGATAAAATAAGGTTCAATTTAAAAAAAATTAAGATTACAATTATGACATAACATTCGATAACAAACAAAAGCTTTGATTACAAAATAAAATTAAAAGATAAATGTATGAACAAATATATTTGATGATGATAGCATTTTATAAAGCAAATCCTGACAGGCCTCTAAAAGGTTTTGGTCAGAGGGGCCAAGATGGACTTTGCAGACACCCTCTTTTGACTGAAACCAGTTGGAGGTGTGAGCACATTATTTGACACGATGTAATGCAACTTACTTTCCTTTTACAGGCTGACCTTCACCTCTCCTTGTGATGCCTATCTCTCCTAAACAGATTCAAGGCATCAATCAATCAAATGCTATTTTGTCACATGCTTTTTAAACAACAGGTTTAGACTAACAGTGAAATGCTTACTTATGGGTCCTTTTCCAACAATACAGAGTAAAATATATATATTTTTTAAATAGAAATAGTGAAACAAGGAATAAATACACAGTGAATGAGTAAAAAATAACATGGCTATATACAGGGTTTTCCAGTACCGAGTCGATGTGCAGGGGTAAAAGGTCATTGAGGTAGCTATAGACATAGGTACGGGTAAAGTGACTAGGCAACAAGATATATAATAGCAGTAACAGCAGTGCATGTAGGGAGTGTAAAAGTTTTTGTGAGTGTGTGTGAGGGGTCCGTATGCATGTGTGCGCATGTTATATGTGTGTGGACATATGTCTTTTGTGTGTGTGTGTTGGGGTGTCAGTGTAAGTATGTGTGAGTTTGTGGGTAGAGTCTAGTGTGTGTGCATAGAGTCCATGCAAGAGAGTTAGTACAAAAAAGGGTCAATGCAGGTAAGCAATTTGATTAGCTATTTAGCAGTCTTACGGCTTGGGGGTAGAAGCTGTTCAGGGCCCTGTTGGTTCCAGACTTGGTATACTCACACGCTTCCCGTGTGGTACCAGAGAGAACAGTCTATGACTTGGGTGGCTGGAGTCTTAGAATTATTTTAAGGCCTTCCTCTGACACCGCCTGGTATAGAGTTCCTGGATGTCAGTGAGCTCAACTCCAGGGATGTACTGCGCCGTACTCACCACCCTCTGTAGCGCATTGAGGTCAGGTGCCTTGCAGTTGCCATACCAAGCGGTGATGCAGCCAGTCAAGATGCTATCAATGGTGCAGCTGTAGACCTTTTTGAGAATTTGAGGGACCATGACAAATTTTATCAGCCTCCTCAGGGGAAGAGGCACTGTCATGCCCTCTTCACAACTGTGTGGGTGTGTGTGGACCATGTTAATTCCTTAGTGATGTGGACACAGGAACTCAAAGCTTTCGACCTGCTCCACTACCGCTCAATCGATGTGGATGGGGGTGTGCTCGCCCCTCCGTTTTCTGTAGGCTGCCTCATCATCATTGGCGATTAGTCCTACCACCATTGTGTTGTCAGCAAACTTGGTGATGGTGTTGGAGTCATGCGCAGCCACACAGTCTAGGATGAACAGGGATTACATTAGAGGATTAACTACACACCCCTGAGGGTCCTGAGCTTGGTGATGAGCTTGGAGGGGTGTTGAATTCTGAGCTGTAGTCAATGAACAGCATTCTTAAATAGGTATTCCTTTTGTCCAGGTGTGTGAGGGCAGTGTGGAGTGCAATAGAGATTGCGTCATCTGTGGATCTGTTGGGGCAGTATGCAAATTGGAGTGGGTCCAAAGTGTCTGGGATGATGGTGTTGATGTGAGCCATGACCAGCCTTTCAAAGCATTTTATGGCTATGTATGTGAGTGCTATGGGGCGATAGTCATTTAGGGCAGGTTACCTCAGCGTTCTTGGGTAGGGGAGACTGGTGGTCTGCTTGAAACAAGTTGATATTACAGACCGGGTCGGGGATAGGTTGAAAATGTCAGTAAAGGCACTTGTCAGCTGGTCAGCGCATGCTCCGAGTACGAGTCTTGGTATTCCATCTTGCCTTGCGGCCTTGCGAATGTTAACCTGTTTAAAGATATTATTCGCATTAGCTCCGGAACAGCTCGTGCTCTTATGCATGGTTCAGTGTTATTTGCCTCTAAGCGAGCATAGAAGGCATTTATCTCGTCTGGCAGGCTTGCACGGATGGGCAGCTCGTGGCTGGGTGTCCCTTTGTAATCCGTGATAGTTTGCAAGCTTTGCCACGGGCGTCAGAGCCAGTGTAGTAGGATTCCATATTTGTCCTGTATTGGCATTCTGCCTGTTTGATGCCTGTTTATGTTTAGGCATGAACAAATCCACATATTTTCAGAAATGTATCATATCTGTAGTTACCTGATCATTTATGTATAAAACATTTTTTTATGTAAAATGTCAATAAATATCCTAACATGGTATGTAATATTCATCCTCATATGTATGAAAGAAAATAGGCAAAATCTGACTCATGAAATGCCCAACGCCCAAATAATTTTACCTTTTCAGGCACCGAAAATCATAGTGCTTCTTCACATGAAGGTGATATATCTGAGCATACATTTGCACCACATTCAGTAGTAGGCTATACAAGGCACAGAAAGGCAAACATCGTCATATTTAATCCAAGTTGCTATTTCCAAAGCACATCTCTGCTATTTCTGTTTAAAAGATGCAGCATAGGAAATCCAGAACTCCAATCACAACACATGTTTTCTGTAAAGATGCAAACGTAGGCCAATCTTTGCTAAAAAAAAACGTGTTTTATTCACACCCTAAATCCCTCTGCTTGCCCTATTTGTGATGGACGATGGATGCAGATTGGGTCATCAGCGGCGGTCCCTCACAGTCCAGACCCAATGTGGTGGTAGTGTTGGTCTGTGATCCACTCCAAACTGTAAATGCATAAATAATTAATACAAATTGTGTCAATATTGCACAAAAATAATGTCATTTCACATATTACCACAAGGTAGCTACTCTACCTGCTTCATTCATAATGAGAAAACTAACTGGAACAAGCTAACATTAGTGAGCTAAGTTGCTAGTTACCTAGCTAGCTAAGTTAGTTAACCTGCTATCTAATATTAACTAGTAATACAAAATATGCCTAAACGCATTAAAACGTTAGCTGTCACCTTGAGCCTTGATAGGGTGTTAAACAAAATTGTTTATGGGAAGGCAATTTTGTTATTAGTTAGCTAGCTATCCCTACTGGTTGCTGGCCAAATTAGCTACAATTTTTGATTCTAGTTACTAAGATAAATAAAACGTCTCAAATTAGCTATTCACTTTAGCGTGAACGTCTTTGTGGTATTTTCTGAACAGCTTCTCACTTCTTTGTTTCCCCAGTCGTCAGTTCGAGCACACACCGTTTACACACTCATTTGTGGCGCCAAAATGTAAAAATTACAGTTTGAACTCCACAGTAGATGTGATTCTTGTTGCTAGGCTACAAGTTACTGTGGTTTTAACTTATGGTTTGAGCGTGTTTATCCAGAGGAAATACAAAAATTATAGCTAGTGTCAGAAAGAATGATACTCAATAAATATTTGTCAAATTATTGAGCCATATCCTCAAAATTCAAATTAGCATAAAAAAAATGTGTCCTTAATAAGCATATCAAAATGCATATAATAATCCTGATATGGTCCTCAGTCAAGAGCATGTGCATTGTATATGCTGAGAAAACATACTATGTAGGCCTACTGTCTGTATTTGTCAACATGAAAATAGCATGTCACATACTTCAAGATATTGAATGAGCCCATATCCGGCCATAGGAAATGTCAATGTGTGATATTCGGAGTCATCCCTATATCAAATGTTGAAAAGACACATACAGATTCAGAATTTGTCAGGATATGGTGCATATCCACAAAACTCAAATATTCATTGGAAATGGTCTATATTCTGTAGAATATCAAAAATGTGTCATGTAAAGATATCCCCTGAAATGGAAACTTTTTAACCAGTGAATGTTATCGGATGATGCAGTCTGTGCTAGCGAAACAGTCCTGTAGCTTATCATCCACTTCATTGGACCACTTCAGAATTTAGCGTGTCACTGGTACTTCCTGTTTGAGTTTTTGCTTGTAAGGAGGAAGCAGAAGGATAGAGTTATGGTTTGATTTGCTAAAAGGAGGATGAGCGAGGGCTTTGTGTGCATTTCTGTGTGTGGAGTAAAGGCAGGGTTGGGTAGGTTACTTTCTAAATGTAATTTTTATTTATTTTTTTATTTATTTTACCTTTATTTAACCAGGTAGGCAAGTTGAGAACAAGTTCTCATTTACAATTGCGACCTGGCCAAGATAAAGCAAAGCAGTTCGACAGATACAACAACACAGAGTTACACATGGAGTAAAACAAACATACAGTCAATAATAAAGTATAAACAAGTCTATATACAATGTGAGCAAATGAGGTGAGAAGGGAGGTAAAGGCAAAAAAAGGCCTTGGTGGCAAGGTAAATACAATATAGCAAGTAAAACACTGGAATGGTAGTTTTGCAATGGAAGAATGTGCAAAGTAGAAATAAAAATAATGGGGTGCAAAGGAGCAAAATAAATACATAAATTAAATACAGTTGGGAAAGAGGTAGTTGATAGGGCTAAATTATATGTGGGCTATGTACAGGTGCAGTAATCTGTGAGCTGCTCTGACAGTTGGTGCTTAAAGCTAGTGAGGGAGATAAGAGTTTCCAGTTTCAGAGATTTTTGTAGTTCGTTCCAGTCATTGGCAGCAGAGAACTGGAAAGAGAGGCGGCCAAAGAAAGAATTGGTTTTGGGGGTGACTAGAGAGATATACCTGCTGGAGCGTGTGCTACAGGTGGGAGATGCTATGGTGACCAGCGAGCTGAGATAAGGGGGGACTTTACCTAGCAGGGTCTTGTAGATGACATGGAGCCAGTGGGTTTGGCGACGAGTATGAAGCGAGGGCCAGCCAACGAGAGCGTACAGGTCGCAATGGTGGGTAGTGTATGGGGCTTTGGTGACAAAACGGATTGCACTGTGATAGACTGCATCCAGTTTGTTGAGTAGGGTATTGGAGGCTATTTTGTAAATTACATCGCCAAAGTCGAGGATTGGTAGGATGGTCAGTTTTACAAGGGTATGTTTGGCAGCATGAGTGAAGGATGCTTTGTTGCGAAATAGGAAGCCAATTCTAGATTTAACTTTGTATTGGAGATGTTTGATATGGGTCTGGAAGGAGAGTTTACAGTCTAACCAGACACCTAAGTATTTGTAGTTGTCCACGTATTCTAAGTCAGAGCCGTCCAGAGTAGTGATGTTGGACAGGCGGGTAGGTGCAGGTAGTGATCGGTTGAAGAGCATGCATTTAGTTTTACTTGTATTTAAGAGCAGTTGGAGGCCACGGAAGGAGAGTTGTATGGCATTGAAGCTTGCCTGGAGGGTTGTTAACACAGTGTCCAAAGAAGGGCCGGAAGTATACAGAATGGTGTCGTCTGCGTAGAGGTGGATCAGAGACTCACCAGCAGCAAGAGCGACCTCATTGATGTATACAGAGAAGAGAGTCGGTCCAAGAATTGAACCCTGTGGCACCCCCATAGAGACTGCCAGAGGTCCGGACAACAGACCCTCAGATTTGACACACTGAACTCTATCAGAGAAGTAGTTGGTGAACCAGGCGAGGCAATCATTTGAGAAACCAAGGCTGTTGAGTCTGCCGATGAGGATGTGGTGATTGACAGAGTCGAAAGCCTTGGCCAGATCAATGAATACGGCTGCACAGTAATGTTTCTTATCGATGGCGGTTAAGATATCGTTTAGGACCTTGAGCGTGGCTGAGGTGCACCCATGACCAGCTCTGAAACCAGATTGCATAGCAGAGAAGGTATGGTGAGATTCAAAATGGTCGGTAATCTGTTTGTTGACTTGGCTTTCGAAGACCTTAGAAAGGCATGGTAGGATAGATATAGGTCTGTAGCAGTTTGGGTCAAGAGTGTCCCCCCCTTTGAAGAGGGGGATGACCGCAGCTGCTTTCCAATCTTTGGGAATCTCAGACGACACGAAAGAGAGGTTGAACAGGCTAGTAATAGGGGTGGCAACAATTTCGGCAGATAATTTTAGAAAGAAAGGGTCCAGATTGTCTAGCCCGGCTGATTTGTAGGGGTCCAGATTTTGCAGCTCTTTCAGAACATCAGCTGAATGGATTTGGGAGAAGGAGAAATGGGGAAGGCTTGGGCGAGTTGCTGTTGGGGGTGCAGTGCTGTTGACAGGGGTAGGAGTAGCCAGGTGGAAAGCATGGCCAGCAGTAGAAAAATGCTTATTGAAATTTTCAATTATGGTGGATTTATCAGTGGTGACAGTGTTTCCTATCTTCAGTGCAGTGGGCAGCTGGGAGGAGGTGTTCTTATTCTCCATGGACTTTACAGTGTCCCAGAACTTTTTTGAGTTAGTGTTGCAAGAAGCAAATTTCTGCTTGAAAAAGCTAGCCTTGGCTTTTCTAACTGCCTGTGTATAATGGTTTCTAGCTTCCCTGAACAGCTGCATATCACGGGGGCTGTTCGATGCTAATGCAGAACGCCATAGGACGTTTTTGTGTTGATTAAGGGCAGTCAGGTCTGGGGAGAACCAAGGGCTATATCTGTTCCTGGTTCTAAATTTCTTGAATGGGGCATGTTTATTTAAGATGGTTAGGAAGGCATTTTTAAAAAATATCCAGGCATCCTCTACTGACGGGATGAGGTCAATATCCTTCCAGGATACCCCAGCCAGGTCGATTAGAAAGGCCTGCTCGCTGAAGTGTTTCAGGGAGCGTTTTACAGTGATGAGAGGAGGTCGTTTGACCGCTGACCCATTACGGATGCAGGCAATGAGGCAGTGATCGCTGAGATCTTGGTTGAAGACAGCAGAGGTGTATTTAGAGGGGAAGTTGGTTAGGATGATATCTATGAGGGTGCCCGTGTTTAAGGCTTTGGGGAGGTACCTGGTAGGTTCATTGATAATTTGTGTGAGATTGAGGGCATCAAGTTTAGATTGTAGGATGGCTGGGGTGTTAAGCATGTTCCAGTTTAGGTCGCCTAGCAGCACGAGCTCTGAAGATAGATGGGGGGCAATCAGTTCACATATGGTGTCCAGAGCACAGCTGGGGGCAGAGGGTGGTCTATAGCAGGCGGCAACGGTGAGAGACTTGTTTTTAGAAAGGTGGATTTTTAAAAGTAGAAGTTCAAATTGTTTGGGTACAGACCTGGATAGTAGGACAGAACTCTGCAGGCTATCTTTGCAGTAAATTGCAACACCGCCCCCTTTGGCAGTTCTATCTTGTCTGAAAATGTTGTAGTTTGGAATTAAAATGTCTGAATTTTTGGTGGTCTTCCTAAGCCAGGATTCAGACACAGCTAGAACATCCGGGTTGGCAGAGTGTGCTAAAGCAGTGAAAAGAACAAACTTAGGGAGGAGGCTTCTAATGTTAACATGCATGAAACCAAGGCTATTACGGTTACAGAAGTCGTCAAAAGAGAGCGCCTGGGGAATAGGAGTGGAGCTAGGCACTGCAGGGCCTGGATTCACCTCTACATCGCCAGAGGAACATAGGAGGAGTAGAATAAGGGTGCGACTGAAAGCAATAAGAATTGGTCGTCTAGAACGTCTGGAACAGAGAGTAAATGGAGGTTTCTGGGGGCGATAAAATAGCATCAAGGTATAATGTACAGACAAAGGTAAGGTAGGATGTGAATACAGTGGAGGTAAACCTAGGTATTGAGTGATGAAGAGAGAGATATTGTCTCTAGAAACATCATTGAAACCAGGAGATGTCATTGCATATGTGGGTGGTGGAACTAATAGGTTGGATAAGGTATAGTGAGCAGGACTAGAGGCTCTACAGTGAAATAAGCCAATAAACACTAACCAGAACAGCAATGGACAAGACATATTGACATTAAGGAGAGGCATGCTTAGTCGAGTGATCAAAAGGGTCCAGTGAGTGGAGAGGTTGGTTTAGGGTCACGGCGATTTAGACAGCTAGCCAAGCCAACCGGTAGCAAGCTAGCATAGGATGGAGTCTGTTGTTAGCCACCTCTTGCGTTCGGTCAGTAGATTAGTGGGGTTCCGTGTGGTAGAGGGGATTAATCCAAATCACACAACAACAAAAATAAGAACAATAGATATAGTTATAGAGGCCCGAGAAGAAAACATAATAATTCAAATAAATAAATTGTCCGATTGTCTATTCAGATAGCAGCCGGAAAGACAGCTAACGGTTAGCGGGCCGCAGATGGGCGTTCCGGTAACGTCGCGACAGAGGAGCCAGCCGGATCTCCTTCAGGTAGATAACGTCGGCAGTCCGGTTGTGAAGGCCCGGTGGGGCTCCGCGTAGGCAGTGAAACGGGTCCGGATAGGTGACTGCAGCCCAGGAGTGAATGATGGAACTCAGGCGTGATTGACGGAGCTGGCTAGCACCGGAACAATCGATGTTTGCTCCGGAATCGACGAAAGCCGACTGTCACACGGATAGCAGCTAGCTAGCTGTGAGATCCGGGTATGAACGTCCAGAGAGCAGTTGAAATCCAGGGACATGGAGAGAAAAAAAATGGTCCGGTATGTTCCGTTTCCCGAGCCGCGCTGCGCCGTACAAAACTGGCGATAGATTTTCGATAGATTTTCGAACTAAAGGACAGCCGATGACCACAAACCGTGGTTAGCTTCTGATTAGCTTCTGGGCTAGCTCCTGGCTAGCTTCTGGCTAGTTTCTGGCCAGCCTCCTGGAGTTTCTGGCTAGCTTCCTGAAGGATTGCAGATCTGAGGTAAATAATACTTTTTTATAAATATAAATTGGTGAGGCTGGTTGCAGGAGAGTGTTTAGAAGATGAGTTGATGGAAAATAAAAATAAAATGTATGTGAAAAAAAGTTGTAAATATATATATATACAGGACACGACAAGACGAGGACAAAAGACGTCTGAACTGCTATGCGATCTTGGAGAAAATCAGTTACAGTTACAAGTTACCTCTCCAAAACTGTAATCTGTAATGTAATTTTTGGATTACCCAAACTCAGTAACGCAATCTGATTACATTCCGTTACTTTTAGATTACTTTCCCCTTAATTAAGAGGCATTAGAAGAAGACAAAAATGTATGTTACCAATTGAATGACATCTATTGCAGGAAAATCAACGTCAAAGTTTATATAGCTGGCCATATATGGATGTTACATTTAACTTTATGGGTTGGTTATGTAGACTTCTTCTAACCCATCAGCTTTCTACTACATATGATTCAATTATATCTTTACATTAAAATCCAAAGTCTATCTGAATTCCAGTCATTCCAATAAATGTTATACCCCTTGATCTTCAAGAATAGGACTTGGAAATATGAAAGTATAGATAAGCCAAATTGTTTTACCTGTGTCACACCCTGATCTGTTTCACCTGTTCCTGTGATTGTCTCCACCCCCTCCAGGTGTCGCTTATTTTCCCCAGTGTATTTATCCCTGTGTTTCCTGTCTCTCTGAGCCAGTTCGTCTTGTATGTTAGTCAAGTCAACCAGCGTGGTTTTCCCTGGTCTCCATTCGATATTCTCTTTATGATAGTCTTCCTGGTTTTGACCCGTGCCTGACGCTGGACAACTTTCCCGCCTGTCTGATCATCCTGCCTTCCCTGACCTTGATTCTGCCTGCCCTTCGGTATCTTTTGGACTCTGAACTGGTTTTAACCCGTTTTCCTGTCCACGACCATTCTCTTGCCTTACCCTATTGGATTAATAAATATTGTAAGACTCCAACCATCAGCCTCCTGGGTCTCGTCTTGTGTCATGATAACCTGAGCATAACACCAAAACTAAGGACTTACTAGCCAACCCTACTCTGTTGTTTATGATTTTGTTGTCATGGAGGACTGATTGGGTTCATTGATTCAAGTTGAAAAATAAATGCTGCACTCATGGAACGGCATGCTTTGAGCACTGCTGAAAAGTGCTAATTACATGTGAAAAATGAATACCATATGCTGCATTTGCTATAGGCCTATTGTTTACCGTTTTGTTGGTAACACTATGATATATTGATAATATGCAGATGTTTAAATTGAAAATCCACAGATGAAACTATAACAAAACAGTCACCCCGCCTCTGTTTTGGTACAAAGCTGAGGCATGGGCCTGTAAAAATTTAACCACTCTCAGATAAATAGACAGAGTTATGGATGCAAGGACTGACCATCCATGATATCAAAATGTATGTTTTAACTGTGTTTTGAGGCTATACAGTGTCAGTTCACATTTACAAACACTGGAGAAAGACAAGTTCATATTTTGGGTTCTCATGGAGTGTGACAGTTGACCTAAGCACATGAGGCATTTATAAACTACATTCTCCAACAATAAATGGATATATATATATATATATATATATATAATTTATAGGTCCAAAAATTGATGTAGTAACTACAGAAGCCCCTTTATGTCTATCAAAAGTGTACGTTTGAGCATGTGTCCATTACGCCTATGGATTAAAAATAATTATCACCAGGAATTTGATTGAGCAATAAAAGCCCCACTTTTATTCCATAGGCTGGGATCCGCACTATGCAGCAGTTGAAGAGTGCATTTTTCACTGGCTTTCCGCTAGTTTAAAAAACAATGATTGACAGGCAGTTTAAACTTCTTGAATTCAACCATTATTGTGTTCAAATAATATTTAGATTTGTTAACAGCCATCCACAGCAACCAAAATCCGTAAGGCGCACATAGCTAAATGAGAGAGCAGCAGTGTGATTCACATCAATGCGCTATGCAGATATAAATAATAATGATATCCGCATCGCCATCGTTTACACCACTGCTGTCATCCTTACCTCCAAGCGTTTATTCAAGTTGGATAATCTTTGGATGCCAATAGCAGCCACACCATTGGAAGACATAGCTTGGACTGTAGCCTACAAAAGCCTATTCCTGCTCTTTGCCCACGATCTAACAAACACGTGGTGCGTCATCATAGTGGTCTTTGACTTGTGGTTAGACTCGTTCAGGTGGAACAAACTTAAACGTGCACCTTTTTTCAATGCTGATTTGAATGTCGTTGAGAAAACAGAGAAGTGTCAAAGATTTTTTTCGCAAACATCCATCATGACGTTGTTCTGGGGGTAGGTTTATGACAGTCATAAATACCTCTTCCCCTCTTTTTCCTCTCTCTACCCTACTGATGTTACATTTGCAAACCCCTTTGGTTAATATAGAGATTCTAGGAACATCAGAAGGTGGGGGGAAATGAACTATATTCTGGTAATCTGACCAATTGAACATATGCGGTGGTACTTAATGAATATGATGTCAGTTCGGTTGTCATCTGAGACATTCTCATCAATGATAAGATGACAAACTCTAAAGTGGAAAGTCTACACATCAGAGTTATCGGATTCACATGGAATTGTTGTTCAATTTAAATGTTTGAATATGAAATTATTCATGATGGGATGAAATGTGATTTTAACTTCTAAAATGTGAGATTTGGGTTATCATAAGGTAGGGCTCTGCTCAATCAGTGGCCCGCCCCTGTGAATGGACATGGGCTATATAACGTTTCAAACACACCCTCCTCCCCCTTCCTATATAAAGCCTTGATGACAATATAACCTCCTGTTCCGAGGACGTGAGGACGACGGTCCGATGTCAGAATGGTTCAGATAATAACTACAGTACAAAGCCAACATCAGCGTGAGCTTTGGTTGCGAATGGTATGAACATTGAACTCTTATTCACTACAGAAGTGATACCTCCTAGCCGTTGAGTTAGCAACAGCAGCTGCAAACGAGGGTTAGGAAAGAACAGACAGAGTATCCCGTCTACCACACAATGACGTTACTACAACGTATTCAATTTACCAACAGAGACATTCTTCAAAGGACAAAGGACTCGGTTGGGCAACACGGCCTTCCATCTACCACCAACCTACCAAAGCGCAGCTCAGAGTAAATATTTATTGCATTTTCTTTTTCCAAATGGGCGGTAATTTAGAATGCATAAGATACTGTATTTACGATAGCACAGCTTCGCCCTTTGTTCCTCAGTCTTCCCGCTCTTTCACTCAAACCCAGCCCCTTTTCTTTTGTGTAACCAGCTGTCATATCTGTTCCGCCCGCTAGGGACATTTTCCTTTATGACGTAATTTGTAATCAAGTTATGATTTAAATATGTGTATGTGTAATTCTGTGTGATTAGTTAGGTATTTAGTAAAGAAATAATTCAACCCAATTTTGTATTGCTGATTCAACTTGTTAGCCAGGGTTTGTGCAGATAACCAAGAATTTATGACATTCAGATGAGACTGAATTAAGATGACGATTAATATTGACTGCTATTGATGTAAAATATTACTAGGTCTTTAAGAGCTTATTCGGAAGATAACTGCTCTAGAATATTATTTCGTGGTGCCCGGCTCTCTAGTTAATTACATTTACATGATTAGCTCAATCAGGTAATATTAATTACGGAGAAATTATTTTATAGAATAGCATGTCATATCACTTAATCCGGCATAGCCAAAGACACGACACACTCCTTCTCCCCAGCATTACACACTCCTGCCACCATCAGTACGCACACCTGCCTTTCCCCGTCACGTGCATCAGAGTATTATTGGACTCACCTGGACTCAATCTCCTGTTTATTATCTCCCCTATATTTGTCTGTTCCCCGCGGCTGCATTGATTGTTGAATGTCGTTGTGTTGCCCGTGTGCTGACGCTGTGCGCGTCTTGTTTCCTGTCTGTTCCTTATTAAATGTTGACTCCCCGTACCTGCTTCTCATCTCCGGAGTCGGTCCTTACAGAATGCAGCAGCTAACAAATGAAGCATCCGGGAGTGCTGGCTTTCCGGTTGGTGGTGACGTCAGGTTCGGGGGCCGCCACCGATGGAACAGGGGGTGCCTAAACCAGCTCGTCAGGCAGTCAAGCTCTAGCTGGCTTGAGAGGTTTTTTGCCCCGGTTGGCTCGGAGGAGCCCATCCCATGTCAGGCTTCAGCTGGATCATCAGGTTTTTACACCCGGCCGGCTCATCAGGCTGCTACACCTCCTCCGGATCATCGGACTCCCACGCCTCAGCAAGATTGACAGGCCTTCATGCCTCAGCTGGATCGTCGGGCACCTATGCCTCAGCCGGCTTGCCAGGCTCTCACGCCTCTGCCGGTTCTTTGGGATTTCACACCCAGCTGGCTTGTCCAGTAACCGTGCCTCGGTTGGCCCGTCAGGCTCACCCAGGGGGATGCCGGGTGGCGCCCCTAGAGGGAGGGTACTGTCACTCCCGCTCCCGCTCTCCCTGGCACTCGAAAGCGCCAAGGCTCCCCAGCATTACACACTCTTGCCACCATCAGTACGCACACCTGCCTTTCCCCGTCATGCCCATCAGCGTATTATTGGACTCACTTGGACTCAATCACCTGTTTATTACCTCCCCTATATTTGTCAGTTCCCCATCTCTGTTCCCCGCGGCTGAATTGCTTGTCGAATATCGTTGTGTTGCCCGTGTGCCGACGCTGTGCCTGTCTTATTTTATGCCTGTTCCTTATTAAATGTTGACTCCCCGTACCTGCTTCTCGTCTCCGGCGTCGGTCCTTACACATCCTTTCTGAATTTAAAAATAATCCTCAAAGTAATCATCAAGTTTTTCAAAAGTATCTGCAATCAGATTGCAATATTTTTGCTGGTAACATAATCCCTTTAATATAAAAAAAATATGCCTCCTAGACTGTTCTCTCTGCTACCGCATGGCAGGCAGTACTGGAGCACCAAGTCTACATTGATGATGGCGCCGACAGAGATGGTCACCTCGCTTTGAGTTCTTAGGAAATTACACAGTATTTAGTTTATTAATGTATTATTTCTGACTTTGTTACCCCAGGAAATCTTAAGTCTTATTACATACTGCCGGGAAGAACTATTGGATGTAAGAGCAACGTCAATTTACCAACATTATGACCAGGAATATGACTTTCCCGAAGAGGATCCTCTGTTCAGACCACCACCCAGGACAATGGATCTAATTCCAGTAGTTGACCCAAAACAACGGCGCCGCAGAAGGGGCAGACGAAGAGGCCACCAGGTCAGGCTCCGTGGACGTGCACATCGCCCACCACTCCCGAGTACACTACTATCCAATGTCCAGTCTCTTGACAAGGTCAATTAAATTCGAGCAAGGGTCTGTTTCACGGAAACATGGCTCTCTCGGGATATGTTGTCGGAATCGGTTCAGCCACTGGGCTTCTCCATGCATCGCGGGTGTATGCTTCATGATTAACAACTCATGGTGTAATCATAATAATAACACACAGGAACTCAAGTCCTTCTGCTCACCTGACCTAGAATTCCTTTCAATCAAATGCCAGCCACTTTACCTACAGTACCAAGAGAATTCTCGTCAGTTATAGTCACAGCTGTGTACATTCCCCCTCAAGCAGACACCAAGACAGCCATCAAAGAACTTCACTGGACTATATGCAAACTGGAAACCATATATCATGAGGCTGCATTTATTGTAGCTGGGAATTTTAACAAAGCAAATCTGTGAACAAGGCTACCTAAATTCTACCAGCATATTGATTGCGCTACGCACATGGGCAATACCCTCGACCACTGCTACGCTAACTTCCGCAATGCATACAAAGCCCTCCCCTAGGCAAATCTGACCACGACACCATCTTGCTTCTACCATCTTATCAGCAGAAACTCAAACAGGATGTACCAGTGACGAGAACCATTCAATGCTGGTCCGACCAATCAGAATTCAATCGCTCCCTATCCTAGTCTGTTGTCCCCACATGCTTCAAGATGGTTACCATTGTTCCTGTACCCAAGAAGGCAAAGATAACTGGACTAAATTACTAAAACTCCGTAGCACTCACTTCGGTCATCATGAAGTGCTTTGAGAGGCTAGACAAAGATCATATCACCTCCACCTTACTGACCACCCTAGACCCACTTCAGTTTGCATACCGCCCCAACAGGTCCACAGACGACACAATCGCCATCACACTGCACACTGCCCTATCCCACCTGGACAAAAGGATTACCTATGAAAGAACGCTGTTCATTGACTACAGCTCAGCATTCAACACCATAGTACCCTCCAAGCTCATCATCAAGCTGGAGGCCCTGGGTCTCAACCCGGCCCTGTGCAGTTGGGTCCTGGACTTTCTGACGGACCGCCCCCAGGTGGTGACGGTAGAAAACAACATCTCCACTTCACTGGCCCTCAACACTGGGGCCCCACAAGGGTGCGTGCTCAGCCCCCTCCTGTACTTCCTGTTCACTCTCCATGACACCTACAGCACCCAATGTCAGAGGACGGCCAAAAAGATCATCATGGACATCAACCACCCGAGCCACTGCCTATTCACATCGCTACCATCCAGAAGGCGAGGTCAGTACAGATGCATCAAAGCTGGGATGAGAGACTGAAAAACAGCTTCCATCTCAAGGCCATCAGACTGCTAAACAGCAATCACTAACTCAGAGAGGCTGCTGCCTACATTGAGAACCAGTCATTGGCCACTATAATAAATGGATCACTAGTCACTTTATACAATGCCACTCAATAATGCCACTTTAACAATGTTTACATATCTTACATTACTCATATCACATGTATATGTTGTATTTTATTCTCACATTCGTTATAAAGATGAGACCAAGGCACAGCGTGGTATGGGTACATTCTTATTTACTTAAAGAATGAACACCTAACAAAATAACAAAACGAAACATGACTCTTTACAAACGAGTGCTGTCAGGCAACTACACATAGACAAGATCCCACAAACACCAAAGGGAAATGGCTACCTAAATATGATCCCCAATCAGAGACAACGATAAACAGCTGTCTCTGATTGGGAACCATATCAGGCCAACATAAAATTACAAAAAACCCTAGACCTACAAAACTCTAGACATACAAAAACCCTAGACAATACAAAACTAGCGTACCCACCCTAGTCACACCCTGACCTAACCAAAATATAAAGAAAACAGAGATATCTCAGGTCAGGGCATGACATTTATACCATCTATTGCACCTTGCCTATGCCGCTCAGCCATCGCTCATCCATATACTTACATGTACATATTCTCATTCACCCCTTTAGATCTGTGTGTATTAGGTAGTTGTTGGGGAATTGTTAGATTCCTTGTTAGATATGACCGCACTGTCGGAACTAGAAGCATAAGCATTTCGCTACACTTGCATTAACATCTGCTAACCATGTGTATGTGACAAATCTAATTTGATCTGATTTGACTGTAGGTCCAAGAGGCTCCTTAACAGCTTCTACCCCCAAGCCATAAGACTGCTGAACAGTTCATCAAATGGCTCCACTGATTATTTGCATTAACCCCCCCTCCCTTTTTTTAAGCTGCTGCTGCTCATTGTTTATTATCTATCCATAGTCACCTTACTCCTACCTACATGTACATATTACCTCAATTACCTCGACTGACCTGTACCCCTGCACATTAACTTGGTACTGATACCGCCTGTATATAGCCTAGTTATTGTTATTTTATTGTGTACTTTATTGTGTACTTTATTGTACTTTTATTTAGTAAATATTTTCTTAACTCTTATTTTTCTTAAAGCTGCATTATTGGGCTTGTAAGTAAGCATTTTTACACCTGTTGTATTCGGGACATTTGACCACAAAAAATATAGATTAAAACTATTTTGGTAAATAGTTTGGTCTGCAGCTTATCATGAGTTATTCTAACTCAGACGAGCAAAAACTAAAGATCGCACACCAGCTGTTGTTAACAAAGAGACACACCCCTCCTCCCTTTATATTTCCTGAGTGTGCTGTACGGTTTTGACAGTGCATTAAAAAAACAGCGAGTTATATATCCATGTCCTCGTTTAGTCCCGACTCTGATAAATATAGGATATTACAGTTTTTCAGGTCCTTTTGATAGGATAGTTTGAGCTCATCCAATTTGTTCTCCAGTGACTGTACCTTGGCCAATAGAACTGAGGGCAATGACGGTCTATTTGCTCGAGGACGTAGTCTTGTCAGGTTCCTGCCTCACCTGTCTCTCTTTCACCCCCACTTCCTCTTTCAAGTCTCTGGATTCGGGCCTAGTCCGGAGTAAGCAGAACGTCCTGAGCTGCCTACTCGTTGAAGTAGACATTTTCTTCTAAATCGAGGTTAGTGATCGCTGTTCTGATGTCCAGAAACCATTTTAGATCAATGGCAGAGACATTATGTATATATTTATTTTAGATAACTGTAAAAAAAAAAAAAAAAACACAAATTGGTCAGGAGCTCATAAAATAGCTTCTATCCACTGTAGTCGCCATCTTACATTTGACTGACAATTAGGCCTACCTCTATAATGACAATTAGGCCTACCTCTATAATGACAATTAGGCCTATCTCTCTAATGACAATTAGGCCTACCTCTGTAATGACAATTAGGCCTACCTCTATAATGACAATTAGGCCTATCTCTATAATGACAATTAGGCCTACCTCTATAATGACAATTAGCCCTACCTCTATAATGACAATTAGGCCTACCTCTATAATGACAATTTGGCCTACCTCTATAATGACAATTAGGCCTACCTCTATAATGACTATTAGGCCTACCTCTATAATGACTATTAGGCCTACCTCTATAATGACAATTTGGCCTACCTCTATAATGACAATTAGGCCTATCTCTATAATGACAATTAGGCCTACCTCTATAATGACTATTAGGCCTACCTCTATAATGACTATTAGGCCTACCTCTATAATGACAATTTGGCCTACCTCTATAATGACTATTAGGCCTACCTCTATAATGACAATTAGGCCTATCTATATAATGACAATTAGGCCTACCTCTATAATGACAATTAGCCCTACCTCTATAATGACAATTAGGCCTACCTCTATAATGACAATTTGGCCTACCTCTATAATGACAATTAGGCCTACCTCTATAATGACTATTAGGCCTACCTCTATAATGACTATTAGGCCTACCTCTATAATGACAATTTGGCCTACCTCTATAATGACAATTAGGCCTATCTCTATAATGACAATTAGGCCTACCTCTATAATGACTATTAGGCCTACCTCTATAATGACTATTAGGCCTACCTCTATAATGACAATTTGGCCTACCTCTATAATGACTATTAGGCCTACCTCTATAATGACTATTAGGCCTACCTCTATAATGACAATTTGGCCTACCTCTATAATGACTATTAGGCCTACCTCTATAATGACTATTAGGCCTACCTCTATAATGACTATTAGGCCTACCTCTATAATGACAATTAGGCCTACCTCTATAATGACAATTTGGCCTACCTCTATAATGACTATTAGGCCTACCTCTATAATGACAATTAGGCCTACCTCTATAATGACAATTTGGCCTACCTCTATAATGACAATTAGGCCTACCTCTATAATGACAATTAGGCCTATCTCTCTAATGACAATTAGGCCTACCTCTATAATGACAATTTGGCCTACCTCTATAATGACAATTAGGCCTACCTCTATAATGACAATTAGGCCTACCTCTATTTGTTCGCAGATCCAAGAGGACCAAACAGTAGATTAGTAATGATTCTACTTTTGATTAATAACATCGATTTAAGTAGTGATCCTGATTAATACATTATGTAATTGCACAGTGGGCCTTCTTGGATGAGACAAAATACTGTAACTGTATAGAATAAGAATAACTGTAACGATGTGCGCTGAGAGTCTGGAAGCAAGTTCAGGGAGTGAGTGTTTTAATAAATAACCACAACATAATACAACATAAGAACCACAAACAACACACAGACATGACACAGGAACAGAAACAATAACGCCTTGGGAAGGAACCAAAGGGAGTGAAATATAGGGAAGGTAATCAGGGAAGTGATGGAGTCCAGATGAGTCTGATGACACGCAGGTGTGCATAACGATGGTGACAGGTGTGCGCCACAACAAGCAGGCTGGTGACCTAGATGCCAGAGAGGGAGCACACGTGACAATAACATAGAATGTGCGGTGTTTGCTTTTAGGCATTACTTGCATCCTAAAGCTTTGCGATTATGAAATTACAGAATAAGATATAGGAATTCCTGATAAATGTCCTCTGCCTTATCACCAACTTTGTGAACAGAGTGGGATAAAACAGAGGCTAGTCCGCGAGACCAGTTCCCTTCAAAGAAGGGAATATCTCATTGAGCATTCCCTGAAAGCTCCCTGATAATGCCAAATATCTAATCTCAAGCTGAAGTATCATGTCGTTTGTTCTCCTATTCCAAGACAAGCCCCCCTTGGCCCTGGCCAAGGAGAAGGGAGTGTGTTGGCTACATACCAGTCAATCCTCACAAATGAATCACATTTATTTGTCACATGAGCAGAATACAACAGGTTACAGGTCACCAGGTCACCTTACAGTGAAATGCTTACGAATTGGGAATTCTATAGTGTTTTGCACATTGCAATTGTTTTGCCTAAATTGTTTGACCATCTCCCATGAACTGCCAGCTCCCTGAACTACTTTATAGGTGAAAGAAGCCAACATTAACCATTTCAGACAACAAAATGAGCTGCTAACGCAGGAGAGGTTAGAAGGTGTGACATGTTGTAGGTTTACATTGACCTTAGGCTAAAGTTGTCCTGAACACTTCACCCCTCAATTCCTCAAGTATCACCTTTAAAGTTATACATTAACTTCCTCAATTATCTTGTCAGCAGAACAACGGTTTTGGAATTTCTAGTGTGTTTAGATATTCAAAGCGAAACATACCTTACTATGAGGTGCTATGCCAAAATTACATTATGTAAACCGAATCCCATCCAATGAACACAACAGGTTAAATTGTGTTATTTTACAAATTTCTCAAAGCTATAGTTTGCAACTATACTGAACAAAATTATAAATGCAACATGTAAAGTGTTGGTCCTATGTTTCATGAGCAGAAATAAAAGATCCCAGAAATGTTCCATATGCACAAAAAGCTTATTTCTCTAAAATTGTACGCAGAAGTTAGTTTATATCCCTCTTAGTGAGAATTTCTTCTTTACCAAGATAAACCATTCAGCTGACAGGTGTGGCATATCAAGAAGCCGATTAAACAGCATGATCATTACACAGGTGCACCTTGTGCTGGGGACAATAAAAGGCCACTCTAAAATGTGCAGTTTTGTCACACAACACAATGCCACAGATGTCTCAAGTTTTGAGGGAGCGCGCAATTGGCCAACTGACTGCAGGAATGTCCAACGGAGCTGTTGCCAGAGACTTGAATGTTAATTTCTCTAAACTGCCTACAATGTCGTTTTAGAGAATTTGGCGTCCAACTGGCCTCACAACCGCATACCACGTGTAACTACGCTAGCCCAGGGCCTACACATCCAGCTTCTTCACCTGTGGGATGGTCTGAGACCAGCCACCCGGACAGCTGATGAAACTGTAGGTATGCACAACCAAAGAATTTCTGCACAAACTGTCAGAAGCCGTCTCAGGGAACGTCATCTGCGTGCTCGTCATCCTCACCAGCGTCATAACCTGACTGCAGTTCAGCATCATAACTGACTTTAGTGGGCAAATGCTCACCTTCACTGGCCACTGTCATGCTGGAGAAGTGTGCTCTTCACGGTTGAATCGCAGTTTCAACTGTACCGGGCAGATGGCAGACAGTGTGTATGGCGTCATGTGGGCAAGCGGTTCACTGATATCAGCGTTGTGAACAGAGTGCCCCATGGTGTCGGTGGGGTTATGGTATGGGCAGGTATAAGCTATGGACAATGAACACAATTAGATTTTTATCGATGGCAATTTAAGTGCACGGAGAAACCGTGACGAGATCCTGAGGCCCATTGTTGTGACATTCATTAGCCACCATCACCTCATGTTTCCACATGATCCATGTCGCAAGGATCTGTACATAATTCCTGGAAGCTGAAAATGTCCAGTTCTTCCATGGCCTGTATACTCACCAGACATGTCACCTATTGAGCATGTTTGAGATGCTCTGGATCGACGTGTACGACAGTGTGTTCCAGGTCCAGACAATATCCAGCAACTTCGCACAGCCATTGATGAGGAGTGGGACAACATTCCACAGACCACAATCAACAGCCTGATCAAGTCTATGTGAAGGAGATGTGTCGCACTGCATGAAGCTAATGTTGGTCCCACCAGATACTGACTGGTTTTCTGATCCACACCTCTACCTTTTTTTAAAGGTATCTGTGACCAACAGATGTATATCTGTATTCCCAGTCATCAATCCATAGATTAGGGCCTAATTTATTTCAATTGACTGATTTCCTTATATGAACTGTAACTCAGTAAAATCTTCGAAATTTTTGCATGTTGCTTTTATATTTTTGTTCAGTGTTTATAACAACTATATAACTTTTATACTTGCAAAGTTTGCGTCTGTAAACATCTGAAAGCTTAATGCCTCTTAAGTTTATGAAGTAACTTAATTAAGTGCATGTACTGTCTGTAACTACTGAGAAACAACAATTAATTTTGAACTTCCTAAAAAATCTGACCATAGCTTCGACGGTATCAAAGCTCCAACTTGCCAACTAAGCATGTCTGACAAAGTCCTTGCTGGCTGCAGGACAGAGACCTCTGTTCTGTCGGCTTGCAGTTTAGAGTTGGTGATTTGTAGATAAGCCAGTGTGTTCTACTAAACCCACCATTATAGCACGCTTGTGCCGCCTGTGCTGTAATTTACTGTGAACAAACTGTTAGGAGGAGACCCCAGAGCCTGTAATTCTACTGTTTGTCCTCTTCAGAGGGGCTGGAGGACAGATTACTTCTGAATTTCAGTCGGTTTTGGTGGGTTGGAGTTTTGGCCTGCCTGGTGACATCAACAGGTGGTAAATTAGTTAATAGACCAATAAAGAGACTTCCAAAGCTCTATGCAAATAACAGCTCATTGTCAGTTTTCCCTTCCCCACTCAGACCACTCCCAGACAGTCCTAGCAACATTCTTACTTGAGAAATTGCTCTTTGTTATGAAGCTATTTTAGTTTATTTTTGAAAATTTTAATTGAACTGTTTGCAATGATGTTAGGCTGATGTATTTTTGTGGCGTCATGTTTGTTTAAAAAAATTATAGGGCTCCTGAGTGGCGCAGCGGTCTAAGGCACTGCATCTCAGTGCTAGAGGCGTCACTGGTTTGATCTTGGGCTGTATCACATCCGGCCGTGATTGGGAGTCCATCGGGCAGAGCACAATTGGCCCAGCGTCGTTAGGGTTTGGCCAGGGAAGGCCGTCATTGTAAATAAGAATTTGTTCTTAACTGACTTGCCTAGTTAAATAAAGGTTAAATAAAATGTAAAAATAACCAGGTTGTATACTGTTAATAAACATATGTGTTTCATTTTGCTACACATGGATGGAGAGAGAGATATGAAGGACAGAGGTTTGAGTCCCCCTGCTGGACATCAGATACTGTCATGTTTTCCAGCTGCTTGTCAACAGTAAAAGAAGGACAAGTGCATAATGAAGAGTTGAATTAACTCAAGGTTGAGTTAACAGGTTTAGTTAACAGGCTAACTCAAGACAATGAATAAGTGAAAAGTGATTATGAAATAATCATAACAATGATAGCAAAAAACACAAGGATACTAGAAATGATTTGGGTGTTATTCTTGTTCCAATAGTGCTGTATGGTATTTTATATTAATAAAGCTTTATATAATAAGTATCAGCACATGATATAGTTATTTATATATGGTCTGTGCTATCTGGGATCCTTGGGACATCCCATCCCATTGAAGTTGACATTTTATATGGTAAAGTTTAGGGTTAAGGTTAGGTTCAGGTAAGGGCTGTGGTTAAGGTTAAGGTAGGGATTACAGTTAGGGTAAGAGTTTAGGGTATGGACGTCCCAAGGACCCCAGATAGCACTGACTATTTATATATGGTGTGGGATAATGTCTGTATGGAAAGGATAATAAAATCCCTACTTGTACAATAACAATGTTGCTTATGGCATTGTCATTCAGTTTTCTTTACTCTCTTTTGCTTTTATGTAAAAAACATATATTTACAGTACTGTATAATACCATAGGTCTAATTATATGTGTATATCAAGGTGATGACAGAAAGCAACAAAAAAACATAAATACCGGTTGCCAAATTGAAGCAATCTAAATGATCTCAAAATCTGAAGAGAGTGGCGACCAACCCTCAAATACATTTTGGTACATATGGAGCTGCTGAAAATGATAACATACCGTTACATTTCATGGGTGTTATTATACCCATCTATGGCCGTTCCTGAGATCATTTGTCTGGTATAACTTTTCTCTTGTTTCTTTTATTTCAAGAACATCCGTTTCTTTATGACCAAGTTGTGCCTCCTTGGGAAAGGTTTGAATTGTTGCAATAACGTCAGACGGAAGCAATATCCTTTTTTGGTGATATCCTGTTAAGAGTTATTTTGAATGGCTCGTCAGACAATTGAAAAGTGTAGCCTATTTTGAGACCACACAAACTCGAGAGCTGCTTCGTGATGACAGCCCCCGCAGTCTCCACTTGACCGGTGCGGCTCGAGACTATAAATTGGCTCGCAATGGTCATGGGGAGGACATGAACACCTGTATCTGCAAGTAGATTGTAGTTGAGGAAATTTGACTTATCTCGTCAGAGAAGCTTTTCGAAAGCAAGAAGAAAAGTCTAATGTTCAGGAGGACCAGGGACGGAGAGCAGAAATGGAGAGCCCCATAATTGAAGACAGGCAAGTCATATTATCTATGAATTTATGTTGTTTTAATTTGTCTACAAGTTAACAAATTAAAAGGTATGTCTGGTCATTGAATGGCTTAAATTGAATGCACAATCTGGGATATCAATGAATGACATTGACTCTTGAAGAATATAGGCCTATGCCTTATGATCCTATTCGTTGTATAACTGTCATGCCCAGAATAACCAATACTCCATGGTGTTATGGTTATTTGAGTCTTGGTAAACAGATTCCAGAATGTGGTTTTAATTTAACAAAATATAGGAAATTATGCATTTAAATACTGTTATCATACAGTATGGTAATTGTGGTCTGAAAGATGTTTTTTTTTTTACATGATTTCTCTTAGATTTATCTGCCAACCTTTTTACAAGGAAAATTATAAAGACATGGAGTTGGATGATTGGTCACCTCCAGATGCTGATCTTACACAGAAGATGGTGACCCAAATTGAACACTATCTTTCCGATGAAAATCTAGCAAAAGATGCATTCCTTTTAAAACATGTGAAAAGAAACAAAATGGGTTATGTGAACATAAAGCTGCTGACATCTTTTAAAAAGGTGAGATACTTTTATTTTCCCTAATATTCCAACTAATGCAATTGAAAAAAAATATCCTGTTTTAAATATGTTGACTTCAATTTTGTTATAACACGTTTTTATATCAAGGCATTGAGATATTAACTTGACATTTACATCCATGTTCTATTAGATGAAGCCTCTGACCAAAGATTGGCGAGTCACAGCCTACGCCCTAAATTACTCCTCCAAACTAGAAGTCAACAAGGAGGGCAACAAGGTCCGTCGCAAAGACCCAGTACCAGAGTCCCTCTTGGTTCAGGTGCCCAGCAGACTTCTGTTTATGTGGAACATCTCTGCTGAGCTGACGTCGAGTGGCGATGGTGGTGATGAAGACGTCCCTGCACCCCAGAGGAGCACTATGGAAACGGCCATCACTCTCCTGGAGCCCTTTGGAAGCATCTGCACAGTGAGGGTGTTCCGACCGGGGAAGGAGCTCCCACAGGAAGTCCAGAGGTTCGCCAACAGGTACCCTGAGCTGTGCTCCCAGGAAAGTGTTCTGGTAGAGTATGAGGACTTGGAAGGCGCCGGCAGAGCCTACCACCAGCTATCCCAGTCCGAGGACTTTGTGAGAGTCGTCCTGATCGGGATGACATCGAAAAAGAAAGCAGGGAATAAGTTGGGAGGCTGCGTTGAGAACAGAGGTGCCGGTAAAGGTGTATCAATCGCCAACCGCTGCTTGGAGCAGCTCCAGGTCCGAGGGGAAGACTCTTCTGCGTGGAGTTCGTCCGGCGAATCCGAGATGGCCTCTCCGATGCACATGCCTAGGTTCTCCTCAGGCCAGGTATGCAGGAGCCCCTGGGACAGCCCTCGCTCTAGCCCCTACCACAGCCCCAGGGTCCTCCGGGCACCTCTGCCCACCCTTCCGCGGGTCTCCCCGCTCCTGGCCTCCGAGATGTGGAGGAGCCCCGACACCAGCCCGGATCTCAGTCGACGCAACTACGAGAACCCGGCCGATAGCAGCAGTCTCTGGTTCCAGAGGCGTAAACTGACTGCGGTGCAAACCTCCTCCCTGGAAGACAGCAGCAGCAGTAAGCAGGGTCGTCTGGGTATTAAGAGGGTCCTAATGGGGGATTCCCTGCCCCCCGGGGTCATCCGGTTCCCCTACGGGCCAGATGGGACAAGAGGATTTCCCAGCTCCTTCGTAGGAAGAACACTTCAGTACACCCTCAAGACATGACCTCAGACCAATGCTGTTCATGTTGTTTGTTATGTTTTAGGAAGTAATCTACTGAATTGTATAGATTTTATTTTATAGTCTCGTATAGACCTGTGTGCAGGAAAAATTGTAACAAGCATCTTGAAGGTGAATTCTAGAAATAACATTTAGGGACGGTATCCCGAAAATGCGTAGTTCTGGACTAAGATGTACTTACAATGGAGTATCTCCATTGAACTTGCTATAAGGACTAGGACTTCTGTTATGCTGTTAAATCCTGTGGCTAACATCTCAACATCTACCCACACAGTGACTATATCTTAACTTCCTATCTTTCCTCATTCTATGAGTCAGCTACAGTTATTAATATTCTTAAAAGGCCCAGTGCAGTCAAAAACGCTCGTGTTCTTGTGTTTTATATTTCGACACTGAGGTTGGAATAATAATGTGGTAATGGCCTGTTAGTCTAAGAGCTGTTTGAAAAAGCCACCTGAAAGTTCTGCCTGTTTAGGTGGGAAGTTTGGTGACATCACCAGGCAGTATATTAGTTAATAGACCAATAAGAGTTCCAAACCGCTCTGCCAATAACAGCTAGTTTTCCCCTCTCCACTCAGACCACTCCCAGACATGCCTAGCAAAATTCTTGCTTGAAAAATTGCTCTTTGCTTAGAAGCTTTGTTTCTTTTTGACAATGTTTAATTGAAAGCAATCATAGTAAGGTAATTGTTACCCAGAAATGATTTGAAACAGCTGCTGTTTTGACTGAGTGCAGGTCAACATTGCACTGTGCTCTAGTGAATAAAAGCTATTTTCTATAGCCCAGTTAGAATATAGCCTGAAAATAAACTTTAGTATGTCGATTTGAATGAGAAACTGCCCATATGAATGTTGCCATGACAACACGAGAAACTGTCTGAGCCCTCTAGTACTGTGTCAAGTCCCTGCACCACAGCAAAGGGCTTCTATTCTGATTCAAAAAGCCGACAAAGGGGTTTGACAATGACGAAAATGATGCCTCATAAGAGCTCTTTTGTTGCCAAATTCGGCGTGTCAATTAAAACGTACGACGGGAAGTCTCTTGAATGGCTGAGGAGTGTTTACATGATTACTGTGAACTCCCCCCCCAATCATAAACTCACATTAGTATGAAAAGTAGGGGACCAAAAAAAAAAAAAGCATAATTTCCCTTCCCATATCTGTTACTGGCCAATCAATGACCACCACAGGGCAAGATAACACAGCAGCCTGAATCGTGTACACTACCCATTCAGATGTGAAGAAATAAGACAAATCAAAATACAATTGATTACATCATACTGTATTAAAGCAAAGGGTGGACAATGAATGAGTTTAATAATATTTTATGTAAGGAATGTGTTAAAACACAGAAAATGTATTTTTCCGAGATGTCTTGTCCAGAGACAGGGGGGAGGGGCAGCAATGGGTTAGGAAACTGGAACAATTTAGTGCTTTATCTCACAACGCAACATAATCCGAACCCATCTCTACATAAACAAATTAAAAACAGACCATGGGTCCTCTGAAGAGGCATGCATTTTTCACAACACTCAAAATCACTGGCGTGTGATCAAATTCTCTCTTAAAAGGGGTCGAACAAACAAACTTTATTTAAAGAAAAATCTCAAACCGGATTTGATCTTACTTCTAAGGATTGGTCTTTGTGCAGTTCCTCTGTACATGACAAACACTCAGATCCCGTTCAATCCAACTAGCTCACAAACAAATACTCCCTATAAACATATACAGTAGATAGCAAGTACTGTAGCTGGCATACTGATTTTGCCATTCCTTTGGAGTGGTGACACATTTCTTGCCTTATATTTTTACTTTACATTTGAAATTGTGGACAAACAGAGCATTAGTAAAAAAGCCATACTAAATCTTATGCTTTCCAGGATGCAAATAGATGAGGGGTTGGTATCCATTTATGGAGAAAAACATTTTCTGTTGTTGAAATTATCAGTCAGGTGGTATCTGTGGTTAGTAACTAGCTGCTCTGTAAGCACGTTACTAATGCAAGCTTTGGTCTTCAACTGATTGATAAAGAAGACAACTTAATTTGTTAGACAAACATGAGGATGAAGGTCTAGTATTACATAGCGCTGTCGTGGACAGTAACTTACAGTGCATTCACCATTTTGTATCTGAGCAGCGTCCACCTGTCACAGTGGATGCCACAGCCTCATGGGACGTCCTCA
This sequence comes from Oncorhynchus mykiss, assembly GCF_057628025.1. Lineage (NCBI taxonomy): Eukaryota > Metazoa > Chordata > Actinopteri > Salmoniformes > Salmonidae > Oncorhynchus > Oncorhynchus mykiss. The sequence goes on along the minus strand of NC_143026.1, from coordinate 12,117,371 downwards.
TTGGGACGTGCATAAGTTCAGACACTGGGCAGCCATTTTGGATCAAAAGACCTCCAGGTCGGCAGCATTGTAGACTACGGGTGTGTCCTCAGTGCCCATGGCAGGTTCTGGTTCCGGTTCCTGTTGGCCCTCCTCTTCGGCAACCACCTCGAGAGACTCCAAGGCCTCGTTGGTGTCGCTTGCGAACGTTTCTCTGGAGACGTCGTCGTGTTCCTGCAGGTTCAGTGTGTTGATGGCCTGCTTCATCTTCTTGGCAACCACGTGTCGCCTTCGCTTCTGCGCTGACTTCTTGCCCTTGTACTCCTTCTGGGTTTCGTCGTAAAATATTTCCTATTTAAAAATGAAATGTTTACAGAAATGTGATTAGTAAATGTAGTGTGTGCATATAGGGAGTACAGAAAAAAAAGATAAGCCAACATTGATTCAGTGGACAGGATTAGAGAAGTGCATGAAAAGCCACTTGATTTTACAGTCTCAAAAGTGTCATACCTTAAGGTGCTCACTAGAGATACTGGGAGTGTTCTTCAGCAAGTTGAGATACACCCCTCCAGGAGTCCGTCGCCTGCTGCCATCCTACAGTGAGGTGAACATATCAAATCATTTCACACAGACTTAACAAATGGTTACAGAACAATCTAGCATAAGGGTACCAATTCAAATATGTTTTAGAAAGGCATGCAGTTACACAAGTGATGATTCATTGCGATGAGAATTGGGACATTATGGATATCATATAACAGGAGTTGTCAATTAACTCAGCTGTATCTCTCACATAAACTGAAACAAGAACAGATGCATACCATAATGTACACACCACCAGTTTCCTCAAGTGTGGCGGTCTCTCCAAGCAGTTCTATTGCTTTCTTCTTCCCAATGACTCTCACAATTCGCTCAATCAATTCCTTTTTGGGCTCTTGTAGCCTTGAGGGGAGAAAATGGATCCGCAAGTTAGTATGAGGTTATTGTACGACTGTGTGATATTGTTGACACTGTGGAAAGAAGAAAATAATGACATTTTATTTAGCCCGCATGGCAAGCCAAACATTTCACATGGCCAAATATGAAATAGCCGAGACATTCCAACCAACCAGCTCACCTGTGGGCTATCTCTTCAATCACCCTGTCGTCTGGGTCTTCCTCTGTGATCTCATACCGACCCTCGATGTCCATCTCAGCCCTGGGGCCCAGCCTCTCTTTGGCCGATCGCTTCCTCTTAAAATGGCCGCCTCCATTCTCTTCGGCGGCCGGCCCGCCACGCTTCATGTACTCGTCCAGCTGAGTGTCCAACATGGCTACCTCACCCGGCTCCTGTTCCTCCCTCTCCTTCTCCATGAGCTTGCGGGCCAGGACATAGTTGTAGGTCTCCACCTGCCTGCTGGCCATGCTAATGGCACCATCCACACCAAGGAAATCCAGCTCAGCTTCCACTGCCTGCTGGGTCTGCTCCTGAACCACAGAGCCCCAGATGTTGTTGACTTTGCGGCCGCCTGGGTTAGCCTGGGGGGCTCCGAAGTGGGGAGTGGGGACCGGGGCAGGTTGGGGAGCGTTGGAGCACTTCTGCCGCTTCCGCCTCCACACTGCTGCGTCCTCATCCGAGTCTGGTTCGCTATCGCTGGAGTCCGCGGTTCTCATTGTGCTACGGTAGCTTGTGGCTGACGTGGCTGTCTGTGGAAGGGCCCTACTCTGGAAAGACTGGCCACTGAAAACAGGAGCTGCTGCAGGCATCTAGTTGGTAAGAGAAGAGAAGACTGTCAGATCATTTTCAGATTTAATTATACAAGGCCATTTAAAAGTCTGGTACGCCTGACTGAGCGGTTCTGGACTGATTCCCACCTACGTGTGTGTGTGTGTGTGTGTGTGTGTGTATATATATACAGGGCGCTCTGTGAATGGGCAAAATAAATAGTTGTGCACTCCGTGGATGCTCTCTTGGTCCCACTTCACATGCCATTCTCCTCTCTCATCTGACATGCAGTATGTAAAATCTGACACTTCACTTGCGTAAGGAGTGACATGTTACATTTTCTGGCCTATCCAGACAAAGGATCGATTTCCTTCGCCTGTGATACTCGCAGCTCCGCTTACAATACTGGATATGAAACAGGAGACCCTAGAGATGGCAGCAAAATCAGTTTAATCTCACTGTGATATTCTCAGATGGATTTAGAGCTCTCAACATGAAAAATACCGAATAATTTTGTAGAATTGACACAAGACCACTTTCCCTTCGTCACAAAGGGATGAATCGGTGCTTAAAGCCGATGGTGTAATGAGTCAGCAGGCATTTGAATGGCGTCTCTGCTTCGCTCAGAGGACGCTGGGCAGAAAATGCTCTGTTGTAAGTTATATGAAATGGTGCTATATTTGTATTTTACAGTTATAAGGTGAAATATTATAGTAAGTCCTATTTAGAAAGCATTTCAAGCCCTATTCCCCCCACTTTATAATAGGAGAACAATGTGCGATTTTTCATTTTTGTATATTCATATTTGTACTGTGTACTGGAGTCCTGAAAAGTGATTACCTCAGCAATTTATAGCTATTCATACCAGAAAGGTGTGATTTTAATATTTTTGGCAGTATAACTAGGTATTGTTTATGGCCCTCATGATAAATAATTACTTTTGGGTATTTACATTTTTACATAAAATTGTACAGGTTAATACCAAAGTAGTAGGCTCCGCTCATTACCGGTAGTTGACATGTAACAGTTAATTTACCGTGGACAGATTCGTGTGAAGTGACACTTTTGCAATAATTGTACTTCTAGATAACCGAGATTAGTCATTAGTTTAGTCATTGCCTAGTTAAAATGCAGCAGCATAAATTAGCTTGAGTGGCCACACCATAGCAACGCAAGCTAGCTAGCTAAATGTAGCACACACTTTCGATGCACTGGGACCAATGAGACCTGCAAAAAATATAGCAATCTTTGTGGACAACGTGCTCCTCTAGCAAACTGTAACTAAAGACTGTTCTTCAATTTGTGCTGTAGCTACGTTGCAAAGCTAGCGTCGCGAACGTAGCTAGCTTTAGCTAACGTTTGCTTCCATTCCCACGTTTGCAGAATCAAACAATCCATATTGCTAATGTTTAAGAAGGTCTGATTTAATTATTTTCTTACCTGGGGTTTAACGTCAACTGTGGTTCCCATTTCTGAATCAGAGTTTGATCCAGAAATCTCTCCATCCTCCAAATCATCCATTGTATCTCTGTTAACACCCGCCATTTCTACAGTCTTACTCGGAAGTAAATAAAAGTACCCACATCTACGTCACAACTTTTTTCCTCTTGATAAATTATATTTAAATTGTTATAGTTTGTGATTCAAAAGCAAGACATGAACAATACCCGTGTAATTATAGATTGTAGGTATTTATATTTATTTAACTACAGTTTGCTGGTATGTTACTATACAAATGAAAATTGAAAAATAGTAACATCTAGGTTATGGGCCCAGCACGCTTCAGGTCAAATGTTATTTGTCACATGCTCAGAATACAACAGGTGTAGTAGACCTTACAGTGAAATACTTACTTACAAGCCCGTAACCAACAATGCAGTTTTAAGAAAATACAAAAAGTAAGATAAGAATAACAAATGATTAAAGAGCAGCAGTAAATAACAATAGCGGGGCTATATACCAGGGGTACCGGTACAGTGTGCGGGGACACCATGTCGAGGTAATTGAGGTAATATGTACATGTAGGTAGAGTTATTAAAGTGACTATGCATAGATAATAACTGAGAGTAGCAGCAGCGTTCCATTGAGGGGGCAATGCAAATAGTCTGGGTAGCCATTTGATTAGCTGTTCAGGAGTCTTACGGCTTGGGGGTAGAAGCTATTTAGGAGCCTCTTGGACCTAGACTTGGCGCTCCGGTACCGCTTGCCATGCGGGAGCAGAGAGAACAGTCTATGACTAGGGTTGCTGGAGTCTTTGACAATTTTTACAGCCTTTTACAGCCTACTGCAGCATAAATACTGGAGGCTGAGAGAGGAGGGGTCAGGAGACACTGTGGCCCCATCCGATGATACCCACGGACAGGGCCAAACAGGAAGGATATAACCCCACCCACTTTGCCAAAGCACAGCCCCCACACCACTAGAGGGATGTCTGAATGATGTCTGAATGTTGGAGTGTGCCCCTGGCAATACATAAATGACAAAAACAGGAAAATTGTGCTTTTGCATGTTTGCTTAATATAAGGAATTTGAAATTATTTGTACTTTTACATTTACTTTTGATACTTAAGTATACACTACCGGTCAAAAGTTTTTCAAACACCTACTCATTGAAAGGTTTTTCTTTAAAGACATCAAGTCAAGACATCATACTTTTATCCTTTAGTGTGCAAAGCTGTCATCAAGGCAAAGGGTGGCTACTTTGAAGAATCTCAAATATAAAATAGATTTTGATTTGTTTAACACATTTTTGGTTACTACATGATTCCATATGTGTTATTTCATGGTTTTGATGTCTTCACTATTACTTTTACACTGTAGAAAATAGTAAAAATAAAGAAAAACCCTTGAATGAGTAGGTGTTCTAAAACCTTTGACCGGTAGTGTATTTAAAACAAAATACTTTATGACTTTTACTCGAGTAGTATTTTACTGGGTGACTTTCAATTTTACTTGAGTCATTTTCTATTAAAGTATCTTTACTTTTACTCAAGTATGATAGTACTTTTTCTCCCACTGAGTGTTTGGAATAAATTGAGCTCATTGACCAAACAGACCATGGGACTCCTTTTCACATGGAGATGTCCATGGTCCATGGTGGGTGTGCTGCAGCCTTTTGGGGGCCTTTAGCGAGATTTGGTTGATGAGTGACTGTAGATGACTGACTGGGGCTCTAAGCGACTGCTTATGTCTCTTATGTCCTGGTTATAGTATTTATAAGTAGCAGCCATATCAGCCAGGGAAACAAATTGTTCTCACTTTTGGATAGAACGATTTTTCTGCCTGACTGTTAGGCTCGTTACCTGAATTGTTTGGATTTTCTTGTGATCACAATAAAACTACTTATTTTGCTCAAATAAAGATTTAATTAAATTGGGTTTTCTTTGAAAAGATGGGCCTGACTGAGAATATAACATTTCGTTTTCTGCCTGAGTGTGGCGCTGTTGGGCGCAATTGCTGCATTACCTTGTGACCAGAACAAAACTACTGATTTTACTCAACTAGAGATTGAAATAAATGGTGTTTCTTTAAAAAAAATGGGCCTGGCTGACCTGGACTGTTTCCTCACCTTATTATTATTATTACTTGGGGTGTCAGGGTAGCCTAGTGGTTAGCGTGTTGGACTAGTAACCGAAAGGTTGCGAGTTCAAGTCCCTGAGCTGACAAGGTACAAATCTGTTGTTCTACCTCTGAACAGGCAGTTAACCTGCTGTCATTGTTGTGAGTATTATTATCACACAATTAAAAATCACTTTCTGTTTGAGTGATTATCAAATGTAATGCCATATAAAGGTGTTGAATCAATGGCTCATACATTTGGGTAATGAAAAAAAAACAGCTGTGGAAATCCACAAATATAGAATTTGTCTCCTCGGGTGTTCTGACCAGGTGTGGAGAGTCTTTGACCTGGGTGCACTTATAATGAAGATCTCCATCTGTTTAAAGTAGATATTTGATAGGTTTCCTGAACATCCGTGGGTAATATCCACACAAAGTATGTTTATGGATATTACTGGGCATGGCTAATAGGGATGCAAATGATCCACAATTAACCTGTGGAACCACTGTCTTACGTACTACTGCAACACGTGATTGGGAGTCCCATAGGCCGGCGCACAATTAGCCCAGCATCATCAGGGTTTGGCCGAGGTAGGCCGTCATTGTAAATAAGAATTTGTTCTTAACTGACTTGCCTAGTTAAATAAAGGTTCAATAAAGAAGGGGAGAGACTAATTGATGTAGTAGATCACGTTTCCTGTCAATGACTTTATTCGATAAATTTGTTTTTTGTACGTGTGTCCCTTTTTGAATATTTAATAAAACTATAAACTATATAACTATATACTATATAATATTTACTATATATATATATATATACTATATAATATTTAATAAAACCTTGATTCAACCAAGAAATCCTTATTTACATTGATGGAATTTTCAACAGACTGAACAGTCATGTACCAATGAGCAGAGGTGGGAAAAGTACTCAAAAGTCATACTTGTGTAAAAGTAAAGATACTTTAACATAAAACGACTCAAGTAAAAGTGACAGACAGGGCCATACTCCAACACTCCAACATAATTTACAAAGGAAGCATTTATGTTTAGTGGGTCCACCAGATGTGAGGCAGTAGGAATGACCAGGGACGTTCTCTTTAAGTGTGTGAATTTGACCTTTTCCTGTACTGCTAAGCATTCAAATTGTAAGTAATACTTTTGGGTGTCCGGCAAAATGTGTGGAGTAAAAAGTACATCATTTTCATTTGGAATGTAGTGAAGTAAAAGTAGTGAAAAATATAAATAGTAAAGGTACCCCAAAAAAAACGACTTAAGTAATACTTTAAAGTATTTTTACTTAAATACTTTACACTACTGCCAATGAGATGAATTAGTTGCATTGCAGTTGTGTGTGGTGTTGTTGCCATTCAGCCTCATCTAGCCTTGGTATGGAATAACTGATAACTGACAAAATAGCTCAGCCGTAGGAAATCATTCGGGAAAGAAGTCACAATTGCAGTTTGCATGACATCTAACAATGTCTTCATTATGTCTTAATTTAAAAATGAAAGCAGTCTTCCTTTTTTCACCATTTCATTAAGGAAAGAGCAATACCAGTATTAATGGCCAGCAGGCTGTGACAATATCCATAATGACTATAGAGAGAGTACTAACACTTCAAGACCCTATGGTCTGACGGCTTTTCATAAAGCAACAGGCAGGTAGCAGGTAGAGGGGGGCCAGCTGGGATTGTGCCAGGCACGTCCAGGTGTCAGGGCAGAGTGTCCTCAGTCACAGTCCAAGAGCCTCAGAGAAAGAGAAGACAGAGAAAGAGAAAAGACAAGGGTTAGTGACACCATGGCTAAAACCATAGTACACCACATTCACTGGGGGTAGAGAATAATCAATAGTATTGCTGTGGACACTGGATAACCTGACTAACACACACCTGTTTGACCTCGCTGTGATACTGTAGGCCTACTTCTGTTACTTTTCTGAGTCAATTAAGTTAGCACTCAATGTCCTGTGTTAGTGTTAACCATGGTAGCCAGCATTGTAAATAAAGACATGTGCAGAAAGGTAATCAGCCTCTGTGTCTGTGGATCCTTGTTTTCATGTCAGCCAGGCCAATCTTTTTAAAGAAACACCATTTATTTCAATCTCTAGTTGAGTAAATAAAATAAGTTGTTTTGTTATGGCCACAAGATAATGTAGAAAATGCGCCCAACAGGGCCACACTCAGGTAGAAAATGGAATGTTATATTCTCAGCCAGGCCCATATTTGAAAGAAAACACTATTTAATTCAATCTTTATTTGAGCAAAATAAGTAGTTTTGTAGTGATCACAAGTAAATCCTAACAATTCCGGTAACAAAAATATGAATGTTCTATCATAAAGTGTAAACAATTAGTTTCCCTGGCTGATATTTTTATTTCACCTTTATTTAACCAGGTAGGCCAGTTGAGAACAAGTTCTCATTTACAACTGCGACCTGGCCAAGATAAAGCAAAACAGTGAGACAAAAACAACACAGAGTTACACATAAACAAACGTACAGTCAATAACACAATAGAAAAATCTATGTACAGTGTGTGCAAATGTAGAAGAGTAGGGAGGTAAGGCAATAAATAGGCCATAGAGGTGAAATAATTACAATTTAGCATTAACACTGGAGTGATAGATGTGCAAGTAGAGATACTGGGGTGCAAAAGAGCAAGAGGATAAATAACAATATGGGGATGAGGTAGTAGGGTGGGCTATTTACAGATTGGCTGTGTGCAGGTACAGTGGTTGGTAAGCTGCTCTGACAGCTGATGCTTAAAGTTAGTGAGAGAGATATGAGTCACGGCCATTAGACATGGGAACATGTTGAGAATTGCAAGACAATTTGCTTCAAAAGGTCAACATTTTCTTTGCAACCCATGACAAAATATGTAGAATTGCAGCATATAAGCTAAATTCTCTTCACCAAGAAGAGGGGTGTTTGTGTCATGAATAGGGAGGGAGGGAGGGAGGGGGTATTGGGGGGTCCTTGCAGTCTAGAGTCCTAGGGACATCCTTCCCCCCATTGAAGTTGAAATGTAAAATGGTTAAGGTAAGGGGGGTGGTGGAAAAAGTACCCAATTGTCATACTTTTGTCAAATTAAAGTATAGATACCTTAATAGAAAACTTACTCAACTGAAAGTGAAAGTCACTCAGTAAAATAATACTTGAGTAAAAGTCTAAAAGTATTTGGATTTAAATATACTTAAGTATCAAAAGTAAATGTAATTGCTAAAATATACTTAAGTATTAAAAGTAAAAGTATGAATAATTTAAAATGTCTTATACTAAGCAAACCAGATGCAAATATTTTCTTGTTTGTTATTTATTCACGGATAGCTAGGGGCATTCTCCAACACTCAGACATCATTTACAAATGAAGCATTTGTGTTTAGTGAGTCAGTCAAATCAGAGGCAGTAGGGATGACCTCTTGATAAGTGCGTGAATTGGACCATTTTCCTGTCCTGCTAAGAATTCAAAATGTCATGACTACTTTTGGGTGTCAGGGAAAATGTATAGTGTGAACATTTCATTATTTTCTTTAGGAATGTAGTGAAGTAAAACTAAACGTTGTCAAAAATATAAATAGTAAAGTGAAGTACAGATACCCTCAAAAACGTAGTACTTTGAAGTATTTTTTACTTAAGTACTTTACACTACTGGGTTAGGGTAAGATAAGAGGTTTAGAGTTGGAACGCCCCAAGGATCCCGGATAGTACTAACAAATTATGTCTGAAGGAGGTGCCGCGCGTGGACCAATCACTGGCGAATGTCACGAGGCCCAAGTGGAACTGGTGGAGCAAGCCGTTTATTGCACCGGATATCCAACCATGCAGCGCTGCTTCACATTAACCATTGTACGGCACTGGGCCCTTCGAAAGAAACTTTTCACTATCAGCTACCAACAATCAGCAGCCATGTCTACACTTCTGATAAACCAGCCCAAATATGCCTGGTTGAAAGAATTAGGCCTGAGTGAGGATAATGACGGTGTTTACAACGGGAACTGGGGAGGCAAAGGAGAGGTAAAACATGCAAGGGGATTAGCTAGCTACACGTTATGTGGGTCCTGAATTCTAAATATAAACCCAGACATTATCGGCAAGCTAACTAGGCCACATAGTAGACTTTGCTTAGTACGTTAAGCTAAAAGCCCAAGTTTGACAATTGAGACAGATCAAAATGTTACGCAAACTTGTCCGAATAGTTTGTTGCTTTGACTTTTGAGTTTCTTAATTCATTGACACATTTGATAGGTTATATACAATGTAGCGTTAGTAATCAAATTCAACCAATTTCAGTAGCTATGTGAATATGTCTCCACTGTACTTGGTTAGCATAGCAAACTAAGTTAGCTAGGTAGCTGGTTTACTTTGCTACCGAGACACGTCGTCGAGTTTCTTGAGACTACAGGAACCTACTTTACGCGGTCTAGCTGGCTAGCATAACGTTACCTAGCTAGCACATGGTCTCTACAGGTAACAAAAAGCCGTGCGACAGATTTACAGCTGTCAAACTATTACATGACACTTACAGACATACAGTACTTAACGAGGCAGTTATGAAGTCACTGTAAATGTAAAAAGAACTTCCTACAGTTTTCTTTTATCGTTTATATATTTTTTTGCGCACTGCACATGTCTTACCCTACAGTGACACCTATCGGCCAGATATGATAGGTTGAATTTGATTAAATTGTACTGAAAACGTAGTAATTTTAATTTACTCACTAACCCCCAATGCAATTGTCAGGCAGTATCATGGTATAACCCATCGACACCATTCCCTTTTACTGTATTCTTTATAGACTAACGTATAAAGAGTAAGCTACATAATGTCAAGTATAAGTAGTGGACAGTGTGTGTTGAAAAGTGCACTGCTATCTCAGTGGCTTCAGATAGCAATGAAGTATCCAATTCAAAGGCTGTGAACTGTATACAGTAATCATTTCCCTGCTCCTGTGGTGGGGTGTTCTAATCAGTGTTCTTTCTTCAAGGTCATCACCTCATATTGCCCTGCCAACAATGAGCCCATCGCCAGAGTACGCCAGGTAATGACAATAAGGTCTCACAGTTCTATCAGAGTATACCACGGTCACCATTTTAAAAAATATAAACCACTGCTACCATTTTGCAATTTAACATAGAAATTGTGCATGGCCCCAATTGTGGTTTTCTGTTCAATTCTGCTCACCCAAATGTCAACATTGTTTGTTTAAATTGGCTGACTATCTCATTCTCCAAAAGCTTCTGAATGGCCTTGTCTTCAAGGCGTCAGTTGCTAATTGTTCGAGCCAAACCAGGTTTATATTCATAATGATCCCTAAAGATCAAGAGTCCAATATTAATAATCTGACCTGGATTCAAAGTTACTTTATACACTTTTTTTTAAAAGTCTCTCTTAAAGGAGCCTTACTGACCCCAATGCAAAACGTTAATGTAGTGAAGTTACTGGATACTGTTTCCTTTGTTCAGGCAACCATGGCAGAATATGAAGAAACTGTGCAGAAATTGAGGGATGCCTGGAAGGTGTGGGCAGATGTAAGTATGGTGGCTTAACCAAGAATGTGTCTTCATTGCTCATTTCATTTCACCTTTTGAACACGCCAACACTAAAAATCACATTTTCTCGTCAAATCTAGATTCCGGCCCCGAAAAGAGGAGAGATTGTGCGTCAGATTGGTGACGCACTGAGGAAAAAGATCAAAGTCCTGGGCAGTTTGGTAAGACCTATCACAAATGTGACCGCTGTAGTCTTGGCTGCAAACACACAGTAAAAGGGCAACATAACTACGATGATGAGATTCATAGCAGCTCCGTAGACTTTGACACTACCATGCTAGAGCTTGTCTCTTTTGGTGTTTCAGGGGAGAGGACAGAGCCATGCTAATAAGGGATGCGGTACTCAAAATGGACCAGTGCTCAAAAGGGAAACTGTTTTCTGTTTGTAGGTGTCCCTGGAGATGGGAAAGATCTATGTTGAGGGAGTCGGCGAGGTGCAGGAATACGTTGACGTCTGTGACTACGCTGTTGGCTTGTCTCGCATGATCGGCGGTCCAGTTCTCCCCTCTGAAAGTAAGTCTGCAGTTAACAATCCATTAAATGTTGTCTTATTTACCGAAGGGTGGTTGTTGGTTTAAGAAAAGTGTGCAGGCTTTTTGCGCCATTTCTGCTCGAACACACACGATCCTGTTCATCAGTTGCTCACCACGAACTTGTGAACAGGGCCACATATCTAGCATCTGTCCCTGTAGTCTTATTCATTATAATCTAAAAAGGCTAAACTGACCCTAGATCTGCACTCTGAGATGCTTTGTGGATACGGGCCCACGGGTGGCAGGGTAGCCTAGTGGTTAGAGTGTTGGACTAGTAACCAGAAGGTTGCAAGTTCAAACCCCCGAGCTGACAAGGTACAAATCTGTCGTTCTGCCCCTGAACAGGCAGTTAACCCACTGTTCCTAGGCCGTCATTGAAAATAAGAATTTGTTCTTAACTGACTTGCCTAGTTAAATAAAGGTACTTTTTTTTTTTTAAGACTGGAAGACAAGCCTGCACACCCAATACTTTTCCAGGACCGTAGTTGGATGTTAGAGAATCTTGGGATAGGAAATGGTGGTGTTAAATACAATTTGGTCAATTTGAAGTAATGTGATGTCTCTTTAGGACCGGGCCACGCGCTGATTGAGATGTGGAACCCTGTCGGTCTGGTGGGCATCATCACAGCCTTCAACTTCCCTGTGGCCGTCTACGGCTGGAACAACGCCATCGCCCTCATCTGTGGCAACGTCTGCCTCTGGTGAGTGCCTAAAGGTTCACACTGTTAACTGTTCTACATCATTGAGATGATATTGTGTATCAGTCTTTCTCTGCCAGTTTCATTTTAGTGATGTCTTTTAATGTTTACACCATGTCGCAAATAATTTCTGCAAGGGGACAAAGTCTAAGCTATAAGGACTCAAACCTGTTTAAAGGGAATCAGGTTCACATTATGGCAATGTACACAGCTCCTATTCCAGTTCTGAAATGTTTGTTGATTTTCCTCTAGGAAAGGAGCTCCCACCACCCCTCTAACCAGTGTAGCTGTAACCAAGTAGGTGTTTTGGGGTATTTTATCAGAGATTGAAGAGTTAATGCAAATTCTCTTATTTTAGTTACTGTCACGTTGAAGAGAGAATGTAGACTACATTTACTCATACTCCAAAATAGACGAGGCTCAATTAGACCACCAAACCATTTTTCAGCAACACACAGATGTGTAGGATTTAGTTGGATTGTGCTCAGTTGTGTCCGTGCGTGTTCCAACAGAATCGTGGCTGAGGTGTTGGAGCAAAACAACCTGCCAGGTGCCATCTGCTCCATGACATGCGGTGGCGCTGACATCGGGTGAGTCCTCTCCCCTAGTGACTGTCTTCTGTCCTTTCTCCTGGTACACTACTCCCTAGAAATACAAAAGGATTTTATTGGATGTAGGCAAGAGGGAGTGTCCAACATATTTCTTACACTAGTCTTTCCCTTTCGACCCCACAGCACAGCAATGTCGAAGGACGAGCGCGTCGACCTGGTCTCATTCACTGGCAGCACCCACGTGGGCAAGATGGTGGCCATGTTGGTGCAGGAGAGGTTTGGTGAGTCGGCACCTTTTTCACCTCTCAACCAAACTTGACCACATTTGGGACGCATTGCTTTATTTATTTTTTTAAAGATGACTTAATAGTGTTGATTTTGTACAGGTCGTAATTTGCTGGAGCTTGGCGGGAACAACGCCATCATAGGTAAGGGCGTGAAGACACTAGCCTTGTTGATTATTGTCATGATACTGCGACGTTATACATGCATGAGCAGACATATTATGAATTGCCTCAGAGTAGCTAGCACGAAATGGTATGATAATTACGACTGAGAATAATAGCCTGTCCATTTAATTTCTCAGGAAGTGTGTATATACGGTTATGTTTCTCAGTTGGCAATATGTGTGTCTTCAGTGTTTGAGGATGCTGATCTGAACCTTGTGGTGCCTTCTGCCGTCTTTGCTTCTGTGGGAACTGCTGGACAGCGCTGCACCACCACCAGGAGGCTGGTAAGTTGACGGCAACATATAGACTACTATGCTCATATCTGAGCAATGAAACGCACACATGCAGCAGTCACACTCTGAACTACAATCCAAGGCCCTGTTTAAATTATTTTATACTGATTACTTTGTTTTAGATGCTGCACGGAAGCATCCATGACGTAGTGGTGGAGAGGGTAGCCAAAGCCTACAAACAAGTCCGCATTGGAGACCCCTGGGACCGTAAGTGCTTCTGTAAAATGGATCAGCAAATTCTGTTCAACTTCCATACTAAGGTGGCTGAACATGTGACCACAATACAAGTGTGAATAACATGGTGCATGTTTTTAATATAGACGCCCCCCTTTTCCCCTACAGCGAGCACTATGTACGGCCCGCTCCACACCAAGCAGGCTGTGGACCAGTACCTGGCAGCCATCGAACAGGCCAAGCAACAGGGTGGCACTGTAGTGTGTGGAGGAAAGGTACTGTGCTCCTGCTGTGTACATAGAGCACCTCTGTGTGATGTGGGCTGTTATGTAGTCTAAAGGTCTCTCTTTAAAAATCTATTTTATCTCAATGAGAAAAACCTGTTTAAATAAAAGTAATGTTTATATGCCATTATAAGAGGACACACCTTAAGTTGAAAAATGACACTTGCACTACACAATCCTTTACTCTTTTAGCTCTAGCACAAATGATCAATGGATCAATTTGGAACCCAGTAGAAACCGTAAATAAGACCACAAACCGTTATCTGCTAATGTACGCAATAGCTGTCAAATAAAAGCTGAAAAGTGGGAATATCAGAGTTTGTTTTGGTTGCCAGGTGATGGATCGTCCTGGAAACTACGTGGAGCCCACCATCATCACAGGGCTGGCTCACGATGCGCCCATCGTTCACACAGAGACATTCGTCCCCATCCTCTATGTCCTCAAGTTCCAGGTAGGGCATCCATTACCTTCTGTCTCAGGAGCCTGGTTAAAGGAGACGTAACACTGCACTTAGTCTGGTTCAACCAGGTAAACTGTACCCTGTGCAATGTTGAAAACCAGAGAAGGTGGCTACTGGCTCATTTTGATTCTTGGTTATTCGGGGAGGGGGGGGGGGGGGGGTTTAAATCCCTGCTAACTCTTATCTGTTGTCCACTCAGACTGAGGAGGAGGCGTTTGCCTGGAACAATGAGGTCAAGCAGGGCCTCTCCAGCAGCATCTTCACCAAGGACATGGGCCGAGTCTTCCGCTGGCTAGGGTAAGAGCTGGGTGTTGTGTATGAAGAAGTCCTTCTGAGGCGACGTGGTTCCTGAATGTTAGTGGGATTTGGGTTGTGGCTGAGGACTGGGTCTTAGCTTGAAAACAGGTTTGATCCATTTGATGGACAACAAGAATACGGTCTCAGGTGGACCACAGTACACAACGCTGTGTGTACAGTGCAATATAGCATCTAGTCTAAGTGATATAGTAGACATTGGAAAGTGGAGGTAGGCCTATTCATTGGAAAGATGCTTTCTTCCTCTAGACCTAAAGGATCGGACTGCGGCATCGTGAACGTCAACATTCCTACCAGCGGAGCTGAGATTGGAGGAGCCTTTGGTGCGTTGGCTATCTGTCTTTCTGTCTGTAGGCTTCCCTGTTTGCATTAGGCTAACTGCTGACGTGTGTGTTTGTTTCCAGGTGGGGAGAAACACACAGGAGGTGGACGGGAGTCAGGCAGCGACTCTTGGAAGCAGTACATGAGAAGGTCCACATGGTGAGTGAATAAAATAAATGCTCTCTGCCAGATCACACCCCACAGGAATATTTCAGTTTGTTCCACATCTCATCTTTATGGCAGACCCTCTATCACAGTTGGAACACTGCCATGTAAATTCTTTAACGCATAAGCCCCAAATTCACCGCACTATAAACCATGGTTTTACCTGGGTCTCCCGTCTGTATATTTGGGTTATCATGCTCCTTTTATAGAGGGTTGTAACGACTACAGACTATGTAATTGAGCATTTGGGGGGTGGAATGGATACTTGATAGACACAGTTTTCCTATTCTAACTGTTCTTCTCCCCCTTCAGTACTATCAACTACAGCAAGGATCTTCCTCTAGCTCAAGGAATCAAATTTGAGTGAAGCGGGCACACAAGGAACCCGGACCCAGTCAACCTTGATGAATCTACAAGGGAAACTAAAACACTAACTAACCATTTGGACTTTGCATAGTTTATTCTCCAAAATGCTAAACTTCTGTCCTAGCAACTTTTACAATCAGAAGAATAATTGGACTTGGCCAAGTGGGGCAACCGGGTGCGTTTTGGGTTGGTCATGATGGTGGAATGCGGTTCAAGTATATATATTTGTTGTGACTTTAGGGGGTTGGTTGGAAATGGAATATTAATACTCCCATTGTTCTATTGTAAAGATGTTATATTTGGCTGAAGCGGTCATAGAACTAACCACCCTAGTTGTGTGCAATTTGTTTGTGGCACTTAACTGTAGTACTTGACTCTGCTTTCTAATACTGTACCAGGTGCTTTGTACAAATAAATCATGCCTTTGTTTTGGGAAGATGTTTATTTATTTGATCAGATTTTTATTGCAGACAGCAAAACAATTTGACAAGCACTATATTGGTGTGTGGCACATGTGTGCAAATGTTGAATCACATCACTTCCCATTTCACATGATTCATTAAGGGGTGTAAAGGTGCATGTAGCCTAATATGGTCAATTTGTTACATAATGCAAAACAAACGACATGCCTGCCAACAAGTGTTAGTACTGTACAGTGTGTACTCGCCATATATTGGCTCCACTAGGGGCACCATTGAGCCTGAAATAAAGGTTTATCCAACTCCTCTTCTTGATGTTCTGCAGTTGTCGTCGGGATGATGAAGGATAGCAGCCAGCTAGGGAAATGGCTCTTATTGCTTTCAAATGAATGATTCCCAGATTTCTTGCATAAACCATTGGGCTGGGATGGTTTGTTCGGTGGCTGACTGTCAGGTAATTTAACGAATTCATGATAAAACACAGGTCGAGAAGACGAGGATGTGACATAGCTATGTTGTGACGGATAGCTAGGCTAGTTAGCTATGTTAGCCTCGGCAGAATTGAATACCAATGAACGTGGGCAGTCTTGACACGTAGCAGTTAACACGGGCAGAAGACAGTGGATAAAATCCAGGATATGCACGAATGTAAATCGGGCTGTCGTAGTACGCACTCGGCAGGTTGTTTGTGGAATGTTTTATTGCATATTTAGGTAACTAGTTAACTAGCTTACAACGTTATACAGCTGGCTAGATGTCAGCTCAGGCTCTGATGTGACACGTGTGAGAAAGGGTGCACAGAATGATAAGCGCTGTATAGCCCATGGATGAAACGTGTCAGCGAATGCAATAATTAATAGAAACCTCGTTATTCCTCTAAAATTATTAGTTAATTCTGCTCTACTGAATTCATAACACTTCTAGCTACCTGACAACTTCAGATGGGCTAGGACGTGTATTAGAGCTCCACAGTGGAGTTCTCATAATACCCATAACATCTGTCAAACGGGGAAAGTGTCCCAATTGTTTTTCCACCATAAATATGTCCCACAGGGTATTTTAGAAACACTTAAAAATAAGGGCTGTGTTTCATGTAGGCTTACACTGGCGTGATATTTTGATAACCATGCGAATCTCTCTCGGACAAGGTGACTTATTAATATATTCTGCCCCATTCACTCTCAGATTCGAAAATGTTAATTAGCATCAAAGTAGACCTCATGCAAAACTACAAATCCCAGCAAGTCATTTCTAGCTGACATCTTTGCTAACAGGTATTGTTTCAATTTAAAACTTGCACAAGACAGTTAACAGAATTGTCCATTTTAAATACAGTTAGCCAATTTATTAATTACTACATTTAGCTAACATTAGATAGTTAATCCAGAGATTCTTACCTTTGCCTCAATTCATCAGTCTCTTTCAGATCATCGCATTTGTAATTCTTTAAGATAGCCACATTTAGCATTTTGTTTTTGGGGGGTAAATACAGGTGTACATATTGATAAATCTCCTTGTCCTAGAGACATTGACACAGTTATCAAAATGTCACACCAAAGTGAGTAGCCTACACAAAACACAGCCCTTATTTCAAGTGTTTCTATAATTCCTTATGGGAAAAATGAATGGTGGAAAAACAATTGGAACCATTTCCCTGTTTGACCTCCAGGTTCTATGGGTATTATGACTCATACTGTGGTACTCTGTAAACAACATGGGATTTGATTCATTAAACCATCTGATATGGCATACTTACCAGGTACTGCTTTATTTCTCCCTGTATGAACATGTGGGTGAAGTTTTAAAAAATCCATGAATGTTCTTACATTTTCTGTCTCTCTTTTGCAGATATCTACTTGATGGATTCCATTGAACATTATTATTAGAATGCAACCAACTGCCTCAATCACTGAAGACTGTTTGACAAAGTATCACCTTGCTTGACAGAACAGGTGCTTCTTGTGAAGGAGACCTCCAAACTGTCCTCGATTTACTGAACTGGAAAGCAAAATGAAGACATCCCAGACCATAAATCATGACTCTGGTTTACCTGTCGATTTTTGACAGACGTATAAAATAATCACTTGATGTTTCGGTGTGTGTCTGCAGGATACTGACTCTTTCTTTCTCTCTCTCTCTCTCTCTCTCTCTCTCACACACACACACACACACACACACACACTAAAGGACAACTTCTTGTATCAATCCAGAGTTCCCAAAGAGGACCGTCAAAATGTTTTCGGCTCTTAAGAAGCTGGTGGGCACCGAGCCTGGCCAGCTAGGAAACAAAAGCATTCCAGCTGGTTTGCAGTCAATGAACCAGAGCCTACAGAGAAGGTTTGCCAAGGGAGTACAGTATAACAGTAAGTAATTCAGCTCTTGAAAGTGATATCAAGAAGACCTGAAGCCCGGGATGTTGTCTTAAAGCAATTGTCCAGTGGAAATCTCACTTTCATATTCTGTTCATATTCTGTTAACTCACAACCAAATAATGTTGTTGACTCGTTCTACACTCGTCTTTATGGCCAATGCATAAATAGGAGAAAAAGAAAACACTTGAAAAACCCTTAAAAAAAGCTTGCTATGTCCTCATATGACTTCATGTTACCTAATTTTATAAACAGTTAGACTTTTTCATACTCTGTGCTCACACAGAGCTCTGTTAGTACAGTGTTGTAGGACTACATTAGAGAAGATAATAAAAAATGAATCATGGCTATCTGATCACCTTACCCAATGGTCTATTTTTCTATGGGGTCGAAACAAGTATTGTTTGTTTAGGCCTTGTCTTTTGAATGTCAATAACATTGACATGTTCCATACCTGCAGCAGGATGCCTGCAGCCATTCATTTGGAAGGAATATTATGTTTTATGTAAGCTATGTGCCTGACTGTTTCTGCACTCAACAACGTTGTCTTATCTGACTACTAAAGCAGAAACATACTGGCACACAGGCTGTTTCACATTAAAGGGTTAGTTCACCCAAAATACAAATCAACAACATTTTATGAAGAGGCCTACCTAGAATGTAGTGTATGGACCTGATGAGTTAGCCACCCAAGATTTGGGTTTGTTTATTTAGCTACAGCATTAGCATTGTCTGCTCAAATCGATAGGAGTGATAGGGTCCCAGTTAGCATACTCCAGTTAGCATACTCCAGTCTGCGTACCTAAGCCTCATTTCCTCAGGAAGAGTTCAAGCACTTCCTTGATTTCTGTTATTGTTGCATTCTCTCCATGAGGGTCTTAAATAATATCACAAAAATGTCTCCCTGCTTTCCCCCTCTCTCTCTGTCTCGTTTAGTGAAGATCATCATCCGTGGAGACCGGAACACCGGAAAGAGTGCCCTATGGCACCGACTACAGGGGAAGAAGTTTCTGGAAGAGTACATCCCCACACAAGAAATCCAGGTCTCCAGCATCCACTGGAACTATAAAAGTAAGATGCCGTGTGTTTGTGTGAGAGCCACACACTAGTGGTTCTCTGTAGCTCAGTTGGTGGAGCATGGCATTTGCCACGTCAGGACAGTGAGTTCGACTCCTGGCATCACCCATACGTCAAATGTATGCACACATGACTGTAAGTTGCTTTGAATAAAAGCGCCAGCTAAATGGCATATACTATAATGTTATTTGTACATGCCGTCAAGTCTATTAGCTATCATGTGTATTATATGGAGAAAACAACTGCCCAAGCCTTTCAAAAGCGCTTCCACAGAGGGAATTTCATCGTAGTATAGACCTATGTACTGAGATGTGACTTTTAAACAACATCTAAAGATTCAACAAACCTTCAGTTTTTAACCATAGGAATGTTGAAAGCTGTAGTCAAATGTTCCCAAACTGTTGATTCAGAATTGTCTGACTTGTTACAGTTTTCTTATTATCAAAGGCATTTTAGTGATTGCAGATTGTGTTTTTTCCCTCTTAGCGACAGACGACGTTGTCAAGGTGGAAGTTTGGGACGTGGTGGACAAAGGTGAGCCTACAGTGTTGCTCAATGTTATTTGCTGTAAAGCAAAAGTGACCAATGTCATCTGCGGTAGATAGGAATGGGTGCAGGCTTTTGTTCCAGCCAAATAGTATTTTCATTTAAGATTAATTTAATCTGGTGTTACTGCATTGTTTGGTTAAAACAAAAGCCTCTACCAGCATTGCGTCTCTGCAGAAGTGTGTTTACGTTTGGCCAACCGCTTCTTTAAAGAAAGCTTACTGAAGTGTTCCTGTTGAATGTAAAACACACGTTCAACAAAATGAGGTATTCATTAAAAAAACTGTGTACAATCTGTAGTTTTGTTTGCATTGAATTCCATGGAATGTTAGTTGACAGTCAATCTGTTACAAATACACTGACCTAATTTAAGCTATAACACTGCCACATTGTTCTACCTCTGTCTGTCTGTCTGAATGTCTGTCTTGATTAATCAGTCATTTCAACTAACTAAAAAACATTTCCTGATTTTATTTTTGCCATTCGTGTTGGTGTTTTCTCATGCATTTTTTACCTCCTGTCACCTCTGTAGGCCAAAAGCCTCCTCCTGAGGGCTTAGGTGAGAGGTAGCCTAGCCTGTGGTATTGTGAACTAGTCTAGACTGCCTGTGCAGCTAGGACTGAGTCCTAACCTGAGATCTACAACAAAACTTCCACGTCTGTGGAAATCTCCCATTTATGTCAATCTGTTATTGATATCAATGTGTGATTTATTTAGTTGCACTTGTGTATCTCAAGTAGGAATCAGCCCTTGGACTGACTTTGACATCTTATCCTGTGTGCTGTGCTTTCTGGAAACATATTCTGGGCTTTACATGGAGTGCTGTGTGGCCATGGTCAATGGTTTTGTTCTATTGTAAAATAATAATAATAATAAACTTGAGTGGTTTGGTGATAAGTAGCCTAAATGAAGATGACTGCACCATGAAGGGACTCTGAAGGGTTGGGATTATAAGGCCTATGTGGCAGAATAGTGGTGATAACATTAAAGTTAGACCAAGAGATATGACAATATCACTGTACATAGCAGGGCAACTCCCTGCTTACAGAAATGAACAACAACCAAATCTATTGTCTCAACGGAGGGCATCAATTGAATAGATAAGACTTGGCAGATTTAAATGATGTGGTTGTTGATAAATTAATCAGGAAGACACCCCGCGGTGAATGATGTCATGTTGCTGAGTTTACCTTTAATGTAGACTGTTGATGGAATAGCGTGCATAATAATTCTATTGAAATAGCGCTGCAGGTAGATGAATGCCTTGGTTTTGACATTTCTCCTCCTTAAATGACAGGTAGTGAACACCGTGGAGAGCTGAATATGTTAGGTGCCATTTTGAAACCGTGACTTGCTTTTCTGTCATCTTGATTATAAATACGATACAATACGATATACTTTATTGCCCAGTTACATGGACATTCATTTCGTGAAGTCAGCGTACAAACACAGAAACACAACACACTATAAATAGACTTTATGATTCGGGTGGGACAGCCTCTTTCTGCCAAACAGAATGTCAGCTGAATGAAAAACATAAGAAACTATTTTAAGTTTCTCTGGATCACAATAAACCTGGAGAAAAATATAACTTGCTTGCCTATATGTGTTGTGGTTGAGCAAATACCCATATTGATAAATTATCAATATGTTAGACACATGGAATTGATTTGCACCTAAGCCTACATATGTTAGCATAGTTACCCACTGCTACTTCAAGTGTGTGTTGTCTTTCCTCTTATGCATTTTGGTATGCTATACGTCCTCTGTGTGAAACCACGGTAAGTGCCTTTCCTTAATTGCTTTTCTGCCTCGCTAATTGTAATCTCCTGTTTTCCCAACCACTGCAGGGAAAGGCAAGAAGCGAGGAGAAATGCTGAAAACGGAGAATGAACCCCTGGAGGTAAGTGCCATATGATTGTTAATCATCAATAACAAATTACTTTCATTTCTTACCATGTCTTTTAAAATACAACCAAAAGAGAATCCCACTGCTTTGAACAGCGCTCATAACAGAGCTTGAAGTCTCCTTAGCCATGTCATGTGTAATATGTCCAATTATAGCACGGCTAAGGGCTGTTCTTACGCACGACGCAATGCGGAGTGCCTGGATACAGCCCTTAGCTTTGGTATATTGGCCATATATCACAAACCCCCAAGGTGTCTTATTGCTATTATAAACTTGTTACCAACGTAAGTAGAGCAGTAGAAATGAATGAATACTTGTGATATACGGTCTGATATACCACGGCTGTCAGCCAATCAGCATTCAAGGCTCGAACCACACAGTTTATAATTAGCTATATGACATATTTTAGTAATTGCAATGACAAGAAAGGACTTCAAGATTCTGTTGGTTGAAGGATGGTTTTTATATAACCATTTTAGTATCAACCTTCCATGTAAATGAGTTGGATATAAATTATATTTCATAAATCATACACTGCTCAAAAAAATAAAGGGAACACTAAAATAACACATCCTAGATCTGAATGAATGAAATATTCTTATTAAATACTTTTTTCTTTACATAGTTGAATGTGCTGACAAAAAAATCACACAAAAATTATCAATGGAAATCAAATTTATCAACCCATGGAGGTCTGGATTTGGAGTCACACTCAAAATTAAAGTGGAAAACCACACTACAGGCTGATCCAATGATGTAATGTCCTTAAAACAAGTCAAAATGAGGCTCAGTAGTGTGTGTGGCCTGTGTGACCCCCCTACAATGCCTGGGCATGCTACTGATGAGGTGGCGGATGGTCTCCTGAGGGATCTCCTCCCAGACCTGGACTAAAGCATCCGCTAACTCCTGGACAGTCTGTGGTGCCACGTGGCGTTGGTGGATGTAGCGAGACATGATGTCCCAGATGTGCTCAATTGGATTCAGATCTGGGGAACGGGCGGGCTAGTCCATATCATCAATGCCTTCCTCTTGCAGGAACTGCTGACACACTCCAGCCACATGGGGTCTAGCATTGTCTTGCATTAGGAGGAACCGCACCAGCATATGGTCTCACAAGGGGTCTGAGGATCTCATCTCGGTACCTAATGGCAGTCAGGCTACCTCTGGCGAGCACATGGAGGGCTGTGCGGCCCCCCAAAGAAATGCCACCACACACCATGACTGACCCACCGCCAAACCGGTCATGCCGGAGGATGTTGCAGGCAGCAGAACGTTCTCCACGGCGTCTCCAGACTCTGTCACGTCTGTCACGTGCTCAGTGTGAACCTGCTTTCATCTGTGAAGAGCACAGGGCGCCAGTGGCAAATTTGCCAATCCTGGTGTTCTCTGGGTAAATGCCAAACATCCTGCATGGTGTTGGGCTGTAAGCACAACCCCCACCTGTGGACGTCAGGCCCTCATACCACCCTCATGGAGTCTGTTTCTGACCGTTTGAGCAGACACATGCACATTTGTGGCCTGCTGGAGGTCATTTTGCAGGGCTCTGGCAGTGCTCCTCCTGCTCCTTCTTGCACAAAGGCGGAGGTAGCGGTCCTGCTGCTGGGTTGTTGCCCTCCTACGGCCTCCTCCACGTCTCCTGATGTACTGGCCTGTCTCCTGGTACCTCCTCCATGCTCTGGACACTACGCTGACAGACACAGCAAACCTTCTTGCCACAGCTCGCATTGATGTGCCATCCTGGATGAGCTGCACTACCTGAGCCACTTGTGTGGGTTGTAGACTCTCATGCTACCACTAGAGTGAAAGCACCGCCAGCATTCAAAAGTGACCAAAACATCAGCCAGGAAGCATAGGAACTGGAAGTGGTCTGTGGTTATCACCTGCAGAACCACTCCTTTATTGGGGGTGTCTTGCTAATTGCCTATAATTTCCACCTGTTGTCTATTCCATTTGCACAACAACATGTGAAATTTATTGTCAATCAGTGTTGCTTCCTAAGTGGACAGTTTGATTTCACAGAAGTGTGATTGACTTGGAGTTACATTGTGTTGTTTAAGTGTTCCCTTTATTTTTTTGAGCAGTGTTTATAGGCCTTTATTTATTGAGATATATATATATATACATACACACACACACACACACACACACAGTAGGTTTTTAGAAGTACCTTATTTTTAGAAATACCTTATTTACAGAAGTATTCAGACCCTTTCCTATGAGACTCGAAATTGAGGTCTGGTGCATCCTGTTTCCAGGATACACCTACAGTGCCTTGCGAAAGTATTCGGCCCCCTTGAACTTTGCGACCTTTTGCCACATTTCAGGCTTCAAACATAAAGATATAAAACTGTATTATTTTGTGAAGAATCAACAACAAGTGGGACACAATCATGAAGTGGAACGACATTTATTGGATATTTCAAACTTTTTTAACAAATCAAAAACTGAAAAATTGGGCGTGCAAAATTATTCAGCCCCCTTAAGTTAATACTTTGTAGCTCCACCTTTTGCTGCGATTACAGCTGTAAGTCGCTTGGGGTATGTCTCTATCAGTTTTGCACATCGAGAGACTGAAATGTTTTCCCATTCCTCCTTGCAAAACAGCTCGAGCTCAGTGAGGTTGGATGGAGAGCATTTGTGAACAGCAGTTTTCAGTTCTTTCCACAGATTCTCGATTGGATTCAGGTCTGGACTTTGACTTGGCCATTCTAACGTTGTTTATTTTTGAACCATTCCATTGTAGATTTTGCTTTATGTTTTGGATCATTGTCTTGTTGGAAGACAAATCTCCGTCCCAGTCTCAGGTCTTTTGCAGACTCCATCAGGTTTTCTTCCAGAATGGTCCTGTATTTGGCTCCATCCATCTTCCCATCAATTTGAACCATCTTCCCTGTCCCTGCTGAAGAAAAGCAGGCCCAAACCATGATGCTGCCACCAACATGTTTGACAGTGGGGATGGTGTGTTCAGCTGTGTTGCTTTTACGCCAAACATAACGTTTGCATTGTTGCCAGAAAGTTCAATTTTGGTTTCATCTGACCAGAGCACCTTCTTCCACATGTTTGGTGTGTCTCCCAGGTGGCTTGTGGCAAACTTTAAACGACACTTTTAATGGATTTCTTTAAGAAATGGCTTTCTTCTTGCCACTCTTCCATAAAGGCCAGATTTGTGCAATATACGACTGATTGTTGTCCTATGGACAGAGTCTCCCACCTCAGCTGTAGATCTCTGCAGTTCATCCAGAGTGATCATGGGCCTCTTGGCTGCATCTCTGATCAGTCTTCTCCTTGTATGAGCTGAAAGTTTAGAGGGACGGCCAGGTCTTGGTAGATTTGCAGTGGTCTGATACTCCTTCCATTTCAATATTATCGCTTGCACAGTGCTCCTTGGGATGTTTAAAGCTTGGGAAATCTTTTTGTATCGGCTTTAAACATCTTCACAACAGTATCTCGGACCTGCCTGATGTGTTCCTTGTTCTTCATGATGCTCTCTGCGCTTTTGACGGACCTCTGAGACAATCACAGTGCAGGTGCATTTATACGGAGACTTGATTACACACAGGTGGATTGTATTTATCATCATTAGTAATTTAGGTCAACATTGGATCATTCAGAGATCCTCACTGAACTTCTGGAGAGAGTTTGCTGCACTGAAAGTAAAGGGGCTGAATAATTTTGCACGCCCAATTTTTCAGTTTTTGATTTGTTAAATATTTTGAAATATCCAATAAATGTCGTTCCACTTCATGATTGTGTCCCACTTGTTGTTGATTCTTCACAAAAAAATACAGTTTTATATCTTTATGTTTGAAGCCTGAAATGTGGCAAAAGGTCGCAAAGTTCAAGGAGGCCGAATACTTTCGCAAGGCACTGTATTTCCAGATATTTCTACAATTTGATTGGAGTCCACCTGTGATAAATTCAATTGATTGGACATGATTTGGAAAGGCACACACCATGATCATAAGTTCACACAGTTGACAGTGCATGTCAGAGCAAAACCCAAGCCATGATGTTGAAGGAATTGTCCGTAGAGCTCTGAGACAGGATTGTGTCAGGGCACGTGTATGGGGAAGGGTACCAATTCTGCAGCATTGAAGGTCCCAAAGAACACAGTGGCCTCCATCATTCTTAAATGGAACCACCAAGACTCTTCCTAGAGCTGGCCACCCAGCCAAACTGCGCAAAAGGGGGAGAAGGGCCTTGGATCAGGGAGGTGAGCAAGAACCTGATGGTCACTCTGACAGACCTCTAGAGTTCGTCTGTGGAGGTGGGAGAACCATCCAGAAGGACAACCATCGCTGCAGCACTCCACCAATCAGGCCTTTATGGTAGAGTGGCCAGATGGAAGCCACTCCTCAGTAAAAGGCACATGACAGCCCGCTTGGAGTTTGCGAAAAAGGCACCTAAAGGACTCTGACCATGAGAAACAAGAGCCTCTGGTCTGATGAAACCAAGATTGAACTCTTTGGCCTGAATACCAAGTGTCATGTCTGGAGGAAACCTGGCACCATCCCTACGGTGAAGCATGGTGGTGGCAGCATTATGCTGTAGGGATGTTTTGAGTAGCAGGAACTGAGAGACTTGTCAGGATCGAGGGAAAGATGAACAGAGCAAAGTACAGAGAGATCCTTGATGAAAAACTGCTCCAGAGCGCTCAGGACCTCAGACTGGGGCGAAGGTTCACCTTCCAATAGGACAACAACCCTAAGCACATAGCCAAGACAACGCAGGAGTGGCTTCGGGACAAGTCTGTGAATGTCCTTCAGTGTCCCAGCCAGAGCCCGAACTTGAACCCGATCGAACATCTCTGGAGAGACCTGAAAATAACTGTGCAGCGACGCTCCCCATCCAACCTGACTGAGTTTGAGAGGATCTTCAGAGAAGAATGGGAGAAACTCCCCAAGTACAGGTGTGCCAAGCTTGTAGCGTCATACCCAAGAAGACTTGAGGCTGGTGTCGCTGGCAAAGGTGCTTCAAAAAAGTACTGAGTAAAGGGTCTGAATACTTAGGTAAACGTGATATTTCATTATTTCATTATTTTTTATAAATGTTCAACATTTTGGAAAACCCGTTTTTGCTTTTCATTATGAGGTATTGTGTGTAGATATAATTTTGGAATATGGCTGTAACTTAACAAAATGTGGAAAAAGTCAAGGGGTCTGAATACTTTCCGAATGCGCTGTACGTTGCGCTGAATATCAATGAATGAAGGCCTAATGGAGAATGGTTTTCTCGTCTGTTGCGTTACTAGAATGAGACTGAGATGGCTCTGGATGCAGAGTTTCTGGACGTGTACAAGAACTGCAATGGAGTCATCATGATGTTCGACATCACCAAACAATGGTGAGCCTCTCTGTCTTTCTCTTTATCCCTCTTTCTTTTTTATAGATCACTCTCTTTCTCCCTGTCTGGCTTTCTTTCTGTTTCTCCTTCCCTGCCCCCAACACACATCATGTAAAGTGACTTGGGCTACAGGGCAACTAGACAGTCAAGAATCCAATTATATCTTGGTCGATGTGTGACTGCCAGTGATACGACTATCTGACCCAGGTCAGTGTGTGACTGCCAGTGATACGACTATCTGACCCAGGTCTGTGTGTGACAGCCAGTGATACGACTATCTGACCCAGGTCGGTGTGTGACAGCCAGTGATACGACTATCTGACCCAGGTCGGTGTGTGACAGCCAGTGATACGACTATCTGACCCAGGTCGATGTGTGACAGCCAGTGATACGACTATCTGACCCAGGTCGGTGTGTGACAGCCAGTGATACGACTATCTGACCCAGGTCAGTGTGTGACAGCCAGTGATACAACTATCTGACCCAGGTCACTGTGTGACAGCCAGTGATACGACTATCTGACCCAGGTCACAAAGATGTGCACAGAACTGGAAAAAAAAGTATCTCTGATTATTAGTGTCTGTTTGAAGAGCCATAACTTGATAACCCACCTCTAGTTGACTCTCTTTGTGAATGACTTAAACCAAGGCTTATTTTAGAAATTGTTGTTCAGCTAGCTTTCAAATCAAATCACATTTTATTGGCCACATACACGTGTTTAGCAGATGTTATTGCGGGTGTAGCGAAATGCTTGTGTTTCTAGCTCCAACAGTGCAGTTAGTGGTTTGACAAGATATTGTATTTCAGTTCACTAATTTACTTTCTGTTGCTCTTGATAAGATAAATAAAAGGTTCCCAGCTTTGCATCTCTAGATATCCCAGCTTTACTAGTATAATTTGCATATTGAAGAACCACACAAGATTGACAGTACATTATTACAGTATTATTGAGACACAACCACCCTCTTCCTATGCATTTTTATTCATCTCAAGTCGGGAGTGTTTTTGAGTCCCTCCTTAATTTGTATATTTCATTCTTCCCACTAGCTTATATTTTGCGCTCAAGTCATGGGTCTATTTCACAGGACATTTGACTACATCGTGCGGGAGCTGCCCAAAGTGCCTACCCACGTGCCTGTCTGTGTGTTGGGCAACCAGAGGGACATGGGCGAACACCGGGTCATCCTACCCGACGACACCCGAGAGTTCCTCTGTCACCTCAACAGGTAGGGGGTGCCACAACTGCCGCGGGGTACATTCAGTTGACTCATTCTGTTACGCTCAAGGAGTTATGATGGTCAATGCTTTGCAGGAGTGTATCACTTCAGTGTTTTCTTCTCCAATGGTAAAAGTGTGCAAAACTCTCTACCCTCCACTATCTATTACAGAGTGCTACACCACTCACCTTCACATGCAGAAATATCTGTCTCGAAGGGACACTTTTAAGGGAGTGTTG
Source organism: Oncorhynchus mykiss (assembly GCF_057628025.1). Lineage (NCBI taxonomy): Eukaryota > Metazoa > Chordata > Actinopteri > Salmoniformes > Salmonidae > Oncorhynchus > Oncorhynchus mykiss. The sequence goes on along the minus strand of NC_143026.1, from coordinate 12,088,851 downwards.
CGCTGTAACCCCTGAACTAATCATATTGAAATCTCTAGCTTTGTTAGTCTTTGTCAATAGATTTCATGAAACACATTCCTGATCAGTGATGTAGTGGTGAAAAAATATGTGGCTATACTGACTCCCTATACTTACAATGCATTTTTCTGCAAAAGGTGGGTGAACTGCGTTACTTTCGTTTACCCTCTGCTACACCACTGGTCCTGATATGTCCTCTACTTGCTTTGCGTTTGCAGGCCTCCAGGTTCTTCTTACATCCACTATGCTGAATCTTCAATGAAGAATGGCTTTGGCCTCAAGTACCTGCACCGCTTCTTCAATATCCCCTTCTTACAGCTGCAGGTCAGTCCAAATAAAATGGCTGCTTCTTCAATATCCCCTTCTTACAGCTGCAGGTCAGTCCAAATAAAATGGCTGCTTCTTCAATATCCCCTTCTTACAGCTGCAGGTCAGTCCAAATAAAATGGCTGCTTCTTCAACATTCCTATGAAATATGTGGAAAAGGCCCCCTTTTTCTCCTAGATTGGTCCTTTGAGCTGCGTATATACGAGTTGCCCCTAATTACTGATACAGGGTCAGATTGTCCCGTTTGGCTCAGTTGTTAGGGCATGACGCTTGCAATGCCAGGATTGTGTGTTCGATTCCCATCGGGGACCAGTATGGGGGGGGAAGTATGAAAATGTAGGCACTCACTATTGTAAGTCGCTCTATATAAGAGAATCTGCTAAATGACAAAGATGTAAAAAAAAATAATAATAATTATCCCCTTAAAATTGAGTATTCACCCCTTTTTTTCCCAATTTTCGCCTAAAATGACATACCCAAATCTAACTGCCTGTAGCTCAGGACCTAAAATGACATACCCAAATCTAACTGCCTGTAGCTCAGGACCTAAAATGACATACCCAAATCTAACTGCCTGTAGCTCAGGACCTGAAACAAGGATATGCATATTCTTGACACCATTTGAAAGGAAACACTTTGAAGTTTGTTGAAATGTGAAATGAATGTAGGAGAATATAACACATTAGATCTGGTAAAAGATAATACAAAGAAAAAAAACGTGTTTTTTGTACCATCATCTTTTAAATGGAAGAGAAAGGCCATAATGTATTATTCCAGCCTAGGTGCAATTTTGATTTTGGCCGCAGTGTATGTGCAAAGTCTTAGACTGATCCAATGAACCATTGCATTTCTGTTAAAAAATTTGTGTCAAGACTGCCCAAATGTGCCTAATTGGTTTATTAATAACTTCAAGTTCATAACTGTGCACTCTCCTCAAACAATAGCATGGTATTCGTTCACTGTAATAGCTACTGTAAATTGAACAGTGCAGTTAGCTTAAATTCTTGTTAATCTTTCTGCCAATATCAGATATGTCTATGTCCTGGGTTACTTACAACCTCATGCTAATTGCATTAGCCTACATTAGCTCAACCGTCCCGAGGGGGACCCACCAATCCTGTATAGGTTTTAATGGTTTACGGATAGGTGAAGGGAAGGGTTGTCTAATCTTAGACCTACAACTTCTACCTCGAGCTTCCTTCAGATGCAGTTTAGTCAAAACAAAATGTCCACCATCAAGGCCCAATTGGTCATATATGGCATCCCCTCTAACCATGAGCCCTCTTTCTATTCATGATTACTTCATCAATGAGTAACACAAGGATAGAGAAGCCAATACTCTTTTTAAGTGAATGATGAACTACCACCCCAGTACAATGTCAGAGATGATCAGACTATTTTAGACATGGCTTCGGTGTTGTGCATCGATGTCTTGAGAGTAGGGTATAAATATGCAGCACACACTGGCTCGCTATAAGGTTCAACACTGTAACTTTACTCTTACGAACACTGCCCTGTCCACGGTTGGTGTTAAAAATTTACAGAGTCATTGTTCATTCAGTGGTGTTACATTATTCAAGGCGAAAATGACACGGGGCACGGAGTCCTGTATCCTCTTCTCTTCTGTCGTTTGAATTTTGGTGCAAGATACATGCGTATGTGCAAGATACATACGTTATACACTGTCCAATGAAATGCTCACTTGCAGGTTCCTTCTCGACAATGCAACAACAATAAGAAATAATATAGGAATACGATCATGAAGTTAACAGCTCAGTAGAATAGAATAAAATGTTTAGCATAAGTATAGTACAGGAAGGTACAATTTAGTATAGATATGGACCAACTTTTCCTGATTACCTGACGTCTTTAGCTTTCCCCCCCTTTCTTGTTCTTTCTGAAATGTATGGTTGAACACCTGGGCTGAATCTCATGAATGTTTCAGTGTAGGGTAGTATGGCTTCTCACCTCCCTTCTTCACAGATCTATTTCTCCGTAAGTTCAGAGGGAGGTGAAACAAATTAGAGACTGGAGTGGAGGATGAGGGGAGGAGGGGATCAGAGAGAAAAGGGAGGAGTGGAGGATGAGGGGAGGAGGGGATCAGAGAGAAAAGGGAGGAGTGGAGGATGAGGGGAGGAGGGGATCAGAGAGAAAAGGGAGGAGTGGAGGATGAGGGGAGGAGGGGATCAGAGAGAAAAGGGAGGAGTGGAGGATGAGGGAGGAGGGGATCAGAGAGAAAAGGGAGGAGTGGAGAATGAGGGGAGGAGGGGATCAGAGAGAAAAGGGAGGAGTGGAGGATGAGGGGAGGAGGGGATCAGAGAGAAAAGGGAGGAGTGGAGGATGAGGGAGGAGGGGATCAGAGAGAAAAGGGAGGAGTGGAGGATGAAAGGATAAGAGGGTGGAAGGGAAAAGTTGCCTCTTGACTTTTGAAAAACTCAGATAATTGCCTATACTAGCGTAGAACAACGCTACATCTTACCGTTACCGGAAGAACCAGATTTTGCATGGAAATAAAAGGTTGTTCCAATATTTATGATGATGTATGACAAATGAGGACCCTAGAATGTGACATTGGCATACTACAGATCTCAAATCAAATCAAATCAAATTTTATTTGTCACATACACATGGTTAGCAGATGTTAATGCGAGTGTAGCGAAATGCTTGTGCTTCTAGTTCCGACAATGCAGTAATAACAAGTAATCTAACTAGCAATTCCAAAACTACTGTCTTGTACACAGTGTAAGGGGATAAAGAATATGTACATAAGGATATATGAATGAGTGATGGTACAGAGCAGCATAGGCAAGATACAGTAGATGGTATCGAGTACAGTATGTACAAATGAGATGAGTATGTAAACAAAGTGGCATAGTTTAAAGTGGCTAGTGATACATGTATTACATAAGGATACAGTCGATGATATAGAGTACAGTATATACGTATGCATATGAGATGAATAATGTAGGGTAAGTAACATTATATAAGGTAGCATTGTTTAAAGTGGCTAGTGATATATTTACATCATTTCCCATCAATTCCCATTATTAAAGTGGCTCATGTGGCTTAAAGATCTCATGTATACATCAGAAGAGGAGATTTCACAGTTGTTTCAGGACTTTCTATCTTTCTCTCAAGGGATTGAATTTCTCGACTGCTAACTACAGATATAGGCCTAGCTCAGGCTTCGGCATGTGAAACCCTTGACTGCTAACTACAGATATAGGCCTAGCTCAGGCGTCGGGCATGTGAAACCCTTGACTGCTAACTACAGATATAGGCCTAGCTCAGGCGTCGGCATGTGAAACCCTTGACTGCTAACTACAGATATAGGCCTAGCTCAGGCGTCGGCATGTGAAACCCTTGACTGCTAACTACAGATATAGGCCTAGCTCAGGCGTCGGCATGTGAAACCCTTGACTGCTAACTACAGATATAGGCCTAGCTCAGGCGTCGGCATGTGAAACCCTTGACTGCGAACTACAGATATAGGCCTAGCTCAGGCGTCGGCATGTGAAACCCTTGACTGCTAACTACAGATATAGGCCTAGCTCAGGCGTCGGCATGTGAAACCCTTGACTGCTAACTACAGATATAGGCCTAGCTCAGGCGTCGGCATGTGAAACCCTTGACTGCTAACTACAGATATAGGCCTAGCTCAGGCGTCGGCATGTGAAACCCTTGACTGCTAACTACAGATATAGGCCTAGCTCAGGCGTCGGCATGTGAAACCCTTGACTGCTAACTACAGATATAGGCCTAGCTCAGGCGTCGGCATGTGAAACCCTTGACTGCTAACTACAGATATAGGCCTAGCTCAGGCGTCGGAATGTGAAACCCTTGACTGCTAACTACAGATATAGGCCTAGCTCAGGCGTCGGAATGTGAAACCCTTCTGGATGGAAACTCTTAAGAGCTTGAGTGCCTCTGCTTCATTTCCCACATAACAACACATCCCCGATACGTGCCATGTCCCACGACAGTGGTTTGAGGTTTTGCTCACATGAAAGCCTTTCAGTGTTTTCCACAAGTAACCTGGAGTAGCCAGCCTTAATAGAAAATGTAGCCAGCCAAGCCTCCCTGGGCTTGTCCTCTTGGGTTCGGAAACTTTTACTGAACGACCTACATTTTGGTTGTTTCTTGTACATTCTAATGCCTTGATTCCATCAGAAATACACAGCTAAATGAATATACCTTCCAAATTGGAAAAAGTAGTTGTGGTATTATGTAGAAGGACATGACTTTACAATTAATATGGATGAAAATGGATGAATTCAGTGTATTGTTAGTGGTTTTGCATATTGTCTAGGCTTATATGATCAGGATTATTTTCTAAGTAAAATAATATTAAACATTTTTGAACATTTAACCTGTCTTCTCTTGAGATTAAGGTCTTATTTACATGTTTACTGCAAGATTGAATTGCCACAATGGTGTTGGTTCTTGCCACAATGGTGTTGGTTCCTGCCACAGTGGTGTTGGTTCTTGCCACAGTCGTGTTGGTTCTTGCCACAGTGGTGTTGGTTCCTGCCACAGTGGTGTTGGTTCTTGCCACAGTGGTGTTGGTTCTTGCCACAGTGGTGTTGGTTCTTGCCACAGTGGTGTTGGTTCTTGCCACAGTGGTGTTGGTTCTTGCCACAGTGGTGTTGGTTCTTGCCACAGTGGTGTTGGTTCCTGCCACAGTGGTGTTGGTTCCTGCCACAGTGGTGTTGGTTCTTGCCACAGTGGTGTTGGTTCTTGCCACAGTGGTGTTGGTTCTTGCCACAGTGGTGTTGGTTCTTGCCACAGTGGTGTTGGTTCTTGCCACAGTGGTGTTGGTTCTTGCCACAGTGGTGTTGGTTCTTGCCACAGTGAAATGTGGCTGCTATATGAAACACACAAAAGAAAATAGATGAAAGTGCCGGAAAACAGAAATATGACCAAGTGGATTTTAGAAGGAGCACAAAGAAATGTAGGTGCACAATGAAAGTATTTGAGGAAGAGTGTTTTTGTGATAAGAAATGACTAAAAGTCAATGAATTAAAGGTTTTTGGGGAGTGTTCAATGCTCAATAAAATACAATGTATTCTAAAATATTTCAATCACTTGGGTGAGACAACATGTTTAAGGGGCGGGCGGGCCTTTGCCGTGGTAGAGGTAGGATTCCCATGTTTGTCTGAGAGATGAGGTTCTCTGACATCCCTTTACTAGTAGCAGGCACTGTTGCTGCGCGTGAGGTGGGATATATATTATTATATATATATTATATATTATTATAATTTTTTATTTTTTATTCACCTTTATCCAGTTAAGCTAGTTGAGAACAAGTTCTCATTTACAACTGCGACCTGGCCAAGATAAAGCAAAGTAGTGAGACACAAACAACAACACAGAGTTACACATGGAATAAACAAAACGTACAGTCAATAACACAATAGGGAAAAAAAGAAAGTCTATATACAGTGTGTGCAAATGGCTTGAGGAGGTAAGGCAATAATTAGGCCATAGTAGCGAAGTAATTACAATTTAGCGAATTAACACTGGAGTGATGGATGAGCAGATGGTTATGTGCAAGTAGAAATGCTGGTGTGCAAAAGAGCAGAAAATTAAATAAAAACAATATGGGAATGAGGTAGATTGGTTGGGCTATTTACAGATGTGCTATGTACAGCTGCAGCGATCGGTTAGCAGCTCAGATAGATGATGTTTAAAATTAGTGAGGGAAATATAAGTCTCCAGCTTCAGCGATTTTTGCAATTCGTTCCAGTCATTGGCAGCAGAGAACTGGAAGGAAAGGTGGCCGAAGTAGGTGTTGGCTTTGAGGATGACCAGTGAGATATACCTACTGGAGCGCGTGCTACAGGTGGGTGTTGTTATCGTGACCAGTGAGCCTCAGCTCAGGCGGAGCTTTACCTAGCATAGACTTATAGATGACCTGGAGCCAATGGGTCGAGCGACGAATATGTAGAGAGGGCCAGCCGACTAGAACATACAGGTCGCAGTTGTGGGTGGTATAAGGGGCTTTGGTGACAAAACGGATGGCACTGTGATAGACTGCATCCAGTTTGCTGAGTAGAGTATTGGAAGCTATTTTCTAAATGACATCGCCGAAGTCGAGGATCGGTAGAATGGTTAGTTTTACGAGGGTATGTTTGGCGGCGTGAGTGAAGGAGGCTTTGTTGCGAAATAGGAAGACGATTCTAGATTTAATTTTGGATTGGAGATGTTTAAGATGAGTCTGGAAGGAGAGTTTACAGTCTAGCCAGACACCTAGGTATTTGTAAGAATATGTGGAATATAACATGTCAGGACCATACAGAGTAGTGATGCTAGTCGGGCGGGCGGGTGCGGGCAGCGAACGGTTGAAAAGCATGCATTTGGTTTTACTTGTATTTAAGAGCAGTTGGAGGCCACGGAAGGAGTGTTGTATGTCATTGAAGCTCGTTTGGAGGTTAGTTAACACAGTGTCCAAAGAAGGGTCAGATGTATACAGAATGGTGTCGTCTACGTAGAGGTGGATCAGGGAATCACCCGCCGCAGAGCGACATCGTTGATATATACAGAGAAAAGAGTCGGCTTGAGAATTGAACCCTGTGGCACCCCCATAGAGACTTCCAGAGGTCCGGACAACAGCCCCTCGATTTGACACACTGAACTCTGTCTGAGAAGTAATTGGTGAATCAGGCGAGGCAGTCATTTGAGAAAGCAAGGCTATTGAGTCTGCCGATAAGAATGCGGTGATTGACAGAGTTGAAAGCCTTGGCCAGGTCGATGAACACGGCTGCACAGTAATGTCTCTTATCGATGGCGGTTATGATGTTGTTTAGAACCTTGAGCGTGGCTGAGGTGCACCCATGACCAGCTCGGAAACCGGATATGGGACTATACGTAGTTCTTTACATAGAAATAAGAAATAATTCTTATTTCTACAGTTATGTGTGTGATTTAACTACAACCTATGAAACAAAATGACAGAATTGTGTGTGGTCATTCTTACATTTTTCAGGTCGCACACATCTATTTTTAGGCGCATATTCAAGTAAAGTAAACCACAACGCGATTGACTGCAACCAACCACAGCGCACACAAATCACGCAGGCCACAGGTACCGGGAGGCAGGACAGACAGCAGACTGTCAAACCAGCAGTGTTTCCCTGTCATCACTCGCTTTGTGACTGACAGGCACCTGTTCTATCAATAGATCGCTAGAAGAGGACTTGTCTGAATTTTTTTGACTAGCGAATTGATAAGTAGCCTAGTTAAAGCTGCAATATGTACATAGAAATATGAGTTATAGATCTGTCATTCTTATTGAAAGTCTAAGAAGCGGTAGATCTGTTATTCTATGTCCGCCTTTTCTATGCTTCCCGGTCTTACTTTCGGTTTTGTATACTAGCTTCAAACGGTTGAAAATACAATATTTTTTGTTCTGGAAAATATATTTCACAGCGGTTTAGATGGTACAATGATTCTCTACACTATACTTGCTTATTTTGGCACTAACACAGAAATTAGGTGAACTAGTAGAATTTTAGCAACCGGGAAATAGCGGAGCGATATCTGCATAGTGCACCTTTTAATTTAAGTGGATAAAGTAGGCGCTAGTGGAAAACACAGGAGATCTAGTTGATGCGTCCAGAATGCTTGCTGCATTTTATCAAATTGCCTGGGCCAAATGAATGACTATAATTATATGACATTTGCATCATTATTTTGTGCTTTGTAGGATAATAAAGTCAACAGTACATGCACATAAACCTTCTTCAGGCCTCATGCAATTAAAACCAATATTTATTTAGTTTCTTCAGGTGTGCTCTAGCAGGGCTGGATCAAAAACCTGCAGACCAGGTAGGAGGGTTGGCCACCTCTCTGCTAAACCGTTGGTTTTGTGGTGTCCACTGTCCACAGCTAGCCTTGACTGATAGACTTGCCTCTATCTCGTTCTCTTTCTCTGCAGAGGGAGACCCTGCTGAGACAACTGGAGACCAACCAGCTGGACATAGACGCTACTCTGGAGGAACTCAATGTTCAGCAGGAGACTGAGGACCAGAACTATGGCATGTGCGTATTTGCTAACATGCAGGCAGGCTTACACACACACACACACACACACACACACACACACACAGAGAGAGGAAGAGAGAAAAACGTTGAACACACAGACAAACACAGATGCCAATAACCCATCTGTTTCTCGCGATCAGCTACTGCAAATGTATAAGAGCATTATAAAGGTTAATATGATCATTAAAATCACTGTATATTTCCTTGTAAATACTTTGTAAACAAAATGTTGATTTAAATTATATGTTATTATTCATGATCAAATCTGCTGTTTTGACCTCTCCAGTTTCCTGGAGATGATGGAAGCCAGAAACAAAGCTGGCTTCAGCTCCCCGGGGGGCCCTTCCAACGGCCAGAGCCCCTCCTCAGGCTCCCAGTCCCCCATCGTCCCGCAGAGCGGGCCCTCTACTCCTGGGGCCTGTCCCAGCCCCTGCACCCCCCAGCAACCCCCTCTCCCACCCCAGCCCCTAACTATATCCAACCCTATCCCCAGGTCAGTTCAGGGTCCCCCCTCCTACACCAACCCTAACCTTAACCCCTGTCCCCCTCTCCAGAACACTGCACTCCCTAGGGGTCCAGGTTACCCACAGCAGCCCCCGGCCCCCCAGCCGCTGCCCCCAACCCCTCAGGGGCTCCACCATGGGGGAACCACACCTGTCCTGACCCCCCAGTCACCAAGTGTCACCCAGGCCCCCCCTGCCCAGAAGAGAGGCTTCATGTCGCGCCTCTTTGGATCAGCCACCTCTGAGGCTCCTGCTGGTGAGTGTTGGAACCACACTGAACAATGATATAAACGCAACATGCAACAATTTCAAAGATTTTCCAGAGTTACAGTTCATATCAGGAAATCAGCCAATTAAAATAAATAAATTAGGCTCTAATCTATGGATTTCACATGACTTGGCCAAGGTTTCCATCATCAAGCTAGGTTTCCATCCATCATCAAGCTAGGTTTCCATCCATTATCAAGCTAGGTTTCCATCCATCATCAAGCTAGGTTTCCATCATCAAGCTAGGTTTCCATCATCAAGCTAGGTTTCCATCATCAAGCTAGGTTTCCATCACCAAGCTAGGTATCCATCATCAAGCTAGGTTTCCATCATCAAGCTAGGTATCCATCATCAAGCTAGGTTTCCATCATCAAGCTAGGTTTCCATCACCAAGCTAGGTATCCATCATCAAGCTAGGTTTCCATCATCAAGCTAGGTATCCATCATCAAGCTAGGTTTCCATCATCAAGCTAGGTTTCCATCATCAAGCTAGGTTTCCATCACCAAGCTAGGTATCCATCACCAAGCTAGGTATCCATCATCAAGCTAGGTTTCCATCATCAAGCTAGGTTTCCATCCATCATCAAGCTAGGTTTCCATCCATCATCAAGCTAGGTATCCATCATCAAGCTAGGTATCCATCATCAAGCTAGGTTTCCAACCATCATCAAGCTAGGTTTCCATCCATCATCAAGCTAGGTTTCCATCCATCATCAAGCTAGGTTTCCAACATCAAGCTAGGTATCCATCATCAAGCTAGGTTTCCATCATCAAGCTAGGTTTCCATCCATCATCAAGCTAGGTTTCCATCATCAAGCTAGGTATCCATCATCAAGCTAGGTATCCATCATCAAGCTAGGTATCCATCATCAAGCTAGGTATCCATCATCAAGCTAGGTATCCATCATCAAGCTAGGTATCCATCATCAAGCTAGGTTTCCATCATCAAGCTAGGTATCCATCATCAAGCTAGGTATCCATCATCAAGCTAGGTTTCCATCATCAAGCTAGGTTTCCATCATCAAGCTAGGTTTCCATCACCAAGCTAGGTATCCATCATCAAGCTAGGTATCCATCATCAAGCTAGGTTTCCATCATCAAGCTAGGTTTCCATCATCAAGCTAGGTTTCCATCATCAAGCTAGGTTTCCATCATCAAGCTAGGTTTCCATCATCAAGCTAGGTATCCATCATCAAGCTAGGTTTCCAACATCAAGCTAGGTTTCCAACATCAAGCTAGGTTTCCATCATCAAGCTAGGTTTCCATCATCAAGCTAGGTATCCATCATCAAGCTAGGTATCCATCATCAAGCTAGGTTTCCATCATCAAGCTAGGTTTCCATCATCAAGCTAGGTATCCATCATCAAGCTAGGTATCCATCATCAAGCTAGGTTTCCAACATCAAGCTAGGTTTCCATCATCAAGCTAGGTTTCCATCATCAAGCTAGGTTTCCATCATCATGCTAGGTTTCCATCATCAAGCTAGGTATCCATCATTTAGCTAGGTTTCCATCACTACCTAGGTTTCCATCACTACCTAGGTTTCCATCACTAGCTAGGTTTCCATCACTAGCTAGGTTTCCATCCAATTGGTTACAGATTTTAATGTGAATATTCTAAAATCCACTTAAAAACTATTTGAGCATTTTCCTACCAGAGATATTTCTTATTGCGTATAAACGGCTGTGCGTGATGACGTAGTGCACATAAAAATAACTTTTAAATTCCCATGTAACGAATAACATTTTTAAATTAAGTTAAATGGGTTTCCATTGCATTTTCAACTCTAATGATGGTTTTGTCACAAATGTGTTGTGTTATATAGCGAATGTGCCCTCCCTGGTATTGGCATGTGCTCTTTAGCCAACAGTTCACAGATACAGTGCGGGTATATGCTGGCCTCACGTGCGCATGGGAAATAGGAAACTGGGACCTAGGAAGTGGTAATTCCTGCATGATTTGTGTTCAAGTGATTTTGAAGTCGGAACAATCCTTCAACCAAAATGATTTTACCTAGCTTGATACGCTTGCAAACATTGCTTGTAATAAAGTTAGTTAGCTTGCTTAACATTGACAATATGGTTTGAATAGCTACATTATCCATATTGACAAGGTTGTAATTATAAAACATTTACTTGTTTAAAACTTCTAGTTGAGAAGGTCAGTGGTGAAACGTCACAACTCGGGCAACAACATTTTCTCTGAGTTTCCCACTTGTAATTACGACTTGGAGGGTCATTAAAGTGACATTTCCAACTGGGTACTAGGAGCTTCAGATAACTTCGATAGCATGTGAATGTGGCAGTAGCCGACCTACTTGATGAGATTATTATAGACAAAAGAGCGATATTAGTGGGAGAGGAATTGAGCATTTCTGGCACAGTTCATATTACAGACACAAGAACATCCCACCATGTCTAGCATAATTTCTTTTGTCGACATTTGAAAAGTTTACCGGGAAAAAACGTGCCCTTTCCATCAGGCCTGTTGTGTACTTCACTCGCATAAAAAGGTTGGAGTGTAACCTGGTTAATGTCTATAAACTCAAAATAGCAACCAGTCTACTAATGAATAATGCCTACCAAAGGTAAGAGGAAGCCATTTCAGAAGTGATCACTTCGTCATAATGTGATTGAATCAACAGTCATACACATTAACTGGCGTGAAATCCTTTGGGATAGAGGAGGATCTTTTTGATTTCCATTTTGGTTTATTAATTGAAAATGACATGCTTGAAATAACGTGGCAGCTGCACGAGGCAGCAGCACGAGGCAGCAGCACGAGGCAGCAGCACGAGGCAGCAGCACGAGGCAGGCAGCTAGAGGCAGGCAGCTAGAGGCAGGCAGCTAGAGACAGGCAGCTAGAGACAGGCAGCTAGAGACAGGCAGCTAGAGACAGGCAGCTAGAGACAGCAGAAAGATGGTTTTCCATTGAATTCTCATTCACATCACAAACTAGCACTATGCCAATCAAGCGCAGAAAACAAATACTGTTTGAAGCCAGGTCTGGTATCCGTACCACCCATTATCATCACCACCATGTTGAGGCGGTAGGTAGCCCAGTGGTTAGAGCATTGAACTAGTAACTGAAAGGTTGCAAGATTGAATCCCCAAGCTGACAAGGTAAAAAAAATCTGCCGTTCTGCCCCTGAACAAGGCAGTTAACCCACTGTTTCTAGGCCGTCATTGAAAATAAGAATGTGTTCTTAGCTGACTTGCCTAGTTAAAAAAAGGTTAAAATAAATAAAATGTTCATCCTTCCTCTCCCACTCTTCTCTCCTCAGATGGCACAGACGAGAAGGTGCGGAATGTGGATGACTTTGTTCCCGATGTGGGCACGGCCCGTAGCTTCCCGGAGGAGGGGGCTGCTGCCAAAGCCAAGGAGAAAGCTGGAAGAGCAGGCAACATGGACAGTGACAGGTAGGTCCTCACTCCCTAATCATCTCCATGATCTTCTATGACCCATGTCCAGGCTTGTGGCTTTGGATAGGTATACAAGTAAGTGTGGAAATAAGGACTTTTTCAATATTTGGACTACTTTGATAGGCTGGCCAATCCTTCACCTGGAGAGCAACTGGAACAAGATCAAACACTCCCTGTGTACTAGAACACGTTTCTAATGATCATTGTGTAGTGAAGAAGATCTACCGTTGCTGTGCAGTTCAGACACCCACAGTCAATATGTTCTTCAATATAGTGGAGGTGAATGTATTTCAGCTCTATCTTAAAGGGGCATTTCAAACATGTTCATCCTCTCTAGCACATCTCTAGCACCAACCCAGCTTCAACATATGTGAAAAAAGATAGAGGAAGATAATGGTTGCGTCATGTGATTTTTAACCAATTATGAGTAGGCTTTGCCTATCAAGACATTTTCCTTTAATGTGCTTGGTGGGAGGAGGATGAGGGGAGGAGATGTCGCGGAGGAAAGGGGTGAGGGGTGAGGGGAGGAGACGTTGCGGAGGAAAGGGGTGAGGGGTGAGGTTTTTGTTTCCGTCAGGTCTCCTCTGCTCAGAATCTAGGTCATTCATCACTCATTTCCTAGAGAGAGAGAGAGAGAGAGAGAGAGAGAGGGAGGGGTGAGAGAGAAGGCACTTTATTTTATTGGATAAGGCTTAAAGGAGCGATCTGCAGTTGCTACGTCCATTTTTTGGACAGAAATTGTTATCTGTATCTATTCATTCTTGAAGAGTATTACCTTATGAATGCCTCATCACTTCCCATCAGAACCCAAAATGTAAGCTTGTTTTCCTCCAATGGTTGTAAACAAAGTAATTGTAAACAAACACTGTATAGCTTCAATACATGGTTAAAATGATCATTTTGATGGTCAGTTCTTGCATGCATAGCTCTTTCTATGAATTTGAGTGTGGTTACATTTCTCTAGCCCCATCCCTTAGCTTTTGTCGGGAAAAGTTCTTTGTTAATGTACATCTAAACTGCGGATTTCCCCTTAATACAGTCTTACGTTATAGAAATATGAAAAATCGGTCAGATTCCTGCGTTGTATAATGAAGGGAATCAACTTGAGCTTGAATTTGAAGGAGAGGATTGTCCTACAAGGGCCGTTTGCTATTTTGGAAAATGAGAAATGAGGCTTGAAGTGCTTTGATGTTAGAAGATTAACTTAAAATGATGAAGTTAAAAGGAGAAGTGGAGAGTGGATGTGAGACACACACACACACACACACACGATAGCTTAGTGCTAATAATAAACAACTCTCTTTCACTGAATCAGTCTTCAGGGCTGACTTTTTGAACTGTCATTCTGGTTAAGATTTGAATGGAGCGTAGCATCAGATTATCAAGTAAGTGTGTAGATAATGGCAAAATAAGTTATTGTTAATGTAATGACTTTTCGATAACATCCCAGTAGGCTATAACTGGATGATGTAATAATATATGAACAGATAATGCAATAATGTTCAAATCAAATGTATTTGTCACATTCACATGGTTAGCAGATGTTATTTGTCACATTCACATGGTTAGCAGATGTTATTGGTCACATTCACATGGTTAGCAGATGTTAATGCGAGTGTAGCGAAATGCTTGTGATTTAGTCACTGTTCATTTCATTAACTGTAAGTAAAACGATAGTAGTGGGGCTCCTGTAGTTGAACCTTTTGTCCTAGCGCAGCTGAAATACTGACATTAGCAACGTTACAGACGTTAACCATGTTATAAGCCTACATGTTATCCAGCTCATGTGCTACATTTCTTAACATAATTCTAACAGAAGGTTTAAAGCACAATTCTACAGGTGTCACAAACAACATTAATACAACTTTTTTGTTGTTTGTTAAATGGTTAGAACATCAGACTAAACAAGAGGAGCTTCAAAGTCCTGCATTTGGAAATACATTTAAAACGGTGTGACTTTTCCTGCAGGTGTTGCTTAATGGGGTATCATTACTCAGACGCATACTGATTTTAAAAAATTATAATCATTTAAAGTATTTTTTGTGTTGCTTGGCCCATCATATTGCTCAAATGTGTTGGTTATTCTTACATCAGGACATCAGAACTTACCACGTCTCTCTCTGTCCATGTTTTACAGTGACGGTGAGGGCCGAGGGGGGAACCCCATGGTGTCAGGGTTCCAGGACGATTTTGCCCCAGATGAGCTGTGCCAGTCTGTGCCCAAATCTGTGCCCAAGGCAGCCACCGTCCCCAGCATGGGCATCACCCTGACCAGCGATGAAGAAGATGAGGGGACGAAGGCACTTAACGTCATCCAGGACGGTGGATCGGACAGAAGGAGGTATGGGTGGGAAGAGAACTTGAATTGCATAACCTCAGGTTTTTCCTTAAGATGCTAGTATTATACAGTAGGTAGATAGAGATTGATGTAGTTATTGGTCAATAGAGATTGATGTAGTTATTGGTCAATAGAGATTGATGTAGTCATTGGTCAATAGAGATTGGGTGGTAGAGATTGATGTAGTCATTGGTCAATAGAGATTGGGTGGTAGAGATTGATGTAGTCATTGATCGGTAGAGATTGATGTAGTCATTGGGCGATAGAGATTGGTGTAGTTATTGGTCAATAGAGATTGATGTAGTCATTGGGCGATAGAGATTGGGTGGTAGAGATTGATGTAGTCATTGGTCGGTAGAGATTGATGTAGTCATTGGTCAATAGAGATTGATGTAGTCATTGGGCGATAGAGATTGATGTAGTCATTGGGCGGTAGAGATTGATGTAGTCATTGGTCAATAGAGATTGGGTGGTAGAGATTGATGTAGTCATTGGGCGGTAGAGATTGATGTAGTCATTGGGCTATAGAGATTGATGTAGTCATTGGGCGACAGAGATTGATGTAGTCATTGGGCGGTAGAGATTGATGTAGTCATTGGTCAATAGAGATTGGGCGGTAGAGATTGATGTAGTCATTGGGCGGTAGAGATTGATGTAGTCATTGGGCTATAGAGATTGATGTAGTCATTGGGCGGTAGAGATTGATGTAGTCATTGGGCGACAGAGATTGATGTAGTCATTGGGCGATAGAGATTGGTGTAGTCATTGGGCGATAGAGATTGATGTAGTCATTGGGCGATAGAGATTGATGTAGTCATTGGGCTATAGAGATTGATGTAGTCATTGGGCGATAGAGATTGATGTAGTCATTGGTCAATAGAGATTGGGTGGTAGAGATTGATGTAGTCATTGGGCGGTAGAGATTGATGTAGTCATTGGGCGGTAGAGATTGATGTAGTCATTGGTCAATAGAGATTGGGTGGTAGAGATTGATGTAGTCATTGGGCGGTAGAGATTGATGTAGTCATTGGGCGGTAGAGATTGATGTAGTCATTAGTCAATAGAGATTGGGTGGTAGAGATTGATGTAGTCATTGGGCGGTAGAGATTGATGTAGTCATTGGGCGGTAGAGATTGATGTAGTCATTGGGCGGTAAAGATTGATGTAGTCATTGGGCGATAGAGATTGATGTAGTCATTGGACGGTAGAGATTGATGTAGTCATTGGGCGGTAGAGATTGATGTAGTCATTGGGCGATAGAGATTGATGTAGTCATTGGGCGATAGAGATTGATGTAGTCATTGGGCGGTAGAGATTGATGTAGTCATTGGGCGATAGAGATTGATGTAGTCATTGGGCGGTAGAGATTGATGTAGTCATTGGGCGATAGAGATTGATGTAGTCATTGGGCGATAGAGATTGATGTAGTCATTGGGCGGTAGAGATTGATGTAGTCATTGGTCAATAGAGATTGGGTGGTAGAGATTGATGTAGTCATTGGGCGGTAGAGATTGATGTAGTCATTGGGCTATAGAGATTGATGTAGCCATTGGGCGACAGAGATTGATGTAGTCATTGGGCGGTAGAGATTGATGTAGTCATTGGTCAATAGAGATTGGGCGGTAGAGATTGATGTAGTCATTGGGCGGTAGAGATTGATGTAGTCATTGGGCGGTAGAGATTGATGTAGTCATTGGGCTATAGAGATTGATGTAGTCATTGGGCGACAGAGATTGATGTAGTCATTGGGCGATAGAGATTGGTGTAGTCATTGGGCGATAGAGATTGATGTAGTCATTGGGCGATAGAGATTGATGTAGTCATTGGGCTATAGAGATTGATGTAGTCATTGGGCGACAGAGATTGATGTAGTCATTGGGCGATAGAGATTGGTGTAGTCATTGGGCGATAGAGATTGATGTAGTCATTGGGCGGTAGAGATTGATGTAGTCATTGGGCGATAGAGATTGATGTAGTCATTGGGCGATAGAGATTGATGTAGTCATTGGGCGATAGAGATTGATGTAGTCATTGGGCGATAGAGATTGATGTAGTCATTGGGCGATAGAGATTGATGTAGTCATTGGGCGGTAGAGATTGATGTAGTCATTGGGCGATAGAGATTGATGTAGTCATTGGGCCATTTTTACATCAGCAGTTGTCACAAAGTGCATATACAGAAACCCAGCCTAAAACACCTAAAAAACCCAAAGAGCAAGCAATGCAGATGTAGAAGCACAGTGGGTAGGAAAAACTCAGGAACCTATGAAGAAACCTAGAACCAGGCTCTGAGGGGTGGCCAGTCCTCTTCTGGCTGTGCCGGGTGGAGATTATAAAGGTACAAGGCCATTAAGGCCAGATTGTTCTTCAAGATATTCAAACGTTCATAGATGACCAGCAGAGTCAAATAAGAATCAGTGGTTATAGAGGTTGCAACAGGTCAGCACCTCAGGAGTAAATTTCAGTTGGTTTTTCATAGCCGAGCATTCAGATGTTGAGACAGCAAGTACAGTAGAGCGAGGAGGAAATTGAGAGAGAGAGAAACCGCATGTCTGGGACAAGGTAGCATGTCTGGTGAACAGGTCAGGGTTCATTTATTGATGTTATCATGCATCTTTTCATATTTAGATCTCTGTTGTGCTTTCTGATCAGATCCTCCAACGCTTTGAAGACTCTCAACAAGACCGGAGAAGCCAAGAAACCAGCGGGCTTAAAGATGTCGTCCGAGCCCGTCTCATTCCTGAACCCGACCCTAGCCCCGGTGCAGTCCATGCAGGCAGGCAAGAAGAAGGGAGGGGATGAATCCTCCCACTCAGACCAAGAAGCTCCAGGGGACGATCAGATGCTCTCCTTCGTCATGGATGAACCAGACTATGAGGACGAGGAGTTTGAGAAGCCCAAGAAAAAGAAGGTGCCGTTACAGTAGACTGCTCTGTTACAGTAGACTGCTCTGTTACAGTAGACTGCTCTGTTACAGTAGACTGCTCCGTTACAGTAGACTGCTCTGTGCTCCGTTACAGTAGTCTGCTCTGTTACAGTAGACTGCTCTGTGCTCTGTTACAGTAGACTGCTCTGTTACAGTAGACTGCTCTGTTACAGTAGACTGCTCTGTGCTCTGTTACAGTAGTCTGCTCTGTTACAGTAGACTGCTCTGTTACAGTAGACTGCTCTGTTACAGTAGACTGCTCTGTGCTCTGTTACAGTAGACTGCTCTGTGCTCTGTTACAGTAGACTGCTCTGTTACAGTAGACTGCTCTGTTACAGTAGACTGCTCTGTGCTCTGTTACAGTAGACTGCTCTGTGCTCTGTTACAGTAGACTGCTCTGTTACAGTAGACTGCTCTGTGCTCTGTTACAGTAGACTGCTCTGTTACAGTAGACTGCTCTGTTACAGTAGACTGCTCTGTGCTCTGTTACAGTAGACTGCTCTGTGCTCTGTTACAGTAGACTGCTCTGTTACAGTAGACTGCTCTGTTACAGTAGACTGCTCTGTTACAGTGGACTGCTCTGTTACAGTGGACTGCTCTGTTACAGTAGACTGCTCTGTTACAGTAGACTGCTCTGTGCTCTGTTACAGTAGACTGCTCTGTTACAGTAGACTGCTCTGTGCTCTGTTACAGTAGACTGCTCTGTGCTTTGTTACAGTAGACTGCTCTGTTACAGTAGACTGCTCTGTTACAGTAGACTGCTCTGTGCTCTGTTACAGTAGACTGCTCTGTGCTCTGTTACAGAAGACTGCTCAGTTACAGTAGACTGCTCTGTGCTCTGTTACAGTAGACTGCTCTGTTACAGTAGACTGCTCTGTTACAGTAGACTGCTCTGTTACAGTAGACTGCTCTGTGCTCTGTTACAGTAGACTGCTCTGTTACAGTAGACTGCTCTGTTACAGTAGCTGCTCTGTGCTCTGTTACAGTAGACTGCTCTGTGCTCTGTTACAGTAGACTGCTCTGTGCTCTGTTACAGTAGACTGCTCTGTTACAGTAGACTGCTCTGTTACAGTAGACTGCTCTGTTACAGTAGACTGCTCTGTGCTCTGTTACAGTAGACTGCTCTGTGCTCTGTTACAGTAGACTGCTCTGTGCTCTGTTACAGTAGACTGCTCTGTTACAGTAGACTGCTCTGTGGTCTGTTACAGTAGACTGCTCTGTTACAGTAGACTGCTCTGTGCTTTGTTACAGTAGACTGCTCTGTTACAGTAGACTGCTCTGTGCTCTGTTACAGTAGACTGCTCTGTTACAGTAGACTGCTCTGTGCTCTGTTACAGTAGACTGCTCTGTTACAGTAGACTGCTCTGTGCTTTGTTACAGTAGACTGCTCAATCCTCGCATCCCCTTCTATTGGGTTGATTTGAAATGTAGAAGAAGGTGTCCATTACTTTCCAGACACAGGGCCTTCTGTTCTCGTTGACTGGTTTCTCATATATGTGATAGTGGTAGGTAGAGATGTGGTTTTTCTATAGTGGTCACGTTTACATGCACAGTAATAATTGGATATTAAACTGATTATAGTAGGCAGATTATGCAATAGTCAGTAAACACCTTACTCTCGTTATTTTAATGGGCGTAAGATCGATTTAAACTCCTGGTTTTCCAAGTAATCTTTTTTGAGTTATTAGGATATGTAAACACCTTAATAGGCGTCTCAACTGTGTGTTTGATCTGTGCTTTCATCTCCTCATTGAGGAACGAGCCTTTCTCTTTAGTGCAAGTGTATGTGTCTTAGAAGTGGTTTTCACATACAAACTATATGTCTGAACTCAGAATCAAATATGTTTCCCAACAATAACACAGTCACTGTGGTAGAACCTTTATTTCCATTGGTGATTTCCTGCATTTATCAGCGTGCCATCAACTAACCTGATTTCAGATGTGTCCATGTAAACAGGATTATTAGGAAAAAATTATTCTTCTTGCATAGCATGTAAACATTTTAATCAAACTATTATATTAATCTGATTATCCACAATAATCACATGATTGTGTGCATGTAGCCATACTCAGTGATTGACAGAATGAGAACTTTGAATTTATTTTACAGTAGTTAGACCTATGGGTGGCAGCCTTTCTCAACCTAGTCCTCAGGGCCCATATATTTGGCTGGGTTTAGAAATGCTGATTTAGACTGAATGTGAAATAGAAAAGGTCCATCTATTGTAACAACCTCTTTCTCCTACTTTCTCTGTCACCTTCTTCCTGTCTTTGTCCCCTACTCATTCTCTATCGCGCTCCTCTTCTTCCTGTCTTTGTCCCCTACTCATTCTCTGTCGCGCTCCCCTCCCTTCCTGTCTTTCCATCTGTCTTTGTCCCCTACTCATTCTCTGTCGCGCTCCCCTCCCTTCCTGTCTTTCCATCTGTCTTTGTCCCCTACTCATTCTCTATCGCGCTCCCCTCCCTTCCTGTCTTTCCATCTGTCTTTGTCCCCTACTCATTCTCTATCGCGCTCCCCTCCCTTCCTGTCTTTCCATCTGTCTTTGTCCCCTACTCATTCTCTATCGCGCTCCCCTCCCTTCCTGTCTCCCCTTTACCAAGCAGCCTTCGGCTGTACTGGAGGACCTGAAGCTGGTCCAGCCCTCTGTCCTCCCCATCAAGAGCGACGACCTGGACCTGTTTGGACTGGGATTCCAGGATGTGGCGCCCAAGAGCAAGGAAAGCAGTGAGGACCAAGATGGTGAGCAAGGTTCCGAAGCAAAGTCATTGGAAATCATTGGAGTCATGATCACTCTTCTGGACTAGTGTGTCTGTGTGTTTTATACTTTCACAGTTTGGGTATATGTATTGGTAAAACAATTCAGAGTTGTCTTAATTTTGCTAACTTGTCTTGCAGACCGAGAAAGTAGATCCTCAACAAAGGACAAGAAGAAGAAGAAGAAGAAAAGCAAGGAGGTAAGAAAGGAGATGAGTCATCTTTACACCCTGTTTGTCATCCTCAGCCAATAGTAACCATGGGACACGTCTGCTCCTTGCAGGAGGACGACAAAAGCAGCAAGAAACGACACAAACAGAAGAAAAAGGAGGAGTCAGGCAGCGGGGACGAGAAAGAGAAGAAAAAGAAGAAGTCAAAGTCGACCAAGAAAGCCGGAGGCGTGGTTGACGACCTGGAGTCTTTTCTCGCCGGAGACGTAGACTACGAGGAGATGTAGAATATCCCCCCCCCCAGCATCCAATCAGGACTACGTTCTACTTCAGCATTCTAGGGTCAGGATGTAGCCATGAAGACGAGAGAATGCGTCGACTGACTGGCTGAGTGATCGAAGACTGCATATCTCATTGGGTGATTGTTATTCCCCACTTCCTGACGTTGTGGGGCCTCTACAGTGGTTAGATTTTGATCATTTGTGATTGACATTGACGTTGTTTGTTTTGCTTACCCTTTTACTGTACATGCAACACTACCGTCATACAACAACACTACTGCAAAACTGTAGCTGGTATATCCAGGTTTTGAGTTTACGCTCAAGAGGACAAAACCACCATTACTGTGATGTTTCCACGGTCGAATACACTTGGGTACACTCACTGCAATGTCTTTGCTATTCCATTTGTCTTTCTCCATTGGGACTGCTTTCTGGGAAAGTCTTTAGAACTGACCCTAGTACGGAGTTGTGACTATTTCTATTTGGGAGCGCTCTCCTTTACACTGACCAGTGTTCAGGAGTCGGGGGACGTGTGTGCATTCATTATGAATTATGTTGAACATTGCTTCAGCAGCGATATAAATGTTATTTATGTTTATCTGGTGTTGGCTTTTCGAACTACGACTATGTCTAGGTACAGTAGGAGTTTGTGAGTGTTTACTAAACAAGACATTTTGGGAGTTTCTCTGAACTAATTCAGCAAATTTCACTGTGCATGATCATTTTGTTTTGGTTTGATGTCAATGCCTTAAGGAAAGCTTTACTTTAACACTGGAAAGGGTTACTTTAACACTGGAAAGGGTTACTTTAACACTGGAAAGGGTTACTTTAACACTGGAAAGGGTTACTTTAACACTGGAAAGGGTTAATTTAACACTGGAAAGGGTTAATTTAACACTGGAAAGGGTTACTTTAACACTGGAAAGGGTTACTTTAACACTGGAAAGGGTTACTTTAACACTGGAAAGTGGCGATATGAATGCCTTTTAGTAGTAGAGATCTGATTGTTCAATGATGAGGTCATTCTGGCAAAACACAATGCAAGGGAAGCCAAGATACAATGTTTTTTTCCCAACCTGCTGTTCTGTTAAGTCATGTTGTTTTTACTATGGGGCAGTTGTACAATGTCATTTGACGTTTTTTTCTCATTTCTTCCGTTAACCAAATGATGTGTTTCTTGAAGACATGTTTTAATATTTTATTTTACACTAGTTTGCTTGGATCCTATTTCTTGATGTTGCTGAGCACCATGTGGGATGGTTTTGCTGTGTTGAGTGATATCTCATAGCCCTTACTGAACTTGTTTACTTTACTGTAGGGGAGTGTGGAAGTCTGCTAGTCAGTCATAACTACACACTACTATCTATCTACACTCCGATCCAGGGGATGTTTACAACAAAGTACATGGCCTTAAGCTATTCATTCCACCTTAAGTCCCCTTAGAAAGAATTGACAAAATATCAGGAATGTATTTAGATATCATACAAGTATGCATTGTTACCATTCCATATTTATTTTGAAATATTAAGAAAATATTTTTGGACATTAAACAAATCCCATGTTAATATATCCATTATAGAAAAGTATATGCACAAATATTTATTCATTAATTTGTACTGCATATTTCTCTGTGTGTTTTTACCTTGCTCCTCTCTGTTGTCTCTAAAATAGGTATTTTGGACTGTCTTTAAAAGAGACACTACATATCCAATTCCACCCAGCCATCTAGGTGCCGTGACTGCAGTTTACTGCTAGTTAGGTATCCTTACCACTGCCTCACTGTATATCATCAGGGAGAACATGCAACATTTCCAGACTGTGTATCGGAACCTACTGTACATCAATAGAACTCTTACTTACATCAATAGAACTGTTTCACCAATAGAACTGTTTTACCAATAGAACTGTTTCACCAATAGAACTGTTTCATCAATAGAACTGTTTCATCAATAGAACTGTTCCATCAATAGAACTGTTTCATCAATAGAACTGTTTCATCAATAGAACTGTTTCATCAATAGAACTGTTTCATCAACAGAACTGTTCCATCAATAGAACTCTTACTTACATCAATAGAACTGTTTCATCAATAGAACTGTTCCATCAATAGAACTCTTACTTTCATCAATAGAACTGTTTCATCAATAGAACTGTTCCATCAATAGAACTCTTACTTCCATCAATAGAACTGTCCCAAGAGACGGCTCTGCGAGCGTTTGTTGAATCAGGTAGACCTCTAGCTCTGTCTTTCCCTGACCGCTCATATATCCTTGGTTCTCTCTGGTTGAAGGCGGTATACTCTGGGGACACCGGGGTCCCCTCAGACCTTATCCCCTCTTCTGGCTTAGTCCTCTTTCTCACCCAAGGGAGTGATGCCATTTTTTGCTGTAGCCTAACCCTCCCAGCTGGCTTGACGGGAGGGAACCCAATGTGGCGAGGTGGACTCCCAGGCTGACCATGGGGTCATCCTCAGTGTTTCCCCCTCATGCAGCTGTCTGCCTGTCAGGCTAGCTGCTAGGCCAGGGCACCCACCCCTACCGCTCACTATGGAGCAAATCCTAACTTCCTCTCCAGTCGAATAATGTCAGTTGGTGTCCTGTTGACATTAACGCATGACTAAGTGAACATTTTGCTTAAGTGGAAGTTAGGAGTCACCCCTATGAAAGTAAAATCCCAGGCGAGCCATGTCAACTCGTCAAATAGTCCCTGTGCATGAGCGTCACTGTGAGAAACAACAACACACCTGGCTGTACCACTGTAGAATTAGAATTTGTAGAACAGACATTGTTAGTGCATACATTATGGAGGAATAGTGTCTTTTCTAGGCATTCTAATTCTGTGTTTATGTAATATAACCCAGTCCTACTCAGACCTGTTTTGTTTTTTGGTGGTTGATTTTGTTTCATTGAATTATTCTGCTTTTTGTTCAATGATGTGTGAAGGAATTTGTTTTGATTCATGTAGATCAAACCAATGCAACTTTTTGTTTACTGCTTTTTCTGTGGTATGATGTCTTCTGGGTAAAGTTCAAACAGGAACCATCCAAATCATGCAAACTGCCAGTGAAATGTGGCAACAAGCGAACTTGAGATTGCTGTTACCTCTTGGTTACATCTTCCAAAAAATTCCACCTTGATTTGTAAATGTAATATCCGTTGTGCATTGTCTTCATCTTGCTCCCTGCATATTGTCTTTGTTTAGGTAGTTGTGTGTATAGTTGATTGAACTGTTGGTTGAATTTGGTCTGTTTATGTGTATGCATCTGAATATATTGAGAGATGGTGGGCAACTGGGGGGGGAAGAGATTATTTTGACATTCCTCTTATGCATCTAAGTGATAAAATTGTCTAATAAATGCAAAAATACTTTCATTTTTTGCCACAAAATGTCATGAATTGGCATGTTTGTAATGACCAGAGTTATTTTCTAAACCTTTATTTTACAGTACGTAGTCTGTTTTATCACCAGACTATAATGGAACAATCAGCTGAAATACAGAAACAGATATAGCAGTTGTAAGACCTATGTAACAACAGTTGTAAATACAGTCCATTTATTTTTGTGACACCTAAATGTAAAGTGGGATATCTTTTCAAATAGAACAATAATTGTTTTGTTTTTTTTTCTGCTCTCCAGAAGCCGTGCTTCGGGTTTCAGGTCTAAAATATCGACATTCATTCAGATGACCAAAACATTACACTTACACACATTGTCATACCGTTGAAGGGACAGTTCAGTAGAATGTTTCTATACCGGCCCTTTTTTTGTATCCATTGCTCCTAAAAGGTATGTTTTCTCTGTAGCCACTGGGGGGCAGTGTGATAAAATAGATGAATGTTTCTAAACTGGCCCTTTTTTTGTATCCATTGCTCCTAAAAGGTATGTTTTCTCTGTAGCCACTGGGGGGCAGTGTGATAAAATAGATGAATGTTTCGACAGGTCGTTCACCTCAAGGCCCAGTGTGTGAAATACACGGGTGCATTAGGTTCTATAGAGCACTGGATTTCATAAGCGCCAAAGTGCAGTGAGATGAATATACTAACTCTCAATGACAAATTACTCGCATTAAAGACAATGTAACTTTCCAACTTTTTTGCAGGTCAAGTGAAGAGACCAGTTGGTTTGATAATTGGTAGTTCTGATATCTATACATGTACTGTGTGTCCATGTATTGCTCATTGAGGAATTGCTTTGCCTATGAAGGTTTTCAGTTGTTTTTCTGTGAAGCTCATAGGACGTGTTACTTAGCAACAGGGTTGGGGTCAATTCCATTTCAATTCCAGTCAATTCAGAAAGTAAGCCAAATTCCAAATCCAAACTTTCCTTATTGAAATGCATTGAAAATAATTGGAATTTCCATGTACTTCCTGAATTGACTGGAATTGACCTCAACCCTGCTTTGCACCACTTCACAGCAAAACTCCATTATTTTCTGTCAACATATTGTTGCAGTATTATCTCCAGCCAGTATGGTCAATCACACGGGACTAACATTGCATTGCAATTCATTCTTATAAGTGTACGGCTTTCATGCAAACCTCTGAAATCCATTCTCTGTTATTCTAAGATGATTTGTTGATATCATCTGCAGTGAAGTGAACTAGATGAACGGTATGCTTGTCCCAGGCGATATGCTGCGAAGAATATATGGTGCATAAAGCCATACAATATAAAATGTCATTGAGAATTATGAAGTTGATTTTCTTACGGTAATGGAAATTGTTTTCTATATGTCAAGTGCAAGACCTGGCTTAACATGTTTTGAAACACATGAACACCCTGTATACATGACTCCCAGGTTAATCTCATAATAGTACATTTCTCAGCGTGGAGATTTCATGGTTTTTATCATCATTGTCATGAAGTGTATGCTGTTTTCACAGTGAGATGGTTATACATGGTCAGACCTGACAGAGCCACACCTGCAGCAATTAAGAACCTGTCAGCTCATGATGTACTTCTCTGAGAACTCTCTGCAAAGCTTTGTCTGTCTTTCACGCTCGCTCGCTCTCGCTCTCTCTCTCCCTCCCTCTCTCTCGCTCTTTCCCTCATTCCTTCTCTCTCTCTCTTGCTCTCTCTCTCTTCCACTCTCTCTCCCTCCCCCTCTCTCTCACTCTCTCCCTTTCTCTATCTCCCTCACTCACTCTCCCTCCCTCTTGCTCTCTCTCCCTCACTCTCTCTGTCTCTCTTGCTCTTTCTCACTCTCTCTCCCTCCCTGTCTCTCTTGTATTGCCCTTTCGTTGGCCTGAGTTTTATTTTTAGCACAATTCATTTTTGCACAAGGGAACCAATTATTGGAATGACACTGGATACTTGACATTGTTTTTCATTCAAAGCAGAGAAAACAGGTTTCAAAAGCGATCCAGTGGAGTGGTCACTTTTGTTTACACCACATCTTTGAACACTGTTATTTAAATAAGCTTCTATCATAATGTGGACTTTAGGACTTTTGTTTAATTAAAAGAAGGAACCGTCCACACAGACCTGGGTACTCTTCTTTAAGGCTTTTCCAGAGGAAGTGAATACCTTATTCTGAGTTCCCCGCTGTACTCCCAGGAGGACGAATACATACATACACTCCAAAAATAAATAAACAACTTGCAGTGTGATGGTGCATACCCCTCATAGCAGCATTAATTTATGACACTGCTATGGTCCCGTATTCTGAAATTGCATCCTGACTCCATCCTATTGGCTGTTGAGGTTGGTTGCCCAGGAGACAGACAATGCTCTGATAGGCAGTTGAGAGAGCCAGCGCTGTCTGAATGTGAGTGATGTTCTCTCTTGGTTAATTCCTTTTCACATCCAGGAAAATGCTGGCAATGTTCCCCACAGTTGTTCAATTCAATGTTGTTGAAATTCCCTGCATAGCCTACGTGGAAATGCTAGAATGGATTATGTATGTGATTGGATCACTCTTTAATTTCTAATTAAAGCATCTTTGGGAATTAATTTGATCAGTATTACTTAGTATACCAAGTATACACCCTTCAGAAGTACAACTTAGAATTATTTTCAGAAGTGCTTAACACTCCTATATTCTTCTTCCAATAACTACAGTTTGGAGGTCACAGCATACTTTGTGGTTGTTGTGGTTGTTGATCTAAATGTATAGAGCTGTGTAGCTCTTATGAATGGCCTGTTATGGTTCATACACTAACGT
Source organism: Oncorhynchus mykiss (assembly GCF_057628025.1). Taxonomy (NCBI): domain Eukaryota; kingdom Metazoa; phylum Chordata; class Actinopteri; order Salmoniformes; family Salmonidae; genus Oncorhynchus; species Oncorhynchus mykiss. The sequence goes on along the minus strand of NC_143026.1, from coordinate 12,061,638 downwards.
GGTACAGCATTAGCTCAACTGAGACATTTGACCATGCAAGGTCATAAAATAAACGTAGATGTTTGACCCTGCACTTGACTGCACCATATTTAATCCCACCCTGTTCTGTGCTTTAGGATCAACAGACAGGCCGAATAAATTGAACAGATTTATATGAGAGCATGAAAATATCACTTTCTTGTGGTTTAACAGAGCCGTAAATGAGTGTGAAAAGCTCATATCCAAACCAGCACAGTTTGGTTCGGGTCAGTGCATTGGTGTATAAAGGGTATTGGAAAGCACCATCCTGACAAACGGACAACACTCAGACACAGATGTTACTGTACATGTGCATCCTTGACATAATGGAATCTAGTAAATTATCAACTGAGACTAATTGACCCTATTGTATCAACAGATATTAGTATTGAACCAAAGTTTCTGACCTAGAAGCAGGCTTTCTTTTTTCCTATGTGGAAATGGATGTTGCTATTAGATCACTTTTCCAATGACATTATCACCATTACGATCTCCAGAGGCTATTTGACACATGTGACCTCCAGATTACAACCCTCCCCTGTCCAACAAGGTTTAAAGAGGGTGCTGTGAATGAATGTATATGTATAATGTATATAGTGCTGTGTTGGTCCTACTGTCAATGGTCTCCATAGGCTTGACTTCCTACCTATGTCCTATTCTAATTGACAGTTGTCCTTTCTGGACATAGATTTCTACTTCTACAGAATGCCAAGGTTAACCCACACAAACCAGGGCGTAAAGTTCTGCACCAATTAAAGACTCTCAACAAAAGTTACGGTGAAATGTAGTCAGGGAACGTCTGAAATGTGACGTAGGGTGTTACTCATGAACCGTCTGATGTAAAAGACGTGTTTCGGTGTTTTCTCTCAGTTGTTGGTGGTGGAGAGGCAATGAATGATAAAGCCTCTACTGAGGAGGAAATATTAGCTCCTCAATTGCTCTACTTAGTTTTCCCCGCAGATTTTTCCTGGGATAGTGTATGTGTAGGCCTATTTGTGAATGCTGCTATGTAATCAGGAGTGTACTGTAGGTGACTTCTGTGTGTTTCTGAGCTTACGTCATACATATGCTAATATCCACACGTGTGTGAGTGGGTCAGGTCCATTCACATCCCTATTAAGACGTGGTCTATGAAGACTCTTCAACAGCATGGCAACAGATGGTCCTGTCACTACCTGGTCATGGTACAAACACAAACACAATAATAACTCATAACGGTCCGGTACGGGACAATTCCCTATGCAACCACCGCCAATACTGACAATGCACTGAGACAAGCTCCCCCTTATTGCATAATCAGGGGATCTAACAAGGTTGCAGTCTTATCTCACTGCAGTCTTATCCACCTATCACCCCCATCTCACTGCAGTCTTATCCCCCTATCACCCCCCATCTCACTGCAGTCTTATTCCCCTATCACCCGCCATCTCACTGCAGTCTTATCTCCCTATCATTCCCCATCTCGCTGAAGTCTTATCCACCTATCACCCCCCATCTCACTGCAGTCTTATCCCCCTATCACCCCCCATCTCACTGCAGTCTTATCCCCCTATCACCCCCCATCTCACTGCAGCCGTATCCCCCTATCACCCCCCCATCTCGCTGCAGTCTTATCCCCCTATCACCCCCCATCTCACTGCAGTCTTATCCCCCTATCACCCCCCATCTCACTGCAGTCTTATCCCCCATCACCCCCCATCTCACTGCAGCCGTATCCCCCTATCACCCCCCCATCTCACTGCAGCCGTATCCCCCTATCACCCCCCCCCATCTCGCTGCAGTCTTATCCCCCTATCACCCCCCATCTCACTGCAGTCTTATCCCCCTATCACCCCCATCTCACTGCAGTCTTATCCCCCTATCACCCCCATCTCACTGCAGTCTTATCCCCCTATCACCCCCCATCTCACTGCAGTCTTATCCCCCTATCACCCCCCATCTCACTGCAGTCTTATCCCCCTGTCACTCCCCCATCTCACTGCAGTCTTATCCCCCTATCAACCCCATCTCACTGCAGTCTTATCCTCCTATCAACCTCCATCTCACTGCAGTCTTATTCCCCTATCACCCCCCATCTCACTGCAGTCTTATCCCCCTATCACCCCCATCTCACTGCAGTCTTATCCCCATATCACCCCCCATCTCACTGCAGTCTTATCCCCCTATCACCCCCCATCTCACTGCAGTCTTATCCCCCTATCACCCCCCATCTCACGGCAGTCTTATCCCCCTATCACCCCCCTCATCTCGCTGCAGCCGTATCTCCCTATCACCCCCATCCAGCTGCAGTCTTATCCCCCTATCACCCCGCCATCTCACTGCAGTCTTATCCCCCTGTCACTCCCCCATCTCGCTGCAGTCTTATCCCCCTATCACCGCCCATCTCACTGCAGTCTTATCCCCCTATCAACCCCATCTCACTGCAGTCTTATCCCCCTATCACCCCCCATCTCACTGCAGTCTTATTCCCCTATCACCCCCCATCTCACTGCAGTCTTATCCCCCTATCACCCCCATCTCACTGCAGTCTTATCCCCCTATCACCCCCCATCTCACTGCAGTCTTATCCCCCTATCACCCCCCATCTCACTGCAGTCTTATCCCCCTATCACCCCCCATCTCACTGCAGTCTTATCCCCCTATCACCCCCCCCATCTCACTGCAGTCTTATCCCCCTGTCACTCCCCCATCTCGCTGCAGCCGTATCCCCCTATCACCCCCATCTCGCTGCAGTCTTATCCCCCTATCACCCCCCCATCTCACTGCAGTCTTATCCCCCTGTCACTCCCCCATCTCGCTGCAGTCTTATCCCCCTATCACCGCCCATCTCACTGCAGTCTTATCCCCCTATCACCACCATCTCACTGCAGTCTTATCCCCCTATTACCCCCCATCTCGCTGCAGTCTTATCCCCCTATCACCCCCCCATCTCACTGCAGTCTTATCCCCCTATCACCCCCCCCCATCTCACTGCAGTCTTATCCCCCTATCACCCCCCATCTCACTGCAGTCTTATCCCCCTATCACCCCCCCTCCCCCATCTCTCATCTTCCATTCAGCCACCAACAGACAGTAATTATTTTCGTCAACAGAAAGTTTGGCATGCAGCCAAGTCTACTCATTACTCAGGAAAAAAAATTGCATTTCACAGCATGGGACTAAAGGAACCATCAAAGGCAGCTTGCCTGACAGCTTTCGCTTCCACAGGAGAGGAGAGAGAGAGATAAAAAGAGGGAGAGCGACCACTGATGAGTAAGCGGTGGACATTTACATTATAGGGGGAGGGAGAGAAAGCTCACACTAAGGGAGTGAACGTTATTTATAATAAGGGTTACATGGAGGAAATTTGACCTCTCTGAAGTGAACGTGGATGGCCCTCCCTTCAGCAAAATATATTTGACCTAAACACTCCCTAAATGCTTAAAAAATCAAGCAAGAGTCATGTAATTCATCCTGTAAGAATTACATGGCAACACAAGAATTAGGGCTGCTTGCCAGAAGGTTGTGGCTTTGTAGACCACTGTGGACAAGAGTAAGACCTTTTCAAAGTAAAAGAATTGGAAGTCTGAGAAAAAAATGTACTTTTATAAAAATGTCATGCAAATATACCTCATTTTACATATTAGCTGAATCTTTTTTAATACCACACAAACAAAATGACAGGCTGAGAATGGATAGAAAGATAGGCCTGTGTGTTCATCTTATCATATTTCTCCAATGCAAAACAGTGTCTTGTTTGCAATGAAATTGTCCCTGTTTGCAAATAATTAAATCTGAGACATCATTGGGAATCTGACCATGGTACTTTAAAAAGTTGGGCCTACCTTTCCACCCTAGACAGAGTAGGTCTACCTTTCCACCCTAGACAGAGTAGGTCTACCTTTCCACCCTAGACAGAGTAGGTCTACCTTTCCACCCTAGACAGAGTAGGTCTACCTTTCCACCCCAGACAGAGTAGGTCAACCTTTCCACCCCAGACAGAGTAGGCCTACCTACCTAATGTCAACTTTAACTGCTGGCTACTCTTCTTCTTAACCCAACGAGAGAAGGTCACAAGTGTTTCCCTAAAAGCTGTCTGGGTTTTCACATCTACTGTTGTACAGAAAGTGAATAGCTTAATCAATTGATAGTGACAGAATTGTATGACAAGCAAAGTCATGTTTTATCTCCCCGGCTATAGAAGGTTGTAGCTCAGCCTCTTAATGTCAAAGAAACCAATCAATGATATCGCCATATGCATCGGAGTCACGTCTTTCCCGGGTATTTCACAGCTTGTTTCTAGCATAAAGCATACTGGAGGATCAGGATTGGTGTACTGTTGGGGTACTGGAGGAGCAGGGTTGGGGTACTGTTGGGGGTACTGGAGGACCAGGGTTGGTGTACTGTTGGGGGTGCTGGAGGACCAGGGTTGGTGTACTGTTGGGGTACTGGAGGAGCAGGGTTGGTGTACTGTTGGGGGTGCTGGAGGACCAGGGTTGGTGTACTGTTGGGGGTACTGGAGGACCAGGGTTGAGGTACTGTTGGGGGTACTGGAGGACCAGGGTTGGTGTACTGTTGGGGGTACTGGAGGACCAGGGTTGAGGTACTGTTGGGGGTACTGGAGGACCAGGGTTGGTGTACTGTTGGGGGTATTGGAGGACCAGGGTTGAGGTACTGTTGGGGGGACGGGGGGCATGGACTCCACAAGGTGTTGAAAGTGTTCCATGGGGATGCTGGCCCATGTTGACTCCAATGCTTCCTACAGTTGTGTCAAGTTGGCTGGATGTCCTTTGGGTGGTGTACTATTCTTGATACACATGAGAAACTGTTGATTGTGAAAAACACAGAAGCGTTGCAGTTCTTGTCACAAACCGGTGTGCCTGGCACCTACTACCATACCCCGCTCAAAGGCACTTAAATATTTTGTCTTGCCCATTCACCCTCTGAATGGCACACGTACACAATCCATGTCTCAGTTGTCTCAAGACTTAAACATGCTTCTTTAACCTGTCTCCTCCCCTTCATCTACACTGGTTGAAGTGGATTTAAGTGACTTCAATAAGGGATCATACATTTCTCCTGGATTCACCTGATCAGTCTATGTCATGGAAAGAGCAGATGTTCTTAATGTTTTGTAGACTCAGTATATAGCCTAATAAGCAGCTAATTCTACAACTCTGAGAAATATATCCCCTGAACTAGATTTTAAAACATTCTAAACACTCCCCTTGACTGATATTGAAAAAGCATGACCCCCCTGGTACCCATTCTGTACATTTCAAACCATCCCTAACAAGTATTGCGATAAATGTGAAGCAGGAAGAGGGGGAGAAAATGTGACAGACAGAGAAAGAGAGAGATAGAGAGGGGAGAGATAGAATGAGACAGAGAATGAGAGATAGGGAGAGTGAGAGAGAGAAAGACAGACAGAGAGAGAGAGAGAGAGAGAGAGAGACAGAGATAGAGACAGAGAGACAGAATGAGAGACAGAAAGGAGACACCCACTAACGAGTAAGCGATAAACATGTAGCGGTAAGAGAAAGGGATCGAGAGGGAGAGAGAAGGAGGGGGAGAGAAAGGGAGAGACACCACTAATGAGTCAGCGACAGACTTGTAGGAGAGAGAGGGAGAAAGAGAAGGAGGGAAAAGCAATGGATCTTAGTAAGATAAACAGTGCCATGACTAAGTGGGTAATGGCAGCTGCTTTCAGATCAACAGAGGAAGGCAAGAAACAGAAGGAGGGGAGAAGGGATTGTGATGAGTCATGGAGACGGCGGAGAGGGAGAATGGATGATCCCTCTATGACAACACAAAATCCTGTAATGTGGGAGGAGGAGTGACAAAAGTCTATACGGATGCCTACATTAGAAAAAAGGGTTCCAAAAGGGTTCCCCATCCAGGTAGAACCTTTTTTGGTTCCAGGTAGAACACTTTCGGGTTCCATATAGAACCTTCTATGGAAAGGGTTTGGTACCTAGTATCAAAAAGGGTTCTACAAAGGGTTCTCCTATGGGGACAGCCAAATAACTATTTTAAGTTCTAGACAGCAACTTTTTTCCAAGAGTAAATGTCAACATGTGTCATTTAGAATGGTATTTTTATGCTCTTATCGAAAGCGAGGTGCCAATGGGAGTATTCCATTTGTCTACTGATCATGAGACAAGTGAAGTCCTTCTATGTCCAGTGTATGATTAAGTCAAAACTCTAAAATGTTTGGATAATATCCGCTGTGTAATTAAATGTCAGCAGCATACCACCCTGCATACCACTGCTGGCTTGCTTCTGAAGCTAAGCAGGGTTGGTACTGGTCAGTTCCTGGATGAGAGACCAGATGCTACTGAAGTGATGTTGGAGGGCCAGTAGGAGGCACTCTTTCCTCTGGTCTAAAAAATATCCCAATGCCCCAGGGCAGTGACTGCCCTGTGTAGGGTGCTGTCTTTCAGATGGGACGTTAAATGGGTGTCCTAACCTCTCTGAGGTCATTAAAGATTCCATGGTACTTATTGTAAGAGTAGGGGTGTTAACCCCGGTGTCCTGGCTAAATTCCCAATCTGGCCCTCAAACCATCATGGTCACCTAATAATCCCCAGTTTACAATTGGCTCATTCATCCCCCTCCTCTCCCCTGTAACTATTCCCCAGGTCTTTGCTGCAAATGAGAATGTGTTCTCAGTCAACTTACCTGGTAAAATAAAAAATGACATAGAAAAACAAATACAAATTTAATCTAGACACCGTTACCCTAGATCACACAAAAAAACAATATCTTGGCCTAAACATCAGCACCAAAGGTAACTTCCACAAAGCTGTGAACGAGCTGAGAGACAAGGCAAGAAGGGCATTCTATGCCATCAAAAGGAACAGACTGACCCAAACTTAAAACCTTTTGTGACAAGGGGCAGTATTTTCATTTTTGGAAAAATAACGTTCCCATAGTAAACGGGATATTTTGTCAGGACAAGATGCTAGAATATGCATATAATTGACAGCTTAGGATAGAAAACACTCTAAAGTTTCCAAAACTGTAAAAATATTGTCTGTGAGTATAACAGAACTGATATTGCAGGTGAAAGCCTGAGAAAAATCCAATCCGGAAGTGACTCATCTTTTGAAAGCTCTGCGTTCCAATGCGTCCCTATTGAGCAGTGAATGGGCTATCAACCAGATTACTTTTTCTCCGTGTTCCCCAAGGTGTCTACAGCATTGTGACGTAGTTTTACGCATTTATGTTGAAGAATACCCGTAAGCGGCTACATTGCTCAAGTGGTCACCTGATTTCTCTCAGAGTGATTCTAGCGTAAAATACAGAGGTAGCCATTATTCCAATCGGTCCTACTGAAAAACCAATTATCCAGGTGGATATATTATCGAATAGATATTTGAAAAACACCTTGAGGATTGATTATAAACAACGTTTGCGGGCGATTTATCAATCAAACGTGAAGAACAAACGGAGCTATTTCGCCTACAAAAATAATATTTTTGGAAAAAAGGAACATTGGCTATCTAACTCGGAGTCTCGTGAGTGAAAACATCCGAAGCTCATCAAAGGTAAACTATTTAATTTGATTGCTTTTCTGATTTCCGTGACCAAGGTACCTGCTGCTAGCTGTACAAAATGCTATGCTAGGCTATCGATAAACTTACACAAATGCTTGTCTAGCTTTGGCTGTAAAGCATATTTAGAAAATCTGAGATGACAGTGTGATTAACAAAAGGCTAAGCTGCGTCTCAATATATTTCACTTGTGATTTTCATGAATAGGAATATTTTCTAGGAATATTTATGTCCATTGCGTTATGCTAATTAGTGTCAGTCGATGATTACGCTCCCGGACCCGGGATGGGGAGTTACTAGATGTTTTTAAGGAAAGCTTTGACTAAGTACAGACTCAGTGAGCATAGCCTTGCTATTGAGAAAGGCCGCCGTAGGCAGACCTGGCTCTCAAGAGAAAACAGGCCATGTGCACACTGCCCACAAAATGAGGTGGAAACTGAGCTGTACTTCCTAACCTCCTGCCAAATGCATGACCATATTAGAGACACATATTTCAAAAAAATTGAAAACAAACCCAATTTTGATCAACTCCCATATCTATTGGGTGAAATATCACAGTAGCAAGATTTGTGACCTGTTGCCACAAGAAAAGGGCAACCAGTGAAGAACGAACACCATTGTAAATACAACCCATATTTATGTTATATTGATTTATTTCCCCTTTGAACTATTTGCACATCGTTACAACACTGTATATAGACACAATATGACATTTGAAATGTCTTTATTATTTTGGAACTTCTGTGGGTGTAATGTTGACTGTTCATTTGTATTGTTTATTTCACTTTTGTAAATTATCTATTTCACTTGCTTTGGCAATGTAAACATATGTTTCCCATGCCAATAAAGCCATTAAATTGAAATTGAATTGAGAGAGGGGGGGGGGGGGGGGGGGGAGAGAGACAGAGAGAAAGAGAGAGAGACAGATACAGTGAAATAAAGGAGAAAGGCTGAGAGAAAATAGAGAGTAAGGAAGAAATTAAAGAGAGAGAAAGAGTCCAAGAGCGAGATGCAGTTCATCTTAATGTAGCCCCTGAGGCAGCTCAGCTCACTCCTATCTGGAGCATCCTGGTTCCTGGGAGCAGCTGTAGCCAAACACCCAGTCTGCCCGTGGGACAGAGCTCCAGCCTGCAGACTGCAGCTGCCTGGCTGGCTTTGATCCCAGAGGCCCTATCAGTGCCAACCAGAGAGCAGCCTGCTTTCTCTTGGCTCTCTTGGAACTTGTGTGTCCTGGCCATCATTGGATTACAGTCAAAATCAGAAGCCATTTGGTTCGGGTTGAGGGGACTGGAGGACTGAGAGGGTGTAGTTTCGTTCCCATCTTAAGGTTAGGATGTGGAGAGGGTAAACTGAGCGTAATAGAATGGATATGGTTGGCATAAGACTATGTAGCACAGTAAGTCTGTTTCTGTCAGGGACAGTGAAGGGCTGAATCTGTGAAACAGGGCCAGGGAAACCAGTGAAGGGCTGAATCTGTGAAACAGGACCAGGGAAACCAGTGAAGGGCTGAATCTGTGAAACAGGGCCAGGGAAACCAGTGAAGGGCTGAATCTGTGAAACAGGGCCAGGGAAACCAGTGAAGGGCTGAATCTGTGAAACAGGGCCAGGGAAACCAGTGAAGGGCTGAATCTGTGAAACAGGACCAGGGAAACCAGTGAAGGGCTGAATCTGTGAAACAGGACCAGGGAAACCAGTGAAGGGCTGAATCTGTGAAACAGGACCAGGGAAACCAGTGAAGGGCTGAATCTGTGAAACAGGGCCAGGGAAACCAGTGAAGGGCTGAATCTGTGAAACAGGGCCAGGGAAACCAGTGAAGGGCTGAATCTGTGAAACAGGACCAGGGAAACCAGTGAAGGGCTGAATCTGTGAAACAGGACCAGGGAAACCAGTGAAGGGCTGAATCTGTGAACCAGGGCCAGGGAAACCAGTGAAGGGCTGAATCTGTGAGACAGGGCCAGGGAAACCAGTGAAGGGCTGAATCTGTGAAACAGGGCCAGGGACATTGAAGGGCTGAATCTGTGAAACAGGGCCAGGGAAACCAGTGAAGGGCTGAATCTGTGAGACAGGGCCAGGGAAACCCTGTGTAGAGGACATACTGACTGTGGAGCTGGTTTTCCTTGTTCTGCTGCAGCCTATTTAAAACCACCAAGCCCCAGGCACCCGCACAGCATGCATGCACGGACACACACAAATACACACCAGCGGGCACACATGTACACAATCACACTTACACAATCACATTCACACATGCACACACACACATGCACACACTATTGTTTCAATATTTCTTCTTCTCTCTCTCTCTGTTTCTATCTCCTTCACATTCATACTACACATCAGTCCTCCTCCGTCCACTTTTGTTGAGTGCTGGCTGACTGGCTGACTGGCTGGCTGACTGGCTGGCTAACTGGCTGGCTGGCTGGCTGAGAGAGAGAGAGAGAGAGAGAGAGAGAGAGAGAGAGAGAGAGAGAGAGAGAGAGAGACAGGAAACTGTGTGAAAAAAACCAGCAGCGTTGCAGTTCTTGACACAAACCGGTGCACCTGGCACCTACTGGATTCCCCTGGATTCTCCTGGATTCACCCTGTAAGACTATGTCATGGAAAGAGCAGGTGTTCATTATGCTTTGTACACTCATTGTATCTATATGTCAGATTCCATTTATCAAAATGACTTCAAGTTGCCAAACACAACTACACTGCATAATCCATAATATTATGTGTCATTCCATGTGGTTGGTCCTAGGGGTTCAGTGACAATGGGCAAACCTTTACTTAGTCATGCTGCAACAAAGAAGGGGGCCTCTCTTCCACTGTGCATGTTAAAGGAGAATATAAAATAGTTTGCATCTGACAAGCAACTCTATATGCTGTTTAGACAGTCACACACACACTCAAAATCCCTTCAACATACAGAATTGGGAATGTATGCCATCAGCACCTTGCCCAGTCCTCCCTCTGTTTCCCACCTCTGTTTCCTCCCTCTGTTTCCCACCTCTGTTTCCTCCCTCTGTTTCCTCCCTCTGTTTCCTCCCTCTGTTTCCTCCCTCTGTTTCCTCCCTCTGTTTCCCACCCTTGTTTCCTCCCTCTGTTTCCCACCCTTGTTTCCTCCCTCTGTTTCCCACCTCTGTTTCCTCCCTCTGTTTCCCACCTCTGTTTCCTCCCTCTGTTTCCCACCTCTGTTTCCTCCCTCTGTTTCCCACCTCTGTTTCCCACCTCTGTTTCCTCCCTCTGTTTCCTCCCTCTGTTACCCACCTCTGTTTCCTCCCTGGAATGTACATGTCACATATAGCATACTGCAGGAGGGATGTTTCCACAAACCGCTGAGACATGCTCTAAAGGCCTGCAAGCAGAAAAGCCTGGTCTCCTCTTGTCTGTCGCCTGCTTTTGTGCTGCTGCCAGAACCTTTTTTGGGGGACAAAGCAAGAGAGCTAACTCCCTCTCTAGACACGCTTGTGTGAGCAGCCATTTTCCTTCTAGCTCAGTGAGTTCAAGCAGCAATAACTCAACTCTCTGGTCTCCCCAATGCAAGGGTTATTTACAGTACTTCCACATTGCAATCTCTCAGTGTGTCGTGGTTGTATATGTGTGTCCCCCATCCCCCCTTCTAGTGGAGCTGTCAGAGCCTGAGCAGATGGCAGAGGTTCCCTCCTTGCTACTGTAATTACCTGATGCTGCAGCAGTGAGAGGAGCTGCAATGCAGCATTCCTGTTGGGACCGGAGATCAATGGGATCCCCTTATTCATAGTTCTATACACGTGCACACAGAAATGCAGGCAGGTACGCATGCATGCACAAACACACACAGACACATGTATCGGAGCGTGTACACAAACACGTTCACACACACGTTCACACACACGCTCAGACACACACACACACACACACACACACACACACACACACACACACACACCATATTGTGGGGGCCAGGTTAGACCCCTGCTGAATACCAACAGTGCATAGGGAGTGCCAATGCAGCACAATGAATCGTATGAACCAACTCTGTGGTCAGAAGGAATCATATGAACCAATTATGTAATCAGAGTGAATCATATGCACCAACCCTCGAGGTCAGAGTGAATCGTATGAACCAACTTTGTGGTTAGAGTGAATAGCCATCACCACATACTGCAGTCCTTCCCAACCCAGTCTAGGATGTCACTTGGTGGTAACAAATACCTGTGCTGCCTGTCTCTCTCATATACTCTCTCACCCATTCCACATATCCTCCCAGTCCTTTTGCACAAGCTGCTTGCTGCACTGTCACTAGGCAAACTGGGATTTTTACTGCAGCAGTGTGGAGCTGTGTTGTCTTGTGCGCACTCACTGTACTACCGATGAAAGAGAGAACATAGGGTAATCCATTTGACTTTCCGTTTCACTGACTAATCTGCATGCCAGTGCTGCATGCCACTGCTGAAGATGAATTGTGAATACATTTGGCCTGGTACGATAGGCAATTCCATGTCTGTTTGTTTGTGGGCCTGGCCGGATCCCAGGTCCCCTGGGTGCCACAGGACTGTGTTAGGCGGCTGAGCTAAAGTCTAGGTATTAGTCAAGGCAAGTTCCTAGCCAAGGTTACTGATCACGTCAGCGGTTAACCGAACCAACTCTGTTGCATTGGAGATATGGTGATGAAATTAATTTTAAGATCCCAAATTCCTTTCTTGTGATGTTTCTGGACAAACTCTGTGACTAATCTCCCCTAATCCAGCCAAAGATCCCCTAATCCAGCCTATGCGCAATTCAATGGCAAAACACTTGATTTATGCTACATAGCATGCTAAATGTCAATAGCATGCTAAATGTGTCTGATCAGATATTAGCGAACTAATGTAGGAGCTGTCACCTCCACGTATTTGCCCAGGCAGAGATCAAATAGCCAAATATACAGATTCAGTGAAACAAAATCACATTGATTGATTATCAGTCAAGTCAAGGGCTTTTAGTCAGGTTATAGTCTAGGCTAGGCTACTACGTGAGTCAATCAATCAATCACATTTATTTATAGAGCCTGTTTTACAACAGCAGTTGTCACAAAGTGCTTATACAGAAACCCAGCCTAAAACCCCAGAGAGACAGCAATGCAGACGTAGAAGCACAGTGGCCAGGAAAAACTAGGAAAAAAACTAGAGAAGAACCAGGCTCTAACAGGTCAGGGTTCCATAGCTGCAGGCAGAACAGCAGAAACTGGGTCAGCAGCCCGTCCAGGTGGACTAGGGACGGGGACAGCCAGGAGTTGCCAGGCCAGGTAGTCATGAGGCATGATCCTAGGGCTCAGGTCCTCCGGGAGGGGGGAGAGAGAGAGAGAGATGGGAGAATTAGAGGGAGCGTATCTAAGATCACACAGGACACCAGATAACAGGAGAATTACACTAGATATGACAGACTGACCCTAGCCCCCCGGCACATAGACTATTGCAGCATAGATACAGGAGACTGTCGGGAGGGGGGGTCGGAGACACTGTGGCCCTGTCTAAAGTTACCCCCGGATAGGGAGAACCAGGCAGGATATAACCCCACCCACTTTGCCAAAGCACAGCCTCACACCACTAAATTGAAATAAACAGGCCACTAATTTGCTACCCTGAGACAAGGCCGAGTATAGCCCATGAAGAGCTCCTGACCGCACAAGCCCAAGGACAGGAAGGATGTAAGAGCGTGAGCAAACCAGTGACTCAGCCCCTGTAATAGGGTCAGAGAATCCCAGTGGAGAGTGGGGAACCGGCCAGGCAGAGACAGCGAGGGTAGTTTGTCACTCCAGTGCCTTGCCGTTCTCCTTAGCAACCCTGGGCCAGACTACACTCAGTCATAGGACCTACTGAAGAGTCTTCAGTAAAGACTTAAAGTTTGAGACCGAGTCTGCGTCTCTCACATGGAGAGGCAGACCATTCCACATAAAATGATCTCTATGGGAGAAAGCCCTGCCTCCAGCTGTTTGCTTAGAAATTCTAGGGACAATAAGGAGGCCTGCGTCTTGAATGCGTCTTGTACCTGAAGTTTATTTAGGGCCTTATCCGGGTAGCCGGAGAGTAAAGCATTGCAGTAGTTTAATGTTGAAATGCCAAAAACATGGATTAGCTTTTCTGCAATACATTTTGACAAAAAGTTCCTGATTTTTGCAATGTTACGTAGATGGAAATAAGACTGCTCTTAAATATTTTTGATGTGTTCGTCGGAGAGATCAGGGTCCAGAGTAACGCTGAGGTCCTTCACAGTTTTATTTGAGACAACTGTACAACCAGGTGTCAGATCAAACAGGAGATGTCTTTGTTTATTGGGAGTCAAAGGCAAATAATCCACCTGTTTTACTGGGCTAGCGTAAGATGCATAGCTAGATGGCTAACATGCTAGCAGAATGTCCCAAATTACTTTCTTGTGATGTTTCTGGACAAACTCTGTGACTAATCTCCCCTAATCCAGCCAAAGATCCCCTAATCCAGCCAAAGATCCCCTAATCCAGCCAAAGATCCCCTAATCCACTGATGGACCAAACTACACTAAAGATTATCATCAGGAACACGCACCTCAATTTGGCAAATATTTTCCCAGTCTAATTGTTACCAAATATCAAAACGTTGATTCTGTGAAAACAAAAAATCTGACATTGATTGATTTATCATGATGAGCAGTAATGTAGTGGAGGGTATAGGCAGGTATATGCTGTATACCCACTTTAATTTTTGTGGTTATTGCATATACTCACTTTTTAATCCCCACGATGCTTATCAAAGTTGTATAGTGGAGGAACAGATCAGAATGTTTATCTTAAAAGGTTAACAAACTATTATTATTATTATTATTACAAACTATTATTTCTTCATGTGCAGCATGATGTGCACACAGCGTTTGGCCTATGTGTGAATGTTCTAAAATGCAATTTGCGGGAAAACACCATTCTAAAATGCACACCCATGCAAGCTGAAAAGGACATCATTAACATCAACAGGACTGAAGTGGAGCGGGTCGAGAGTTTCAAGTTCCATGGTGTCCACATCACCAACAAACTAACATGGTCCAAACACACCAAGACAGTTCTGAAGAGGGCACTACAACAACTTTTCCCATTCAGGAGACTGAAATTATTTGGCATGGGTCCCCAGATCCTCAAAAAGTTCTGCAGCTGCACCATCGTGAGCATCTTGACCGGTTGCATCACCGCCTGGTATGGCAGCTGCTCAGCATCTGAACGTAAGGCACTGCACGTGCGGCCCAGTACATCACTGAGGCCAAGCTTCCATACATCCAGGACATATATATACTAGGCGGTGTCAGAGGAAGGCCCTAAAAATTGTCAGACTCCAGTCACCCAAGTTAAAGACTGTTCTCTCTGCTCCTGCACGGCAAGCGGTACCGGAGCGCCAAGTGTAGGACCAAAAGTCTCATGAACAGCTTTTATCCCCCAAGCCATAATATTTCTGAACAACTAATCAAATGGCCACCTGGACTATTTACATTGCCCCCCCTCCCCCTTTGTTTTCACACTGCTGCTACTTACTGTTTATTATCTATGCATAGCCACTAATACAAATTACCTCAACTGACCTGTACCCCCTCACATTGATTTGTTACCAGTACCCTCTGTATAGAGCCTCGTTATTGTAATGTAAATGTATTGCGTTACTTTTTGATTGGTTCGGTTTTATTTGACATATTATTTGAACACTATTTATTCAACTGCATTGCTGGTTAAGGGCTTGTAAAGGAAGCATTTCACAGTAACAAATTAAATTTGATTTGATTTCATGGACAGAGATGGAAAGTTAAGGTCCAGGTTTCAAACAAGGAACAGGAAACATCTTGAAGTGACAAAAACATGCTAATGATTGGCCTAACCATCTGTTGGTAGATAAAAAGGCTTTCCTAAAAACCTTCTCAATTAAATGTTAACTAGCTACAAAGTATGTCATGTGCTACAGAAATCAAATCAAATCAAATTTTATTTGTCACATTAAACGTGTTTAACAGATATTATCGCGGGTGTAGCGAAATTCTTGTGCTTCTAGTTCCAACAGTGCAGCAATATGGGCGGCAGGTAGCCTAGTGGTAAGAACATTGGACTTGTAACCGAGAGATAGCAAGATTGAATCCCCAAACTGACAAGGTAAAAATCTGTTGTTCTGCCCCTGAACAAGGCAGTTAACCCACTGTTTGTAGGCCGTCATTGAAAATAAGAATTTGTTCTTAACTGACTTGCCTAGTTAAATAGAGGGAAAAAAAATGTCTAACAATTTCACAAGAAATAACTAATACACACAAATCTAAGTAAAGGAATGAATCACCTCTAACCTAACAACAGTTTGGTTTAAACTGTTGTTAAAATATATATATATATATATATATATATATATATTAAAATGGACTTAGAACAGCCAATGTTGATGTTTATCTATTTTAAAAAAAGTGTGACTTTGAGAGCACATATTTTTTTTACAAAATCTGAAACCTGTGAATTTCTGACTCCTTTAACAGCCTCATTTATCTGTTTCAATAGTAGGACTACTATTAGCCTACTTGCACAGTACAACTGGGGTTGGCCTGACTGTCAAAGACCAATATGGGATTCATAATTTTAGGTCATTCAGAGTGTATGTCACTGTTTGTCATATCATTTTTCACACAGGTTGCCTTTCCTTCACCGGGTGGGTCGTTTGGGAAGTGTATACCCAGGCAACCTGGGTATATACTTTTTCTTAGTCAACCTTGTGTTCTGTTTCATTGTGTTCTTGAACGTAGCCCTGTTTCTTTGTGTTCTTGAACATAGCCCCGTCTGTCATTTTTGTTCATTGATTTCACCTGTGTTAGTTACTCGCCTGGTCTCATCAGCTCCTTATTTAGTTCAGTTCATTCTGTTTGTGCCTTTGTGAGGTGTTGTTCATTTTGACTTTACTCAGCCTTTTCCTAGCTCGTTTGTGAGAACCCGTTATAGCCTTCAGTTTTGACTCACCTGCCTGTTTGCCTACCTGTGTATGACCATTGCCTGCCTGTGACCACGATTCCTGCTTTCCGTGAAGGCGAAATAAACACCTGCCGCGCTCTGCACGTGAATCTAAGCTTTTTCTCCCCAAGTATTCATTACAGCAACGTAATAACGCTGTCCCAATCATAACGGTGCTGAAATTATGGTTGACCACACACGGCTATTGCTTAAAAGTATTTAAAACGGTTGGATGACTTTGGGAGTTTCAGTAAGGGATTTTTACAATTTACAGAACGATTACCTGGAGGGAAATGGGTGAAGGATCATGCTTAGGGTTTAGTTAGTTTTTAAATGTAGTCCAGGGGAGGGTCATGTAATTTGTTATTGATGAAATGTCAATATTTCTCAGTGTTTTAGAATTTGTTGCTTATTAGGCTATGTATTGATGTGTTCCCAGTGCCCCTCTCATCTCTGATTCTCCACTGGGCACACAATATCAAATGTGCCTATGGGCTATTTATTGTGGTCTCAATCAAATGATCCATAGCCTATGTTTAGAACTGCCACAAGGATGGTAACAGCCTAGCAATGGGCGCTGCCTAGCAACCATCATTATGAAGCCTCAAATCTCATGAAAGGGAAAACGGGTACCTATGAACGCATATTGCTTACATCGGACTTTCTTGTGTCGAAGGAGAGGCGGACCAAAATGCAGCGCGGTAGTTGTCCATGTTTTTTTAATTAGAAAACTGAACACATAACCAAAACAACAAAGTGAAACCAGTCCCGTGTGGCACTAACACAGGATCAATCACCCACAAACCCCAACACCAAACAGGCTACCTAAATATGGTTCCCAATCAGAGACAATGACTAACACCTGCCTCTGATTGAGAACCATATCTGGCCAAACACAGAAACAGACAAACTAGACACACAACATAGAATGCCCACTCAGACACTAGTCTTATTTTTGGTTGGTGCAACAGGTGTAAATTCTGATCCTAAAATCGGACATAGCTACGCCTGACCTAGCGATTAAGACTAACTGTTTTCCGCCCAACTGGTGCAAACGGTCATTGATTGTTAAAGTAAGGATGGGAGTAGGGTATGCTGATCCTAGATCTCTGCCTATAGGATCACTTTCTACCCAGAGCCCATACTAAAGGGCTGCTTTCTCAACTGGTTATTGAAGCGCACTTCCCATTTGCCATTCAAGTGCATAAGCATCTAGGCAGGCTTTAGCGAGTCACACACCATTTTGCAATGAGCTGTTTTTTATATTTTTTTATTTAACCAGGCAAGTCAGTTAAGAACAAATTCTTATTTACAATGACGTCCTACCCTGGCCAAACCCTAAGCCAGACGATGCTGGGCCAATTGTGTGCCGCCCTACGGGACTCCCAATCACGGCCGGTTGTGTTACAGCCTGGAATCAAACCAGGGTCTGTAGTGACACCTCTAGCACTGAGATGCAGTGCCTTAGACCGCTGCGCCACTCGGGAGCTGGTGATCTGGAGGCAGTATGCATTTTTTAAATATATACTTAATATCTTTGAAACCTGAAGGTTTTACTACATATTATGAGGCATGTCTTACCTTGCTTCAAAGTAGCTTAGCCAAAATCAGACCAAACGTGCAGGCCATTATTTTATAAAGACATGTTCTATCGGTATTCAAATCAACTTTCTTTCATTGTCCAGTAGCCAAAGGCACAATCCTAGTCATATTAGCAACCCATGTTGTTGCATCTTTAGATCTCCAGGCTTTCTACATTTTTATCTCTGTTTCATGAAATGGCTCGCATGTGCGGTGCGCTTTTGACAACAGTGTTTTCTGGCTAATTGCATTATGGAATTAAGCCTACTGCCTTGTGCACATTGCTGCACATTTTAAGCTAAACATTCTGCTCTGTTGCATGAGCCTCCTTGTTTTTGAACGTTTATTTTTATGTGGCCGACTGGTTGTATGAATTTGGGATCTATCGTTCCACAAATGTCCCAAGAGTCTGTTTGGAATAGGCTAGCTTATTTCTTTCTCGAACAGAACGACAAGCTGACCAATAGAATAGGCAAACGTTTCTACTACGGGGGATAGTAGATTCACATAGGCTAGGGATTTTTCTGTATGTTACTCATCTTGTTGGTTGAGGAAAAGTTCATGTGGACAGTTATTCTATCATCTTGTGCATAGGAATTTGGTAAGGATGCATACGGGGCTGGTAAATTAAAATGCTGCTGGTCAAATGTCCAGAGCCACATTTTCCTAACAGAAACCCTGGTGTGTGTGTGTGTGTGTGTGTGTGTGTGTGTGTGTGTGTGTGTGCATTTCATCAGAGCAGAGATGCTATTAGCTGATCAAAGTGTCGTCTGATCCCAGGGATGTGCCCTTTGAGCAGACGCTGTGTTTGTCTACATAACTGACTATGACTAACCCACCAGCATGACCCAGTCTCCCAGCTCTGCTCAGACAAGATTGGCCTTGATGGACCCCATTGCAACAAATCATCTTCCAATTAACTGATCCATTTCATTACATTTTTGCAACTTCTCTCAAGTGGGCCCCAAAAATGAACGGATTTATGAAATGTGTTGCCGAGACATTCACCCACATGTTGCTTAACTTGGTTTTTACACGAATGTCCCTTCAGGTCAATTACTTTGACCTTGTCACCCAACAAGGTCAGATCCCAGCAGGTTTCATGAGCTGTACGAAGACAACTTGATTGACTGATTGATTGATTGGTTGGTTTAATTTCCTTTCAATGTAACACATGGGCATTGTCATGCCTGCTCCCGCTCTTCCCCCCTGGAGCTCGAGGGCGCCAGACTCCCCAGCATTGCTCACTCCTCCCACCATCATTACGCACACCTGCCTTCTGCCCGTCACGTGCATCAGCGATTATTGGACTCACCTGGTCTCTATCACCTCTGTCATTACCATCCCTATATGTGTCTGGTTCCCCGCTCTGTTCCCGGCTTCAGTAATGATTGTCCTGTCCCTGTTTACCTGTGTGCCTGTCTTGTTAACGGTTTGTTCCTGATTAAATGTTGACTCCCTCTACCTGTTTCTCATCTCCGGCGTCGGTTCTAATAGAATGCTGAAGCCACCATACGAAGCATCGGGGAGTGCTGGCGTTCCGGTTGGTGGCGACGTCTGGTCCGGGGGCCGACACCGATGGAACCGAGGGTACCTAAGCCAGCTCGTCGGGATGTCACACCACCCTATATGGATCAAAAGGTTCTTGCCCCGGTTGGCTCCGAAGGCACCCTTCCCACGTCGGGCCTCAGCCGGATCGTCAGGTTTTTACGCCCAGCCGGCTTGTCAGACTGCTACGTCTCCGCCAGTTCATCGGGCTCCCACGCCGCAGCGGGATCGACAGCCATTCAAGCCTCATCCGGATTGTTGGGATCCTATCCCTCAGCTGGCTTGCTAGGCTCCCATGCCTCTGCCGGTTCGTTGGGAGTTAACGCCCAGCCGGCTTGCCCAGCGGGATCAACAGCCATTCACGCCTCAGCTGGATTGTCGGGATCCTATGCCTTAGCCGGCTTGCCAGGCTCTCATGCCCCTGCCGGTTCGTCGGGAGTTTACGCCCAGCCAGCTTGACCCCTGGAGCTCGAGGGCGCCAGGCTCCCAAGCATTGCGGAACTGACTCAAACTTGGCAAGAGAGAAAGAAGTTCATAGAGAGTTCACAACAACTAATAATGGCAGGCTACATCAAGGGTTTACAGAAATGCTATTGACTACAGGAGGTTGGTGGCACCTTAACTGGGGAGGGCAGGCTCGTGGTAATGGCTGGAGTGAAATAATTGGAATGGTATCAAACATGGTTTCTATTCCATTTGCACCATTCCAGGCATTATTATAAGCCGTTCTCCCTTCAGTAGCCTCCACCACTATTGCCGTAGACTGTAACTAAACAAATAATCAAAACCACAACATTTTACAGATTTGTGAGGCGGCTGGAAGTGCTCCCCCTTTAAACAAACCATCAGAGTGTGGAAATGACAATAATCCATCGCCAAACTCTATGGGGGGGTTAATCTATTAATAATGGGCCTGGTTTGGGCTGTCTACCACATGATGTCCTGAATGCCAAAAACAATAATCAGTCCTTGTAGGGGTGTAAGGGGCTTTAGATAGACTTAAATATTCTAAACACCACAACATTGAGACCCCATGGTGAGTAAGGTCATTTCCACCATTGAAATAGTGTAGTTTACAATTGAGGTGTTCCATCGGTGCTGTCTGGGGTAACACTGGTACATGTAAAGCATTGAATGGAGAATGCAGGACCTTAGTTGGGTACGGAATTCTCTGACATGATCATCATTGGCTAGCAACATGTACAGTATGTTACACAGCAGGAGATGCTGTATTCACCATGAGCAGTATGTTACCCAGCAGGAGATGCTGCATTCACCATGAGCAGTATGTTACCCAGCAGGAGATGCTGCATTCACCATGAGCAGTATGTTACCCAGTAGGATATGCTGTATTCACCATATAAAGTATGTTACCCAGCAGGAGATGCTGTATTCACCATGAGCAGTATGTTACCCAGCAGGAGATGCTGTATTCACTATGTACAGTATGTTACCCAGCAGGAGATGCTGTATTCACCATGAGCAGTATGTTACCCAGCAGGAGATGCTGTATTCACCATATAAAGTATGTTACCCAGCAGGAGATGCTGTATTCACCATATAAAGTATGTTACCAAGCAGGAGATGCTGTATTCACCATGAGCAGTATGTTACCCAGCAGGAGATGCTGTATTCACTATGTACAGTATGTTACCCAGCAGGAGATGCTGTATTCACTATGTACAGTATGTTACCCAGCAGGAGATGCTGTATTCACTATATACAGTATGTTACCCAGCAGGAGATGCTGTATTCACTATGTACAGTATGTTACCCAGCAGGAGATGCTGTATTCACTATGTACAGTATGTTACCCAGCAGGAGATGCTGTATTCACCATGAGCAGTATGTTACCCAGCAGGAGATGCTGTATTCACCATATAAAGTATGTTACCCAGCAGGAGATGCTGTATTCACCATATAAAGTATGTTACCAAGCAGGAGATGCTGTATTCACCATGAGCAGTATGTTACCCAGCAGGAGATGCTGTATTCACTATGTACAGTATGTTACCCAGCAGGAGATGCTGTATTCACTATGTACAGTATGTTACCCAGCAGGAGATGCTGTATTCACTATATACAGTATGTTACCCAGCAGGAGATGCTGTATTCACTATGTACAGTATGTTACCAAGCAGGAGATGCTGTATTCACTATGTACAGTATGTTACCCAGCAGGAGATGCTGTATTCACTATATACAGTATGTTACCCAGCAGGAGATGCTGTATTCACTATGTACAGTATGTTACCCAGCAGGAGATGCTGTATTCACTATGTACAGTATGTTACCCAGCAGGAAATGCTGTATTCACTATGTACAGTATGTTACCCAGCAGGAGATGCTGTATTCACTATGTACAGTATGTTACCCAGCAGGAGATGCTGTATTCACCATGAGCAGTATGTTACCCAGCAGGAGATGCTGTATTCACCATATAAAGTATGTTACCCAGCAGGAGATGCTGTATTCACCATATAAAGTATGTTACCAAGCAGGAGATGCTGTATTCACCATGAGCAGTATGTTACCCAGCAGGAGATGCTGTATTCACTATGTACAGTATGTTACCCAGCAGGAGATGCTGTATTCACTATGTACAGTATGTTACCCAGCAGGAGATGCTGTATTCACTATATACAGTATGTTACCCAGCAGGAGATGCTGTATTCACTATGTACAGTATGTTACCAAGCAGGAGATGCTGTATTCACTATGTACAGTATGTTACCCAGCAGGAGATGCTGTATTCACTATATACAGTATGTTACCCAGCAGGAGATGCTGTATTCACTATGTACAGTATGTTACCCAGCAGGAGATGCTGTATTCACTATGTACAGTATGTTACCCAGCAGGAAATGCTGTATTCACTATGTACAGTATGTTACCCAGCAGGAGATGCTGTATTCACTATGTACAGTATGTTACCCAGCAGGAGATGCTGTATTCACTGTGTACAGTATTTTACCCAGCAGGAGATGCTGTATTCACCATATAAAGTATGTTACCCAGCAGGAGATGCTGTATTCACTGTGTACAGTATGTTACCCAGCAGGAGATGCTGTATTCACTATGTACAGTATGTTACCCAGCAGGAGATGCTGTATTCACTATGTACAGTATGTTACCAAGCAGGAGATGCTGTATTCACCATATAAAGTATGTTACCCAGCAGGATATGCTGCATTCACCATATAAAGTATGTTACCCAGTAGGAGATGCTGTATTCACCATGAGCAGTATGTTACCCAGCAGGAGATGCTGTATTAACCATATAAAGTATGTTACCCAGTAGGAGATGCTGTATTCACCATGAGCAGTATGTTACCCAGCAGGAGATGCTGTATTCACTATGTACAGTATGTTACCAAGCAGGAGATGCTGCATTCACCATGAGCAGTATGTTACCCAGCAGGAGATGCTGTATTAACCATGAGCAGTATGTTACCCAGCAGGAGATGCTGTATTCACTATGTACAGTATGTTACCAAGCAGGAGATGCTGTATTCACCATATAAAGTATGTTACCCAGCAGGAGATGCTGTATTCACTATGTACAGTATGTTACCAAGCAGGAGATGCTGTATTCA
This sequence comes from Oncorhynchus mykiss, assembly GCF_057628025.1. Taxonomy (NCBI): domain Eukaryota; kingdom Metazoa; phylum Chordata; class Actinopteri; order Salmoniformes; family Salmonidae; genus Oncorhynchus; species Oncorhynchus mykiss. The sequence continues at coordinate 12,038,422 of NC_143026.1, read as the reverse complement.
CCATATAAAGAATGTTACCCAGTAGGAGATGCTGTATTCACCATGAGCAGTATGTTACCCAGCAGGAAATGCTGTATTAACCATATAAAGTATGTTACCCAGTAGGAGATGCTGTATTCACCATGAGCAGTATGTTACCCAGCAGGAGATGCTGTATTCACCATATAAAGTATGTTACCCAGCAGGAGATGCTGTATTCACCATGAGCAGTATGTTAACCAGCAGGAGATGCTGTATTCACCATATAAAGTATGTTACCCAGCAGGAGATGCTGTATTCACTATGTAAAGTACGTTACCCAGCAGAATATGCTGTATTCACTATGTACAGTATGTTACCCAACAGGAGATGCTGTATTCACTATGTACAGTATGTTACCCAGCAGGAGATGCTGTATTCACTATGTACAGTATGTTACCCAGCAGGAGATGCTGTATTCACCATATAAAGTATGTTACCCAGTAGGAGATGCTGTATTCACCATGAGCAGTATGTTACCCAGCAGGAGATGCTGTATTCACCATATAAAGTATGTTACCCAGCAGGAGATGCTGTATTCACTATGTACAGTATGTTACCAAGCAGGAGATGCTGTATTCACCATATAAAGTATGTTACCCAGTAGGAGATGCTGTATTCACCATGAGCAGTATGTTACCCAGCAGGAAATGCTGTATTAACCATATAAAGTATGTTACCCAGTAGGAGATGCTGTATTCACCATGAGCAGTATGTTACCCAGCAGGAGATGCTGTATTCACCATATAAAGTATGTTACCAAGCAGGAGATGCTGTATTCACCATGAGCAGTATGTTACCCAGCAGGAGATGCTGTATTCACCATATAAAGTATGTTACCCAGCAGGAGATGCTGTATTCACTATGTACAGTATGTTACCAAGCAGGAGATGCTGTATTCACCATATAAAGTATGTTACCCAGCAGCAGATGCTGTATTCACTATGTACAGTACGTTACCCAGCAGAATATGCTGTATTCACTATGTACAGTATGTTACCCAGTAGGAGATGCTGTATTCACCATATAAAGTATGTTACCCAGCAGGAGATGCTGTATTCACTATGTACAGTATGTTACCCAGCAGGAGATGCTGTATTCACTATGTACAGTATGTTACCCAGCAGGAGATGCTGTATTCACTATGTACAGTATGTTACCCAGCAGGAGATGCTGTATTCACCATATAAAGTATGTTACCCAGCAGGAGATGCTGTATTCACTATGTACAGTATGTTACCCAGCAGGAGATACTGTGTTCACCATATAAAGTATGTTACCCAGCACGAGATACTGTGTTCACCATATAAAGTATGTTACCCAGTAGGAGATGCTGTGTTCACCATATAAAGTATGTTACCAAGCAGGAGATGCTGTATTCACCATATAAAGTATGTTACCAAGCAGGAGATGCTGTATTCACCATATAAAGTATGTTACCCAGCAGGAGATACTGTGTTCACCATATAAAGTATGTTACCCAGTAGGAGATGCTGTATTCACCATATAAAGTATGTTACCCAGCAGGAGATGCTGTATTCACTATGTACAGTATGTTACCCAGTAGGAGATGCTGTATTCACCATATAAAGTATGTTACCCAGCAGGAGATGCTGTATTCACTATGTACAGTATGTTACCCAGCAGGAGATGCTGTATTCACCATATAAAGTATGTTACCCAGCAGGAGATGCTGTATTCACTATGTACAGTATGTTACCAAGCAGGAGATGCTGTATTCACCATATAAAGTATGTTACCCAGCAGCAGATGCTGTATTCACTATGTACAGTACGTTACCCAGCAGAATATGCTGTATTCACTATGTACAGTATGTTACCCAGTAGGAGATGCTGTATTCACCATATAAAGTATGTTACCCAGCAGGAGATGCTGTATTCACTATGTACAGTATGTTACCCAGCAGGAGATGCTGTATTCACTATGTACAGTATGTTACCCAGCAGGAGATGCTGTATTCACTATGTACAGTATGTTACCCAGCAGGAGATGCTGTATTCACCATATAAAGTATGTTACCCAGCAGGAGATGCTGTATTCACTATGTACAGTATGTTACCCAGCAGGAGATACTGTGTTCACCATATAAAGTATGTTACCCAGCACGAGATACTGTGTTCACCATATAAAGTATGTTACCCAGTAGGAGATGCTGTGTTCACCATATAAAGTATGTTACCAAGCAGGAGATGCTGTATTCACCATATAAAGTATGTTACCAAGCAGGAGATGCTGTATTCACCATATAAAGTATGTTACCCAGCAGGAGATACTGTGTTCACCATATAAAGTATGTTACCCAGTAGGAGATGCTGTATTCACCATATAAAGTATGTTACCCAGCAGGAGATGCTGTATTCACTATGTACAGTATGTTACCCAGTAGGAGATGCTGTATTCACCATATAAAGTATGTTACCCAGCAGGAGATGCTGTATTCACTATGTACAGTATGTTACCCAGCAGGAGATGCTGTATTCACTATGTACAGTATGTTACCCAGCAGGAGATACTGTACTCACCATATAAAGTATGTTACCAAGCAGGAGATGCTGTATTCACCATATCAAGTATGTTACCCAGCAGGAGATGCTTTATTCACTATGTACAGTATGTTACCCAGTAGGAGATGCTGTATTCACTATGTACAGTATGTTACCCAGCAGGAGATGCTGTATTCACTATGTACAGTATGTTACCCAGCAGGAGATGCTGTATTCACTATGTACAGTATGTTACCCAGCAGGAGATGCTGTATTCACTATGTACAGTATGTTACCAAGCAGGAGATGCTGTATTCACTATGTACAGTATGTTACCCAGCAGGAGATGCTGTATTCACTATATACAGTATGTTACCCAGCAGGAGATGCTGTATTCACTATGTACAGTATGTTACCCAGCAGGAGATGCTGTATTCACTATGTACAGTATGTTACCCAGCAGGAGATGCTGTATTCACCATGAGCAGTATGTTACCCAGCAGGAGATGCTGTATTCACCATATAAAGTATGTTACCAAGCAGGAGATGCTGTATTCACCATGAGCAGTATGTTACCCAGCAGGAGATGCTGTATTCACCATGTACAGTATGTTACCCAGCAGGAGATGCTGTATTCACTATGTACAGTATGTTACCCAGCAGGAGATGCTGTATTCACTATATACAGTATGTTACCCAGCAGGAGATGCTGTATTCACTATATACAGTATGTTACCCAGCAGGAGATGCTGTATTCACTATGTACAGTATGTTACCCAGCAGGAAATGCTGTATTCACTATGTACAGTATGTTACCCAGCAGGAGATGCTGTGTTCACCATGAGCAGTATGTTACCAAGCAGGATATGCTGTATTCACCATGAGCAGTATGTTACCCAGCAGGAGATGCTGTATTCACCATATAAAGTATGTTACCCAGTAGGAGATATTGTGTTCACCATATAAAGTATGTTACCCAGCAGGAGATGCTGTATTCACTATGTACAGTATGTTACCCAGCAGGAGATGCTGTATTCACTGTGTACAGTATTTTACCCAGCAGGAGATGCTGTATTCACCATATAAAGTATGTTACCCAGCAGGAGATGCTGTATTCACTGTGTACAGTATTTTACCCAGCAGGAGATGCTGTATTCACTATGTACAGTATGTTACCCAGCAGGAGATGCTGTATTCACTATGTACAGTATGTTACCAAGCAGGAGATGCTGTATTCACCATATAAAGTATGTTACCCAGCAGGATATGCTGCATTCACCATATAAAGTATGTAACCCAGTAGGAGATGCTGTATTCACCATGAGCAGTATGTTACCCAGCAGGAGATGCTGTATTCACCATATAAAGTATGTTACCCAGTAGGAGATGCTGTATTCACCATGAGCAGTATGTTACCCAGCAGGAGATGCTGTATTCACTATGTACAGTATGTTACCAAGCAGGAGATGCTGCATTCACCATGAGCAGTATGTTACCCAGCAGGAGATGCTGTATTCACCATATAAAGTATGTTACCCAGCAGGAGATGCTGTATTCACTATGTACAGTATGTTACCAAGCAGGAGATGCTGTATTCACCATATAAAGTATGTTACCCAGCAGGAGATGCTGTATTCACTATGTACAGTATGTTACCAAGCAGGAGATGCTGTATTCACCATATAAAGTATGTTACCCAGTAGGAGATGCTGTATTCACCATGAGCAGTATGTTACCCAGCAGGAAATGCTGTATTAACCATATAAAGTATGTTACCCAGCAGGAGATGCTGTATTCACCATGAGCAGTATGTTACCCAGCAGGAGATGCTGTATTCACCATATAAAGTATGTTACCCAGCAGGAGATGCTGTATTCACTATGTACAGTATGTTACCCAGCAGGAGATGCTGTATTCACTATGTACAGTATGTTACCCAGCAGGAGATGCTGTATTCACCATATAAAGTATGTTACCCAGCAGGAGATGCTGTATTCACTATGTACAGTATGTTACCCAGCAGGAGATACTGTGTTCACCATATAAAGTATGTTACCCAGCACGAGATACTGTGTTCACCATATAAAGTATGTTACCCAGTAGGAGATGCTGTGTTCACCATATAAAGTATGTTACCAAGCAGGAGATGCTGTATTCACCATATAAAGTATGTTACCAAGCAGGAGATGCTGTATTCACCATATAAAGTATGTTACCCAGCAGGAGATACTGTGTTCACCATATAAAGTATGTTACCCAGTAGGAGATGCTGTATTCACCATATAAAGTATGTTACCCAGCAGGAGATGCTGTATTCACTATGTACAGTATGTTACCCAGTAGGAGATGCTGTATTCACCATATAAAGTATGTTACCCAGCAGGAGATGCTGTATTCACTATGTACAGTATGTTACCCAGCAGGAGATGCTGTATTCACTATGTACAGTATGTTACCCAGCAGGAGATACTGTACTCACCATATAAAGTATGTTACCAAGCAGGAGATGCTGTATTCACCATATCAAGTATGTTACCCAGCAGGAGATGCTGTATTCACTATGTACAGTATGTTACCCAGTAGGAGATGCTGTATTCACTATGTACAGTATGTTACCCAGCAGGAGATGCTGTATTCACTATGTACAGTATGTTACCCAGCAGGAGATGCTGTATTCACTATGTACAGTATGTTACCCAGCAGGAGATGCTGTATTCACTATGTACAGTATGTTACCAAGCAGGAGATGCTGTATTCACTATGTACAGTATGTTACCCAGCAGGAGATGCTGTATTCACTATATACAGTATGTTACCCAGCAGGAGATGCTGTATTCACTATGTACAGTATGTTACCCAGCAGGAGATGCTGTATTCACTATGTACAGTATGTTACCCAGCAGGAGATGCTGTATTCACCATGAGCAGTATGTTACCCAGCAGGAGATGCTGTATTCACCATATAAAGTATGTTACCAAGCAGGAGATGCTGTATTCACCATGAGCAGTATGTTACCCAGCAGGAGATGCTGTATTCACCATGTACAGTATGTTACCCAGCAGGAGATGCTGTATTCACTATGTACAGTATGTTACCCAGCAGGAGATGCTGTATTCACTATATACAGTATGTTACCCAGCAGGAGATGCTGTATTCACTATATACAGTATGTTACCCAGCAGGAGATGCTGTATTCACTATGTACAGTATGTTACCCAGCAGGAAATGCTGTATTCACTATGTACAGTATGTTACCCAGCAGGAGATGCTGTGTTCACCATGAGCAGTATGTTACCAAGCAGGATATGCTGTATTCACCATGAGCATTATGTTACCCAGCAGGAGATGCTGTATTCACCATATAAAGTATGTTACCCAGTAGGAGATGCTGTGTTCACCATATAAAGTATGTTACCCAGCAGGAGATGCTGTATTCACTATGTACAGTATGTTACCCAGCAGGAGATGCTGTATTCACTGTGTACAGTATTTTACCCAGCAGGAGATGCTGTATTCACCATATAAAGTATGTTACCCAGCAGGAGATGCTGTATTCACTGTGTACAGTATTTTACCCAGCAGGAGATGCTGTATTCACTATGTACAGTATGTTACCCAGCAGGAGATGCTGTATTCACTATGTACAGTATGTTACCAAGCAGGAGATGCTGTATTCACCATATAAAGTATGTTACCCAGCAGGATATGCTGCATTCACCATATAAAGTATGTAACCCAGTAGGAGATGCTGTATTCACCATGAGCAGTATGTTACCCAGCAGGAGATGCTGTATTAACCATATAAAGTATGTTACCCAGTAGGAGATGCTGTATTCACCATGAGCAGTATGTTACCCAGCAGGAGATGCTGTATTCACTATGTACAGTATGTTACCAAGCAGGAGATGCTGCATTCACCATGAGCAGTATGTTACCCAGCAGGAGATGCTGTATTCACCATATAAAGTATGTTACCCAGCAGGAGATGCTGTATTCACTATGTACAGTATGTTACCAAGCAGGAGATGCTGTATTCACCATATAAAGTATGTTACCCAGCAGGAGATGCTGTATTCACTATGTACAGTATGTTACCAAGCAGGAGATGCTGTATTCACCATATAAAGTATGTTACCCAGCAGGAGATGCTGTATTCACCATGAGCAGTATGTTACCCAGCAGGAGATGCTGTATTCACCATATAAAGTATGTTACCAAGCAGGAGATGCTGTATTCACCATGAGCAGTATGTTACCCAGCAGGAGATGCTGTATTCACCATATAAAGTATGTTACCCAGCAGGAGATGCTGTATTCACTATGTACAGTATGTTACCAAGCAGGAGATGCTGTATTCACCATATAAAGTATGTTACCCAGCAGGAGATGCTGTATTCACTATGTGCAGTACGTTACCCAGCAGAATATGCTGTATTCACTATGTACAGTGTGTTACCCAGCAGGAGATGCTGTATTCACTATGTACAGTATGTTACCCAGCAGAATATGCTGTATTCACTATGTACAGTATGTTACCCAGCAGGAGATGCTGTATTCACTATGTACAGTATGTTACCCAGCAGGAGATGCTGTATTCACTATGTACAGTACGTTACCCAGCAGAATATGCTGTATTCACTATGTACAGTATGTTACCCAGCAGGAGATGCTGTATTCACTATGTACAGTATGTTACCCAGCAGGAGATGCGGTATTCACTATGTACAGTATGTTACCCAGCAGGAGATGCTTTATTCACCATATAAAGTATGTTACCCAGCAGGAGATGCTGTATTCACTATGTACAGTATGTTACCCAGCAGGAGATACTGTGTTCACCATATAAAGTATGTTACCCAGCAGGAGATACTGTGTTCACCATATAAAGTATGTTACCCAGTAGGAGATGCTGTGTTCACCATATAAAGTATGTTACCAAGCAGGAGATGCTGTATTCACCATATAAAGTATGTTACCAAGCAGGAGATGCTGTATTCACCATATAAAGTATGTTACCCAGCAGGAGATACTGTGTTCACCATATAAAGTATGTTACCCAGTAGGAGATGCTGTATTCACCATATAAAGTATGTTACCCAGCAGGATATGCTGTATTCACTATGTACAGTATGTTACCCAGTAGGAGATGCTGTATTCACCATATAAAGTATGTTACCCAGCAGGAGATGCTGTATTCACTATGTACAGTATGTTACCCAGCAGGAGATGCTGTATTCACTATGTACAGTATGTTACCCAGCAGGAGATACTGTACTCACCATATAAAGTATGTTACCAAGCAGGAGATGCTGTATTCACCATATAAAGTATGTTACCCAGCAGGAGATGCTGTATTCACTATGTACAGTATGTTACCCAGTAGGAGATGCTGTATTCACTATGTACAGTATGTTACCCAGCAGGAGATGCTGTATTCACTATGTACAGTATGTTACCCAGCAGGAGATGCTGTATTCACTATGTACAGTATGTTACCCAGCAGGAGATGCTGTATTCACTATGTACAGTATGTTACCAAGCAGGAGATGCTGTATTCACTATGTACAGTATGTTACCCAGCAGGAGATGCTGTATTCACCATATAAAGTATGTTACCCAGCAGGAGATGCTGTATTCACTATGTACAGTATGTTACCCAGCAGGAGATGCTGTATTCACTATGTACAGTATGTTACCCAGCAGGAGATGCTGTATTCACCATATAAAGTATGTTACCCAGCAGGAGATGCTGTATTCACTATGTACAGTATGGTACCCAGCAGGAGATGCTGTATTCACTATGTACAGTATGTTACCCAGCAGGAGATGCTGTATTCACTATGTACAGTATGTTACCCAGCAGGAGATGCTGTATTCACCATATAAAGTATGTTACCCAGCAGGAGATGCTGTATTCACTATGTACAGTATGTTACCCAGCAGGAGATGCTGTATTCACTATGTACAGTATGTTACCCAGCAGGAGATGCTGTATTCACCATATAAAGTATGTTACCCAGCAGGAGATGCTGTATTCACTATGTACAGTATGTTACCCAGCAGGAGATGCTGTATTCACTATGTACAGTATGTTACCAAGCAGGAGATGCTGTATTCACCATATAAAGTATGTTACCAAGCAGGAGATGCTGTATTCACTATGTACATTATGTTACCCAGCAGGAGATGGCTGTATTCCAGGTCAATACCAAAGACCTGACTGTGATAGATCTTGAGCCAGTGGAAGAACCTGCCGAGATGAATGACCTATTGAGTGAGTGTGTGTGTGTGTGTGTGTGTGTGTGTGTGTGTGTGTGTGTGTGTGTGTGTGTGTGTGTGTGTGTGTGTGTGTGTGTGTGTGTGTGTGTGTGTGTGTGTGTGTGTGAGTCGTACCGATGGATTCCATTCAGAAGTTGATCTGCTTAGCAGGCTCTTTTTCGCCTGTATTTCTGTCTTCTTCTCTTCGTCGACCCAGGGGTGTATAGGAGGCTGATGGGTACAGCAGTCATAGACAAGGAGCAGGGCGCATTAATAATTCATGGACAGGGCTGAGCGTTAGCTGAGCATCAGGACTGCAGAGCGCTCATGATTGGGGGAAACCCTCTCCCACAGAGCAGGATGGGATGAATGCTAATAGGCTAATGTGCTAAGTTATTAGCAACGCGCTAGGCTATGCCACGCTAGCTAGGCTAACATTGGTTTTTCCCTCCATTTTGGTTGTATTTCTCAAACCTGCCAAATATACTAGCTGCCCGTCTTGTGATATAAAGGCATGTGGGTGTTGTCAAGTTGCACATTTCCCCTGCAGAGTCCAATCAATACTTTGTTTCACCAGATCCTGCTGTAGCTTCCTACATTATGCGTGTTGCCGTGGGTCTGGGGGAATCGTATATCCATATGAGCGCTTGTGGGAATTAACGTGGCCAATGTGTGCATTCATTCCAAGGTCATTGCAAGCATTGGCGATTTTGATGCCAGATAGTATGTCTAGACTATGTTGTAGCTCTTTCTGTCCGGAAATGATTTAATCGAAGGGGGTATATCAGACCTTTACAGAATTGTTTCAGTAGTGTTAAATGATACACAGTAGATATCAATTAACTTTGAGGAGCACAAGCAGAAATGTGACCTGTTACTTTCCACGTGTACATGGTCGGAGGAAGTAGTTTGGGGGTGGGGGTGCTGCAATTTTCTGCAATTTCTGGGGGGCGGCTATATCAGACCACTAATACAGGTCTAGTAAAGCCCCAGGGCACAACTTCCGTGAGATTTTTTGTTGTTGTCCCTCTCAAAGAATATTGTTTAATTAAAAAAAAAAAAAAAAAACGATTTTTCAGGCTCAGCACCCTTACATCCCGTGGCACGTATAGCTTATCTTAGTCTTGCTACAATGGTCCAAAAGCTCTGATCTTTAGTCAATATCTACTAAAGTGTTCTCCTCCTATTGCAAAAAGCAAGTTTTGTTTAGTAATGGTAGACCAGTGGCCTAGCATGAGTAATACACTGAATAGAATATCATTGCTGTCAATTGTTGCGTGAAAAAAAACGGGCTGGATATCCAGCATACATCCCATACTGTACTGTACATGCAGGTATATGATCCGAGCACATTACTCTTCATATTGATCGAAACTAGTTGATGTAAATCAATATTATTGGGATTTTCACCACCCATATACCAACAACCCCTCCCCCCAAATAATACTATCTGTCTGGGAGGCATGCATGTTTGTCCCCTATGATAGTCATTGATTAAACTATACTCTGCAAATCCCTGCATAATCCTATTTGAGGCAGATTATGCTCTTTGGTCCTGCCAGCGCTAGATTGACTGATAGTTCCTGAGAGGCCTCTTCACCAAGGCAGGCCGAATGGAAGAGGGGCATTGATCCTGTCCTGCAGCCGCCTCCATTCTACACACTGATAGCTCGGTGAATGCACAGCTGGCTTGCGCTAATGTTACTGGTGTATAGCCCATTAAGAATCCATCTGCATGTAGTTAGCAGGCGCTATGGCTAAGCTAGTGGAGTGCAAACATGTTAAGCATCTATCTACAGGGATGCTATCTATCACTAATGCTAGCATGAAGCGTATTTTATTTATTTAACCTTTATTTAACTAGGCAAGTCAGTTAAGAACTCATTCTTATTTACAATGACGGCCTACCAAAAGGCAAAAGGCCTCCAGTGGGGACAGGGGCCTGGGATTTAAAAAATACAAAACAATATAACTATAGGACAAAACACACATCACGACAAGAGAGACAACACAACACTACATAAAGAGAGACCTAAGACAACAACATAGCAAGGCAGCAACACATGACAGCACAGCATGGTAGCAACACAACATAACAGCAGAATGGTAGCAACACAACATAACAACAGAATGGTAGCAACACAACATAACAACAGAATGGTAGCAACACAACATAACAACAGAATGGTAGCAACACAACATGGTAGCAGCACAAAACATGGTGCAAACATTATTGAGCACAGACAACAGCACAAAGGGCAAGAAGGTAGAGAAAACAATACATCACACAAAGCAGCCACAACTGTCAGTAAGAGTGCCCATGATTGAGTCTTTGAATGAAGAGATTGAGATAAAACTGTTCAGTTTGAGTGTTTGTTGCAGCTCAATCCAGTTGCTAGCTGCAGCAAACTGAAAAGAGGAGCTACCCAGGGATGTGTGTGCTTTGGGAACCTTTAACATAATGTGACTGGCAGAACAGGTGTTGTATGTGGAGGATGAGGGCTGCAGTAGATATCTCAGATAGGGGGGAGTGAGGCCTAAGAGGGTTTAAAAAATAAACATCAACAAGTGGGTCTTGCGACGGGTATACAGGTATGACCAGTTTACAGAGGAGTATAGAGTGCAGTGATGTGTCTTATAAGGAGCATTGGTGGCAAATCTGATGACCGAATGGTAAAGGACATCTAGCCGCTCGAAAGCACCCTTAAGTACCAATCTATAAATTATGTCTCCGTAATCTAGCATGGGTAGGATGGTCATCTGAATCAGGGTTAGTTTGGCAGCTGGGGTGAAAGAGGAGTGATTACGATAGAGGAAACCAAGTCTAGATTTAACTTTAGCTTGCAGCTTTGATATGTGCTGAGAGAAGGACAGTGCACTGTCTAGCCATACTCCCGAGTATTTGTATGAGGTGACTACCTCAAGCTCTAAACCCTAAGAGGTTGTAATAACACCTGTGGGAAGAGGGGCATTCTTCTTACCAAACCACATTACCTTTGTTTTGGAGGTGTTCAGAACAAGGTTTAGGGTAGAGAAAGCTTGTTGGACACTATGAAAGCGTTGTTGTAGAGTGTTTAACACAATATCCGGGGAGGGGCCAGCTGAGTATAAAACTGTCTCATCTGCATATAAATGGATGAGAGAGCTTCCTACTGCCTGAGTTATTTTGTCGAGGAGAGTTGCCTTTTCTGGGTGTTTGGAGTCATACCATGTTGGATTGGTAATAACCTTAAAAAGGTTATAACCAGAAAGGTTAACATCAGTATTAAAACAACTCTTCCTTAACCACATCTCAGTAATGACCAACACATCTGGATTTGAGCTGTGAACCCACACTTTCAATTGATCAATTTTAGGTAATACGCTTCTAGTGTTAACGAATAAGCTTCTACTGTTAATGTGCAGAAAACCCAGGCTTTTATGAAAGCAGAAATCAGTGAAGCAGATATCAGAGCACAAGTCAGAATTGGGGCTAGCAACAGTAGATGGGCCAGGGTGTACATGCACATTTCCAGATATCATCCACAGTAATACAATCAAGGCACGACATAGGACATGGAGAGCTCTGCAGTGCTGATTTATGACATCTGAATGTACATCAGATGGCAAAAAGATCATATTGTCCAGAAATGTCATTAGGTAACATGAATACAAAGCCGGCGAGAGGTGGTTAGAATAGGATGGGATGCCAAAAGTCTATGTAACAAATAGAGAGTCAGAGTCCCCGAGTGTGGGAACAAACAATGTCTGTTCCATGGTTGGGTAAAGAAAGTTTGTAGTCAACAAAGTATGCAGGAGTGATGAGGCAAATAGCAAAATGCACAAGAACAAATGTAAATATATAATGCCTTGGGGCGAGCCATTGTAAGCTCAGTAACTCGCACCAACAGTGCAGATTTCTTGTAGAAAATGCCAGTGAATGGTCTTTGAACATCAGGTGGGGGCTTCAGAGGACGCTTCAAAGACTCCTGCCACTTGTTGGTCCAAAAGGCCTCAACACCTTTTACTTCACACCTTAGTGCCAAGTGAAGTTGTATCTTGTCTGTCCTTGCAAGCCTGGCAGCCTTAACTCAGCATTCAGTCCCCATAAAGTCAAATATATCATTGTAATATCCTTTTTAAAAATATATATATACATTCTTGGCTTTCAAAATAGCATCAGACCAAACACTACTCACTCAATTCCAGGTTGGATGGTGTCCACAGGTCTCTGCTGTTTGTTTTGTCTAGAGCACCCTCCGTATAGCTTGGAAAAAGGAAACCTTGGAAGCAGTAATCTCTCCGGGTTAATTTTGGTCAAAATTAGGTTGTAGGTTTGGAGTATGATACCCCGATAGGATTATATCTGCATGGCGACATGCAGGGGACTGCAATATTAGGTAAAATATGGTTTTAAGAAAACATTGGGATAAGTTTGATATGATGCATTTATCGCATATTGTGGAACAACGATAAGGTAGGAAACCAACAGCCTACATGTACTTAACTACAGTGCCTTGCGAAAGTATTCGGCCCCCTTGAACTTTGCGACCTTTTGCCACATTTCAGGCTTCATTTCAGGCTTCAAACATAAAGATATAAAACAATTTTTTTGTGAAGAATCAACAACAAGTGGGACACAATCATGAAGTGGAACGACATTTATTGGATATTTCAAACTTTTTTAACAAATCAAAAACTGAAAAATTGGGCGTGCAAAATTATTCAGCCCCTTTACTTTCAGTGCAGCAAACTCTCTCCAGAAGTTCAGTGAGGATCTCTGAATGATCCAATGTTGACCTAAATTACTAATGATGATACATACAATCCACCTGTGTGTAATCAAGTCTCCGTATAAATGCACCTGCACTGTGATAGTCTCAGAGGTCCGTTAAAAGCGCAGAGAGCATCATGAAGAACAAGGAACACACCAGGCAGGTCCGAGATACTGTTGTGAAGAAGTTTAAAGCCGGATTTGGATACAAAAAGATTTCCCAAGCTTTAAACATCCCAAGGAGCACTGTGCAAGCGATAATATTGAAATGGAAGGAGTATCAGACCACTGCAAATCTACCAAGACCTGGCCGTCCCTCTAAACTTTCAGCTCATACAAGGAGAAGACTGATCAGAGATGCAGCCAAGAGGCCCATGATCACTCTGGATGAACTGCAGAGATCTACAGCTGAGGTGGGAGACTCTGTCCATAGGACAACAATCAGTCGTATATTGCACAAATCTGGCCTTTATGGAAGAGTGGCAAGAAGAAAGCCATTTCTTAAAGAAATCCATTAAAAGTGTCGTTTAAAGTTTGCCACAAGCCACCTGGGAGACACACCAAACATGTGGAAGAAGGTGCTCTGGTCAGATGAAACCAAAATTGAACTTTTTGGCAACAATGTAAAACGTTATGTTTGGCGTAAAAGCAACACAGCTCATCACCCTGAACACACCATACCCACTGTCAAACATGGTGGTGGCAGCATCATGGTTTGGGCCTGCTTTTCTTCAGCAGGGACAGGGAAGATGGTTAAAATTGATGGGAAGATGGATGGAGCCAAATACAGGACCATTCTGGAAGAAAACCTGATGGAGTCTGCAAAAGACCTGAGACTGGGACGGAGATTTGTCTTCCAACAAGACAATGATCCAAAACATAAAGCAAAATCTACAATGGAATGGTTCAAAAATAAACATATCCAGGTGTTAGAATGGCCAAATCAAAGTCCAGACCCGAATCCAATCGAGAATCTGTGGAAAGAACTGAAAACTGCTGTTCACAAATGCTCTCCATCCAACCTCACTGAGCTCGAGCTGTTTTGCAAGGAGGAATGGGAAAAAATGTCAGTCTCTCGATGTGCAAAACTGATAGAGACATACCCCAAGCGACTTACAGCTGTAATCGCAGCAAAAGTTGGTGCTACAAAGTATTAACTTAAGGGGGCTGAATAATTTTGCACGCCCAATTTTTCAGTTTTTGATTTGTTAAAAAGTTTGAAATGTCCAATAAATGTCGTTCCACTTGTTGTTGATTCTTCACAAAAAAAATACAGTTTGATATCTTTATGTTTGAAGCCTGAAATGTGGCAAAAGGTCGCAAAGTTTAAGGGGGCCGAATACTTTCGCAAGGCACTGTATGTATTGTCGAGTACATTCATTATCAATTCCATATTTGTATTTTCCATGCAAAATAAAGAATCTATTGCATCATGACTGTAGAAATGAGAGCCTAGAAAATAATCACATTACTGTACAATGAGAGCCCTGAAGGCCTTGGCAAATCCATGTAATCTCCACAAAACACAGCAAACATGGGAGAAATTCTCCCTAGGAATTTGAGAAGTCAATACTAGCAATAGGTAGACATGAACTCACTGGCATAGCAACTGATAAACCAGCATAGCAACTGATAAACCAGCATAGCAACTGATAAGCCAGCTCTTGAATTGAAGTATCTACCACCCACTTAGAACCCTGAAATTCTTGTGATTTGAATTGAAGAGAGATTCAACGCAGCATGAAGTCATCCACATTTCATAAATTACGTTGTCACAAATAATTCCATTTGAACCGAACAAAATGCATTTTAGAGTGTTACATTTAAAAGCACAATTTTTTTCCTCCTTTTTTGAATGAAAGAGAGGGCATGAAAATTGGAAACCCTAAGGTCATTCTATTCAAACAGTAATGAGTCGGGATACAGTAGTACACACACACACACACACACACACACACACACACACACACACACACACACACACACACACACACGTTACCCACCCCAAGGACGGGAGGCAATCTTGTTCCATTGTAGACATGCACACACACTCTCTCTCTCTCTCTCTCTCTCTCTCTCTCTCTCTCTCTCTCTCTCTCACACACACACACACACACACACGCGCGCACACACAACCCCCCACACATTACCCATCTCACTGTGGTAGACCCTCAGTCAAACAGGCACAAATCACTTGTTTAATGGCCTGTTAAAGGAGGTGCTCTCCTGTTTGTGTTTCTCCTAGGTGTTGTAAACCTGGAGCGTCCAAACATCTAAAGATATACTATCACTTTGAGATAATTCACACTTGAATCAAATAAGGAGACGCTAAAGGAAATACCTCGATCCTGACTAGTCTCCGAGTCTCTGCCGCTGAAAAACATCCCAACAGCATGATGCTGCCACCATGCTTCATCGTAGGGATGGTGCCAGGTTTCCTTGAGATGTGACGCTTGGCATTCAGGCCAAAGAGTTCAATCTTGGTTTCATCAGACCAGAGAATCTTGTTTCTCATGGTCAGAGTCCTTTATGTGCCTTTTGGTAAACTCCAAGCGGGCTGTCATGTGCCTTTTACTGAGGAGTGGCTTCTTTAATGGCCACTCTACCATAAAGGCCTGATTGGTGGAGTGCTGCAGAGATGGTTGTCCTTCTGGATGGTTCTCCCATCTCCAAAGAGGAACTCTGGAGCTCTGTCAGAGTGACCATCGGGTTCTTGGTCACCTCCCTGACCAAGGCCCTTCTCCCACGATTGCTCAGTTTGGCCGGGCGGCCATCTCTAGGAAGAGTCTTGGTGGTTCCAATCTTCTTCCGTTTAATAATGATAGAGGCCACTGTGTTCTTTGGGACCGTCAATGCTGCAGAAATGTTTTGGTACCCTTCCCCAGATCTGTGCCTCGACGCAATCCTGTCTCGGAGCTCTACGGACAATTTATTCGACCTCATGGCTTGGTTTTTGCTCTGACATGCACTGTCAACTGTGGGACCATATATAGACAGGTGTGTGCCTTTCCAAATCATGTCCAATCAATTGAATTTACCACAGGTAGACTCCAATCAAGTTGTAGAAACATCACAAGGATGATCAATGGATGCATCTGAGCTCATTCTCATAGTAAAGGGTCTGAATACCTATGTAAATAAGGTATTTCTGTTTTTTTTATTTTTATAAATCTGCAAACATTTCTAAAAACCTGTTTTCACTTTGTCATTATGGGATATTGTGTGTAGATTGATGAGGGGAAAATGTATTGTATCCATTTAAGAATGAGGATGTATGTAAAAAAATGTGGAAAAAGTCAAGGGGTCTGAATACTTTCTGAATGCACTGTATATAGAGGTTAAACAGCTACTGTAAAATATATTGATGGACAGCATCTTCAACATTATTTATGGTGAAACCTCAAAGTATGGACATTACTATGTTTCAGCATCCTACTACTGCACTTCTGAGGAACAATCGGAAGCCTGGTTTATAGTTCCCGGAAGCATGCAGGACAATATGAAAGGACAATAACAGGCCAGCGCGGTACAGTTTGGGTTGCCGCTAGTCTGAGTCAGGTATGCGAGTCAGCATGTTAACTATTGTCCCAACAGCTACACAAACCCCAGAGAGGGATTACTCATCCCAATTACTTTTCTTACTAATAGAGTAACCAGCTGGCACAGTGGTGTGTGTCCTTGACTAGATGGACAGGCAGAGGCTAAGTAATATATAACTAGAGTTATCCAAGTCCTTGCTGTTGATAAGATGGGAACGTTTCTTGATCCACCTGACCTAACTACAAGTCTGGGCTTGTTCATGATGAGGTCCCTACTTTCAAAAATATCCCCCCAGGGTTCGTACTGAGAGTTAATCTCAAAGCATATCCAGCCACTTGAGACAGCAAGGCCCGCCTCCACAATTCCAGATACACATTACTTATGAATATTAATGATGTAGTAATGAGTTTCCATTTCTAAAAACCCATGTCTAAACAGAATCAGAAGGCAGACACTATTTATTTTAAGCTGTGAGACAGTGAGCTAAGATTCCATCGTTGATTCCCTTTATGTGAATGTTTGTAACATTGTTGACATTGTTGAAATTAGGCATAATGTTGTTTTGGAGTCTAGACATAAAAATGTGACGTTTAATTTGCTTTGTTTTATCAGGAAATGTCACTTATTTCAACAAATACTCTTGAACAGGGAATGTTCAGTTCAATTGTTTTGCAATCAGAACATACCATGTGTCTCTTTAAGGTTAAGGCTACAAACCACTGTACTAGCCGACCGACACTTTACATTGCTATGGGTAACCATGCTGCAGAAATAACATAGTCCATTGGGATATACTCCAAGTTGACACTCCATGACCAGCAGTAAGCTCCTCAATCACAATAACCCTTTACATCTTGCTCTCCTGGGTAAGATGTAAAATCATGGTCATGGAAACTATCTTAAACTCCACTATGGATATTGTTGAACAAACACCAAGAATAAAACACACTTATAAGAATATAGTTCGATTTACCATGCCAATGACTGCACCTCTTCTTCCTTGGCTTTATATTCAAAGACCCTCCCCCTTAGACTCAGTCCTCCAAAAAATGTAGGGTGATACTTTAAAAGAAAGGGTATATAATATATGCTTGTGTCTTTAAGTAATTAATCAAGTTCAATAATTAAATTGATGAGCGAGATCATGAGGCAATCATTATAAATGTAACCATGTACAAATGTGGACTACAACATAATACATATTGATTATGAAGGCTATATAATACATCTACGAAATGTATGCCTAGAATTAGAAAATGTCAAGGTTGATTGTCATGCGTCGATAGCACATAGGTCTAACATCAGTACTAGATGTTATATAGATAGGTCCTTGGATGAGCAGTAATAATGTAGTGCGTCAGTGTAGCGGTAGCCTAGCGTGTAGTCTCTCTCTTTTGCACACGCACGCACACACACACACACGAATCAGCACGCCCCTTTTAAATGCATATTAGACGCATTGGAAGCCCCGGGTGCAGGTAGTGTGTAGTCAGTCATCCATCGTAGGCTAGATGGTGCAGAGCATACGCAGAAATCCACTAGCAGTTGGGAAAGAAGGAAGAGTAGTACATGGTTCACCGATAAGGCGGATTACAGTTCTACCTCTAAAGATGCTCGATGTCGTCATTGTGTAGCAGCATTACATCCCTGTCAAAAATGGACAAGCATTCGCTTGGAATATGGACTAAAGCGGTAAGAGTCACGTTATTGGTTCTTCACGGTTCTTTCAACAGATATCGACATAAGAAAATACATTTCAGGGGATGTAACATTCTATAGTTGTTAGTCGTTTGCATCTCAAGCGTCCTCTGTCCCCGCATCCCCATTTTCTAGCGTTCATCTACTCATTGGCAAACTATGGATGCATGCTTAAACTAATCACGGGAAGGACAGATCATCATGCAATGATTTTGAGCGCGCTTCACAGAGCGACTGCGTCCATACTCCATACTGGATCGATTACAATTAATTTACGTTTTAAAATCAATTTTACACTTTGGTAGCCTAACGCAATTTCGATGTGCTTAAAATGCGCATCAAATGTGTTTGAACTCTACCATCATAACCTATAAGACCATCATTAATAGTCAGCATCTGTCCTATTCACAACCATATAGACTACCAACTCATCTGTTTTCACCGAATATAGGCTAATGCTTACTGCTGCATTTTGCGTTCTTATAGAGAGGTCAAATATCCTTAAATATAGCATTCTTCCTCCACAATAAAACCATCTGGTTCCCGCAATAGCCTGTTTCACATCTGGAATTGATAACGTGGGACCTCACAACTCGACGAATTCAAAGCATGTGCTGTCATGGTAATAACCTTATCATCCCCCAAGCACGTAGCTTTACTACACTGTTACTACACAGTAACCACGTGACTCAGAAAAAAAAAACAAGCTTCATGGGTTTCCCAACTGAGATTAACCTCCAGCTAAGCATGATGAAATGGCCTGCTCAGGTCACGTGGCGCTGGATGCTGAGACTCAATGCATGCCTTGCCTTGCAACAAGAGCAGAGTGTTATAGGTCCATAATGCATTACTGGGTGCAGTCAATGAAGCATACAACTCCAGGAGGTATGATGCCTTTTTCTTGGCTCATCACTGTTGAGTATAAATTATTCCATGTTTAGGCTACAATTGAGATATCCGTTTTAAGGATAGGTTTGTAGATAAGGTGTGTAGCAGTACATCCACAGGCAGTATTGCTGTTGACTGTGAAATTATATTCGCATAAAATATGCAATATGAATAAATATACTCAATGCCATGATTAGGGATATGGAATGGATGGTCTGTGGTATTTAAGAAAGGGCCAGGCCAGCTTGCATCAGTGGCAGTGGACTAGCCTGGTCCCAGATATGTTTGTGCTGTCTTTGCAACTCCAATGGTCATTGTTTGGCCTGACAACAACCATAGAAGTTGGCAAGATAAAACAAACTGATCTGTGACCAGGCTAACAGTGAACAATCATCCATGTGAAGTGACAAATGGCACAGGGCCAACATTGCATTGAACCTTCCTAGAGTAAGTGAAGTCCTAATATCGATCACTAATGGCATTTTTAGCAGATGTTCTTATGAATTAAGTGATACTTAGTCACACACACACGCCACAGCCAGCATGCTTTTTTGTAGGGTGCCGTGCACATCTTTCACAGTGGATGAAGAGTAGATATAATTTGTCTTGAGCAGGGACAGATAACAAAATGAGCACGCAGGGCTGGGGCCCCCCTGGAAGTCGGGGGGCCCTCAGAGAGCATATAGAATTACAGGAAATTAGCTTTTAAACTGCAACATTTTCTCTCAGCCTCATGGCAAAATGTGTGTAATAGCAGGAAATGCACTTATTTCCAAAAATAATAGTAAAAAACAAACAAAATATTAAAGTATTTTTTTGGGGGGTGGGGGAGGTCGGTGTCAGGGGGCCCCAAATGCTGTAGTCCAGCCCTGGTCTTGAGTTATTTTTGTAAAGTTTGTTAAAATTCATAAATAATATTTCGTTCATAATATGCCTAAGTGGTAGATGGTATTATTAGTCTGTTTCTCTGGACTCAAAGTGTCCCTTGAGGTTGGCATGTGAAAAATGATTGTTCTTTATGTGCACTACACATTGACTAGCCATGCCCACATGAACTCACACGTGGCATGTGACAGACACACGCACGCACACACACACACACACACACACACACACACACACACACACCCTGCTTTTGAGTGATTCCTTATGATTCCCTATGAACCCCAAAGTGTAATCCATAGAAAAGTCCTTTGGAGGAAGGATTGTTGACACATGTTTGACATTTGTATATAAAAGCATAATTTAGAAATAATTAAAGTTGGCATATTAATGACATTTTTGCCTTACCTAGGCCTCTTTTAAGACTCCATAATGTTTCCTCTGTTGATGTTACAAAGAAAAAATTGGTGTCATAAGAAACTTTACATCTTGCTCTGTAATATGATTAGTATTTTGATTTAAATAAAACAATTTGTACATTAATTTATGAATAGGAAAATATAAACATGAATATAAACTAGAGGTCGACCGCTTAATCGTAATGGCCGATTAATTAGGGCTGATTTCAAGGTTTCATAACAATCGGAAATCGGTATTTTTGGACACCGATTTTGCCGATTTTTTTTATTTATTTTTTACACCTTTATTTAATATTTTTAACTAGGCAAGTCAGTTAAAAACACATTCTTATTTTCAATGACGGCCTAGGAACGGTGGGTTAACTACCTCGTTCAGGGGCAGAACGACAGATTTTCACCTTGTCAGCTCGGGGGATTCAATCTTGCAACCTTACAGTTAACTAGTCCTTGTGCACTCCACAAGGAGACTGCCTGTTACGCGAATGCAGTAGAAGCCAAGGTTAGTTGCTAGCTAGCATTACACTTATCTTATAAAAACAATCAATCAATCATAATCACTAGTTAACTACACATGGTTGATGATATTACTAGATATTATCTAGCGTGTCCTGTGTTGCATATAATCTGACTGAGCATACAAGTATCTAGGTATCTGACTGAGCGGTGGTAGGCAGAAGCAGGCGCGTAAACATTCATTCAAACAGCACTTTAGTGCATTTTGCCAGCAGCTCTTCGTTGTGCGTTAAGCATCACGCTATTTATGACTTCAAGCCTATCAACTCCCGAGATGAGGCTGGTGTAACCGAAGTGAAATGGCTAGCTAGTTAGTGCGCGCTAATAGCGTTTCAAACGTCACTCGGTCTGAGCCTTGGAGTGGTTGTTTCCCTTGCTCTGCATGGGTAACACTGCTTCGAGGGTGGCTGTTGTCGTTGTGTTCCTGGTTCGAGCCCAGGGAGGAGCGAGGACAGGGACGGAAGCTATACTGTTACACTGGCAGTACTAAAGTGCCTATAAGAACATCCAATAGTCAAAGGTTAATGAAATACAAATGGTATAGAGAGAAATAGTCCTATAATTCCTATAATAAGTACAACCTAAAACTTCTTACCTGGGAATATTGAAGACTCGTGTTAAAAGGAACCACCAGCTTTCATATGTTCTCATGTTCTGAACAAGGAACTGAAAAGTTAGCTTTCTTACATGGCACTTTTTACTTTCTTCTCCAACACTTTGTTTTTCATTATTTAAACCAAATTGAACATGTTTCGTTATTTATTTGAGGCTAAATTGATTTTATATGTATTATATTAAGTTAAAATAAGTGTTCATTCAGTATTGTTGTAATTGTCATCATTACAAATAAAAACATTTTTAAATCGGCCGATTTGTATCTGTTTTTTTGGTCCTCCAATAATTGGTATCGGTATCGGCGCTGAAAAATCATAATCGGTCGACCTCTAATATAAACTCAGCAAAAAAAGAAACGCCTCTTTTTAAGGAACCTATCTTTCAAAGATAATTCGTAAAAATCAAAAAACTTCACAGATCTTCATTGTAAAGGGTTTAAACACTGTTTCCCATGCTTGTTCAATGAACCATAAACAATTAATGAACATGCACCTGTGGAACGGTCGTTAAGACACTAACAGCTTACAGACGGTAGGCAATTAAGGTCACAGTTATGAACATTTAGGACACTAAAGAGGCCTTTCTACTGCCTGGAAAAACACCAAAAGAAAGATGCCCAGGGTCCCTGCTCATCTGCGTGAACGTGCCTTAGGCATGCTGCAAGGTGGCATGAGGACTGCAGATGTGGCCAGGGCAATAAATTGCAATGCCCGTTCTGTAAGACTCCTAAGACAGCGCTACAGGGAGACAGGACGAACAGCTGATCGTCCTCGCAGTGGCAGACCACGTGTAACAACACCTGCACAGGATCAGTACATCCGAACATCACACCTGCGGGACAGGTACAGGAGGGCAACAACAACTGCCCAAATTACACCAGGAATGCACAATCCCTCCATCAGTGCTCAGACTGTCCGCAATAGGCTGAAAGAGGCTGGACTGAGGGCTTGTAGGGCAGGACCTCACCAAACATCACCGGCAACAACGTCGCCTATGGGCACAAACCCATTGTCACTGGACCAGACAGGACTGGCAAAAAGTGCTCTTCACTGACGAGTCGCGTTTTTGTCTCACTTGGGGTGATGGTCGGATTCGTGTTTATTGTTGAAGGAATGAAAGTTACACCGAGGCCTGTACTCTGGAGTGGGATCGATTTTGAGGTCGAGGGTCCATCATAGCATCATTGGACTGAGCTTGTTGCAGGCAATCTCAACGCTGTGTGTTACAGGGAAGACATCCTCCTCTCTCATGTGGTACCCTTCCTGCAGGCTCATCCTGACATGACCCTCCAGCATGACAATGCCACCAGCCATACTGCTTGTTCTGTGCATGATTTCCTGCAAGACAGGAATGTCAGTGTTCTACCATGGCCAGCGAAGAGCCCGGACCTCAATCCCATTGAGCACGTCTGGGACCTGTTGGATCGGAGGGTGAGGGCTAGTGCCATTCCACACAGACATGTCTGGGAACTTGCAGGTGCCTTGGTGGAAGAGTGGGGCAACATCTCGCAGCAAGAACTGGCAAATCTGGCTCAGTCCATGAGGAGGAGATGCAGTACAGTACTTAATGCAGCTGGTGGCCACACCAGATACTGACTGTTACTTTTGATTTTGACCCCCCTTCGTTCAGGGACACATTATTTAATTTCTGTTAGTCACATGTCTGTGGAATTTGTTCAGTTTATGTCTCAGTTGTTGAATCTTGTTATGTTCATACAAATATTTACACATTTTAAGTTTGCTGAAAATAAACTCAGTCGACAGTGTGAGGACGTTTGTTGTTTTGCTGTGTTCATGAATATACAAAAATGAAATTGTTAATTTGGCAAATTTTCCAATATATTGTTTAACATAATGTACTCTACGGGCATATCAAAGTTCTCAATACTTCTCAACTCATGACCAGTAATACATGATGTACTTTAACACCTTACAATTAACATAGGCCTAACCTCTTGGAAACCCAAGACGACCAAGTGATCTTGAACATAGCCTCACTGTACAGCTGTGATGACTTATTCATTCATTCCTTCATCCATGTTGGCCTAGATATCACTGTCTCACACATAACCCAGTACATGAAAGCCCTGATATTTCCCCCTGTAGCTGGCCATGTCTTTATGTTCAGCTCTAAGGATCATGGAGCACTGGCAATGTTTGGTTGACTGCATGGCTAAATTAAAATGGGCTTCACTCACTTGACCTACACTATCCACGTGTAGCATGTTGCTAAGTATCCATACCATTTATTTGAGTACAGCTCAGTTGCTAATGGTTAGCCGCTAGCCTGACTCACTAGGCCAGCTGAACTGCCCTGAGGGCTGGAGTATGCCATGTAATGTGTGTTTCTACAAATTGAAAAACATGGCCTTCTGTGTCCTTCGCCCCTACCCTACCGTGGCCTAATAACAATGACACATCCCCACTGTTTACAAGCTTTATCACTGGGCAAAATGTTTCCATATCAGGGGATATCTTTACTTGACACATTTTTGATATTCTACAGAATACAGACCATTTCCAATGCATATTTTACATTTGTGGATTTGCACCATATCCTGACAAATTCTGAATCTAGATGTGTCTTTTAGACATATATGATATTGGGATTACTCCTGTTTCCCATGCTTGTTCAATGAACCATAAACAATTAATGAACATGCACCTGTGGAACGGTCGTTAAGACACTAACAGCTTACAGACGGTAGGCAATTAAGGTCACAGTTATGAACATTTAGGACACTAAAGAGGCCTTTCTACTGCCTGGAAAAACACCAAAAGAAAGATGCCCAGGGTCCCTGCTCATCTGCGTGAACGTGCCTTAGGCATGCTGCAAGGTGGCATGAGGACTGCAGATGTGGCCAGGGCAATAAATTGCAATGCCCGTTCTGTAAGACTCCTAAGACAGCGCTACAGGGAGACAGGACGAACAGCTGATCGTCCTCGCAGTGGCAGACCACGTGTAACAACACCTGCACAGGATCAGTACATCCGAACATCACACCTGCGGGACAGGTACAGGAGGGCAACAACAACTGCCCAAATTACACCAGGAATGCACAATCCCTCCATCAGTGCTCAGACTGTCCGCAATAGGCTGAAAGAGGCTGGACTGAGGGCTTGTAGGGCAGGACCTCACCAAACATCACCGGCAACAACGTCGCCTATGGGCACAAACCCATTGTCACTGGACCAGACAGGACTGGCAAAAAGTGCTCTTCACTGACGAGTCGCGTTTTTGTCTCACTTGGGGTGATGGTCGGATTCGTGTTTATTGTTGAAGGAATGAAAGTTACACCGAGGCCTGTACTCTGGAGTGGGATCGATTTTGAGGTCGAGGGTCCATCATAGCATCATTGGACTGAGCTTGTTGCAGGCAATCTCAACGCTGTGTGTTACAGGGAAGACATCCTCCTCTCTCATGTGGTACCCTTCCTGCAGGCTCATCCTGACATGACCCTCCAGCATGACAATGCCACCAGCCATACTGCTTGTTCTGTGCATGATTTCCTGCAAGACAGGAATGTCAGTGTTCTACCATGGCCAGCGAAGAGCCCGGACCTCAATCCCATTGAGCACGTCTGGGACCTGTTGGATCGGAGGGTGAGGGCTAGTGCCATTCCACACAGACATGTCTGGGAACTTGCAGGTGCCTTGGTGGAAGAGTGGGGCAACATCTCGCAGCAAGAACTGGCAAATCTGGCTCAGTCCATGAGGAGGAGATGCAGTACAGTACTTAATGCAGCTGGTGGCCACACCAGATACTGACTGTTACTTTTGATTTTGACCCCCCTTCGTTCAGGGACACATTATTTAATTTCTGTTAGTCACATGTCTGTGGAATTTGTTCAGTTTATGTCTCAGTTGTTGAATCTTGTTATGTTCATACAAATATTTACACATTTTAAGTTTGCTGAAAATAAACTCAGTCGACAGTGTGAGGACGTTTGTTGTTTTGCTGTGTTCATGAATATACAAAAATGAAATTGTTAATTTGGCAAATTTTCCAATATATTGTTTAACATAATGTACTCTACGGGCATATCAAAGTTCTCAATACTTCTCAACTCATGACCAGTAATACATGATGTACTTTAACACCTTACAATTAACATAGGCCTAACCTCTTGGAAACCCAAGACGACCAAGTGATCTTGAACATAGCCTCACTGTACAGCTGTGATGACTTATTCATTCATTCCTTCATCCATGTTGGCCTAGATATCACTGTCTCACACATAACCCAGTACATGAAAGCCCTGATATTTCCCCCTGTAGCTGGCCATGTCTTTATGTTCAGCTCTAAGGATCATGGAGCACTGGCAATGTTTGGTTGACTGCATGGCTAAATTAAAATGGGCTTCACTCACTTGACCTACACTATCCACGTGTAGCATGTTGCTAAGTATCCATACCATTTATTTGAGTACAGCTCAGTTGCTAATGGTTAGCCGCTAGCCTGACTCACTAGGCCAGCTGAACTGCCCTGAGGGCTGGAGTATGCCATGTAATGTGTGTTTCTACAAATTGAAAAACATGGCCTTCTGTGTCCTTCGCCCCTACCCTACCGTGGCCTAATAACAATGACACATCCCCACTGTTTACAAGCTTTATCACTGGGCAAAATGTTTCCATATCAGGGGATATCTTTACTTGACACATTTTTGATATTCTACAGAATACAGACCATTTCCAATGCATATTTTACATTTGTGGATTTGCACCATATCCTGACAAATTCTGAATCTAGATGTGTCTTTTAGACATATATGATATTGGGATTACTCCCAATATCGCACATGGGCATTTCCTGTGACTCATTGAATATCCTGAGATATGAGACATCCTATGTTCTCTCTTCATGTTGATGAATATTGACTGTATACATCGCATATCTTGGTTTTCTCAACACATTCAAGATATGAAGCTAGATTGATTCCAGATATGCTTCCCTTGGCTGAGGTCCATATCTGGATATTGGTATGCTTTTTGATATGCTGAAAATGAGCACATGCTCAATCCATATTTTTATTTTATGCACAAATCAGTTTTAGATTCCCATTGGATATCATACATGGTATGGGCGGATATTGACTCATTAGATATCTTGTGATAGGCCTATGTGGACATTTTATTACTGACAGTAGGCCTACATGGTATATTTTCTCAGCACATACAATGCATATTATCTTGACTGAGGACCATATTAGGGTCTTGATATGCATTTTGGTTAGCTAAATACATTTCTGATGGTTATTTGAGTTGACGACATCGTCAGTAATTTGACCAATATGACGTTCATATAATTCTTTCAGACACTAGCTATAATGTTTGTTTTCCCTCTGGATAAAGAGTGCACAAACCTCAAGCTAAAAGCATTGTAACTGGTAGCCTAGCAACAAGAGTTCCAACTGTTGTTTTTTTTTTTATTGGGGCGCCACAAATTAGTGTGTAAACGGTGTGTGCTCAAACTGAGGACTGGAGAAACAAAGAAGTGAGAAGCTGTTCAGAAAATACCTCACCTAACGCTAAAGTGAGATGTTTTATTTATTTTAGTAACTAGAATCAAGAAATTTAGCTAAATTGGCAAACAGCCAGTAGGGAGAGCTAGCTATCCAGACTTGTTTGGGAAGTAAAAGCTAACTGGTAGCCTAGCTAGCTAACAAATAACAAAATTGCTTTCCCTTCAGGGAAAATCATTTTTACGTGACAGCTAACATTTAATTACTGGTTAATATTGTATTACTGGTTTTTGTATTTGTATTGCTGGTTAATATAAGATAGCTAGCTTGTTCCAGTTAGTTTTCTCATCATGAATGAAGCAGGTAGATGGTTATGTGAAATGACAATATTTTCTTGCAATATCGACACAATTTGGATTCATGTTTTAGGCATTGACAGTTTGGAGTGGATCACAGACCAACACTACCACCACGTTGGATCTGGACTGCGAGGGACCATCGCTGACGACCCAATCTGCATCCATCGTCCATAACAAACAGGGCAGACAGGGGGATTGAGGGTGTGCAACTTTTATTTTCTGTTAAATAAATTAAATACATTTTTAGCAAAGATTGGCCTACTTTTGCATCTTTACAGAAAACATGTTTTGATTGGAGCTCTGGATTTGCTATGCTGCATTTTTAAACAGAAATAGTGGTACTTTGGAAAGATTTAGATTATTTAGATT
The DNA here is from genome assembly GCF_057628025.1 of Oncorhynchus mykiss. NCBI lineage: Eukaryota > Metazoa > Chordata > Actinopteri > Salmoniformes > Salmonidae > Oncorhynchus > Oncorhynchus mykiss. Next base: position 12,010,145 of record NC_143026.1, on the reverse strand, counting down.
TAGATTAAATATGACGATGTTTGCCTTTCTGTGCCTTGTATAGCCTTTCTGTGCCTACTACACCATAAGAGAAACAAAGGCTCTCTATGGTCAGGGCGTGACAGTACCCAACCCTAAGGTGCGGACTCCTGCCGCAAAACCTGAAACCAAATGGGGGGGTTAGGATGGGTGACTAGTGGCGGTGGCGGCTCCGGTGCGGGTCGTAGCCCAAGGTCCGGATCCGACCAGAGGAGGCCTCCGGCCCTGGAGCTGGGTTGGATGCCGTGCCTGGACTGGGTATCGGCACAGAAGAAGTCTCCGGCCATGGAGCTGGACTGGCCGCCATGCCTGGACTGGGCACCGGCGCAGAGGAAGGCTCCCGCCTTGGAGCTGGGCTGGTCGCTGTGCCTGGATGGCACCGGCGCTGAGGAAGGCTCCGGCCATGGAGCTGGACTGGCCACCGTGCCTGGACTGGGCATCGGCGCAGAGGAAGGCTCCTGCCATGGAGCGGGACTAGACGCCGTGCCTGGACTGGGCATCGGTGCAGAGGAAGGCTCCGGCCTTGGAGCGGGACTGGACGCCTTGCCTGGAAGCTCCGGACCGTTGACCGTCGCTGGAGGTTCCGGACCGTTGACCGTCGCCGGGGGGTTCCGGACCGCTGACCGTCGCCGGGAGGTTCCGGACCGCTGACCGTCGCCGGGAGGTTCCGGACCGTGGACCGTCGCCGGGAGGTTCCGGACCGTTGACCGTCGCCGGGAGGTTCCGGACCGTCGCCGGGAGGTTCCGGACCGTCGCCGGGAGGTTCTGGACCGTCACCGGAAGCTCTGGACTGTGAACCGTCGCCGAAAGCTCTGCACTGTGAAATCCGCACTGGAGGCCTAGTGCGTGGAGCCGGTACAGGTGGCACCGGACTGGTTACACACACTTCAGGGCAAGTCCCAGCTCAGACACAGGACATACTGGACTGGGGAGGCGCACTGGAGGCCTAGTGTGTGGAGCCGGTCCAGGTGGTACCGGACTGGTGACACGCACTTCAGGGCGAGTGCCAGGAGCAGACACAGGACGTACTGGACTGGGGAGGCGCACTGGAGGCCTAGTGTGTGGAGCCGGTCCAGGTGACACGCACTTCAGGGCGAGTGCCAGGAGCAGACACAGGACATACTGGACTGGGGAGGCGCACTGGAGGCCTAGTGTGTGGAGCCGGTCCAGGTGGTACCAGACTGGTGACACGCACTTCAGGGCAAGTGCCAGGAGCAGACACAGGACGTACTGGACTGGGGAGGCGCACTGGAGGCCTAGTGTGTGGAGCCGGTCCAGGTGGTACCGGACTGGTGACACACACTTCAGGGCGAGTGCCAGGAGCAGACACAGGACGTACTGGACTGGGGAGGCGCACTGGAGGCCTAGTGTGTGGAGCCGGTCCAGGTGGTACCGGACTGGTGACACGCACTTCAGGGCGAGTGCCAGGAGCAGACACAGGACGTACTGGACTGGGGAGGCGCACTGGAGGCCTAGTGTGTGGAGCCGGTCCAGGTGGTACCGGACTGGTGACACGCACTTCAGGGCAAGTGCCAGGAGCAGACACAGGACGTACTGGACTGGGGAGGCGCACTGGAGGCCTAGTGTGTGGAGCCGGTCCAGGTGGTACCGGACTGGTGACACGCACTTCAGGGCGAGTGCGGGAAGCTGACACAGGACGTACCGGACTGGGAAGGCGCAACTGGTGCATGAAACCGGTGCAGATGGCACTGGACTGGCGTCACGCTCTTCAGCACACCTTTACGGCAGCATTCTCATCGCTACCACCTCTCTCCGGAATCTTTCTTCAAATTCCTCCCCCGACTCCCAAACAGGCTCTGGCACTCTCCGCTGCTCGTCCGCCAGCTCTCCAAAATCTTGGGGTTGCTGTGGCCGTGGTCCCCGGTGTTGTCGCTGTCCTTCCATGCTCCTTGGCGACTCCCGCCAAGAAAGGGTCTCGTGTCCTCCCAAGTCCATAACTTCCTTACCTCATTTTCACGCTGCTTGGTCCTTTGTGGGTGGGATATTCTATCACGGTTGTCGTAAGAACGGGACCACGGCGCAGCGGATGTTGAGTTCCACATATTTATTGCAAAGTGAAACAAAGAAAAAATAACTATAAATCAATAAACAACTAAACGTGACTACGTGGTGCACATGCACAAACACAAAACAATATCCCACAAACACAGGTGGGAAAAATAGCTACTTAAATATGATCCCCAATTAGAGACAACGATAACCAGCTGCCTCTAATTGGGAATCATACAAAACACCAACATAGAAAATATAAACTAGAACACAACATAGAAATGATAAACTAGAACACCCCCTAGTCACGCCCAGACCTACTACACCATAGAGAAACAAGGGCTCTCTATGGTCAGAGCGTGACAACTACTGAATATGGTGCAAATGTATGCTCAGATACATCACCTTCTTGTGAAGAAGGACTATGATTTTTGGCACCTGAACAGGTAAAATAATTTGGCTGGACATTTCATAATTTCGATTTAGACATATGAGGATGAATAGTACATATCATGTAAGGATTTCTGTTGAAATTATTATTTCGGGGGAAGGGGGGGGGGGTTCAGATACTTAAATGATCAGGTAATGATACATTTCTGAAAATATGTGGATTTGTTCATGCCTAAGTGTAAAGGCTTAGATATGCGCCTAGTGGCGCAGCGGTCTAAGGCACTGCATTTCAGTGCAAGAGTCATCACTATGGTTCCTGGTGTGAATTTTTGTATTTCACCTTTATTTAACCAGGTAGGCTAGTTGACAGTGCAAGAGTCATCACTATAGTTCCTGGTGTGAATTTTTTTATTTAACCAGGTAGGCTAGTTGAGAACAAGTTCTCATTTGCAACTGCGACCTGGCCAAGATAAAGCATTCGACACATACAACAACACAGAGTTACACATGGAATAAACAAAACATAGTCAATAATACAGTAGAACAAAAGAAAACAAAAAGTCTATATACAGTGAGTGCAAATGAGGTAAGATAAGGGAGTTAAGGCAATAAATAGGCCATGGTGGTGAAGTAATTACAATATAGCAATTAAACACTGGAATGGTAGATGTGCATAAGATGCATGTGCAAGTAGAGTTACTGGGGTGCAAAGGAGCAAGATAAAAAAAAATACTGTATGGGGATGAGGTAGGTAGATAGATGGGCTGTTTACAGATGGGCTATGTACAGGTGCAGTGAGCTGCTCTGACAGCTGGTGCTTAAAGCTAGTTAGGGAGAGTCTCCAGCTTCAGAGATTTTTGCAGTTCGTTCCAGTCATTGGCAGCAGAGAACTGGAAGAAAAGCCGACCAAAGTAGGAAATGGCTTTGGGGGTGACCAAAGCCAGCAGTACCTGCTGGAGCGTGTGCTACGAGTGGGTGCTGCTATGGTGACCAGTGAGCTGAGATAAGGCGGGGCTTTACCTAGCAGAGACTTGTAGATAACCTGTAGCCAGTGGGTTTGGCGACGAGTATGAAGCGAGGGCCAACCAACGAGAGCGTACAGGTCGCAATGGTGGGTAGTGTATGGGGCTTTGGTGACAAAACAGATGGCACTGTGATAGACTGCATCCAGTTTGTTGAGTAGAGTGTTGGAGGCTATTTTATAGATGGCATCACCGAAGTCGAGGATTGGTAGGATGGTCAGTTTTACGAGGGTATGTTTGACAACATGAGTGAAGGATGCTTTGTTGCGATATAGGAAGCCAATTCTAGATTTCATTTTTGGATTGGAGATGCTTAATGTGAGTCTGGAAGGAGAGTTTACAGTCTAACCAGACACCTAGGTATTTGTAGTTGTCCACGTATTCTAAGTCAGAGCCGTCCAGAGTAGTTATGCTGGACGGATGAGCAGGTGCGGGCAGTGATCGGTTGAATAGCATGAATCCAGGCTGTATCACATCCGGCCGTGATTGGAAGTCGGTGCACAATTGGCACAGTGTTGTCCAGGTTTGGCTGGGGTAGGCCGTCATTGTGAATTAGAATTAGTTCTTAACTGACTTGCCTAGTGAAATAAAGGTTCAATTTAAACAAATATCAGCAAACCTACAGGATGGTAGCTCTCCAGGAACAGGGTTGGAGAGCCCTGATGTAGAACCATCATAAAATACATGTGAATATTTTCTATCAATCTTTAAAATGTGTCAGCCTTTATGGATTCACAGAAGATATTTATACAGTATAAGCATGGCTCTGTAGCACCAAACAGATGCTAGACATTCAGATTGACAAATAAACAAACGTTCTTTGGGATTTCTAAAACACAAGAGTGTACACTATGTAATGCTAACTCAACAACAATGTTAAATGGTACAAGTAACATACAAAACCAATTCTATGAACACTAGTTCAGTGTGTCCGAGTGTGTCTCAGCTGTAGAGACACAAGCGCAGAGAACTGTAGCTACAGATTGTTACACCAGATAATGTGATGTACCCAAAGCTTTTTGCAGACATCTTGTCTATTTCATGTCTTCTTTCATTGATCGAGACAGGTGGGTGTCCACCCCAAAGGGCTGCATGTCATGATGACAGAGGCCTGTCTTGATCAATGAGTGAGAAGTGTTGAAATAGACATGATAGCGGCACACATGTTATTGGATTACTTTATGGAGCAAAAAATGTATTTTCATAATGGAGAATTTTCTAAATTCTAACTGACCCCCTGCAGCTGGTCACATACATTTTATGAGACTCCTGTTTCCCCAAACTGAGGCCAACGTTAAATCACATTATCTGGTGTAACAATCTGTAGCTAAGAGAACTGGTGATCAGCAGATGATGGGAGAGGTGGTCATGATGAAATTGCCATTCCAAAGAAACATACAGTAAGTTCAGGGAATACTTGTAAAGCTGTGGGAGGAGTGTTATGATCAAGCTGCCATTCAGCTCATCATGAGTCACCTGCTTGAAAAATTGAGCATAATGTCTAATCCCTCGAGAGGGATACAGTTCACAGGATACAGTTATGCTACAATGACACACCCAGTTAAAGGAATTATGTTTCTGTATCTAGAATCCACTCCAGGAAGATGCCCAGGCACCACACGGTATTGTCTGTTAGACAAAAAACAAAACAAATTATACTCTATTATACAGTTTGGACAACAGTTTAACCATGCCAGCATAATGTCAACCTCAGGGTAGACTAGTTGAACATGCATACATGTGCACACACACAGAGATTACATGTACAACAATATCTAGACTAATAGAAAGAGACAGGGCATAACCCTCAACCTTTGCACAGTGACCAGACCGTACAAATGAGCTTAGGTAGGTAGGCAGACAGTATCTACCTACAGCTATGTCTATCAGGCATGCTTAGGCAATGATTTTTAAAGTAATACCAACTACAATTTTAGAGGTTTATAACTGTAAATTGTTGTATTATTGTTTCTCCTCACTGTTTGCTAGTAAACTTAGCTAGTTTGCTGGATATGCAATAATTGTTATTTACATCTGTTTGGAATCATATCTTGCGTCATGCCTATAATTTTGTGATTGAAATCATAATCATAACCAATGTCAACCCTTGACAATTGTGCTACATAGCTAGCTAGTAAATTATTTAAAGTTGCTGATGTGAAATGTTTGCTAAAAAGTTACAAATGCGAGGTGTGGCGCATTTGTTAGCAGGCGCCAGGCTAATTAGCTAGCCAACTCCAGTCATGTGCTATTGTTTGCTGGTAAACCTAGTTTAGTTGGCTGATTGTAATGCTGTAGCTTGCTGTTTGGTAGTTAGCCATATCTATGACTAAAAAGAGAAGAGGTTTTACAATCAAGATACAAAATATGTATTTTTAGTCATAGATATGGCTACCGGTAGTTGTTTAGCTAGCTAACTTAGCACTCTAGCTAGCTACAAGCTGGCTGAATTATTTGATTTTCCCCCACTGTAACACAGCAGTATATTAGCCAGCAATAGACAATATGGGTTTTAGTAGATAAACTAAAGTTAGCTATGTGGCTTTCAGGAAAAAATAAATTACTTAGCTAGGCACCGTATTTCTCATCTGCCCTCTTGGTGCTGGCATCGGCTGTAGCTGAGCTTCAAATGTAAGCTAAATTCAAGTCTTTGTTTCGATTCCTCTTAGCTAAGAGATGCTTCATCATCAAATTTATGTTAATGAGAGGAATCACTTGAAGCCATTGCGACTGGTCAGTTCTTCCAGTTTTGCTCAAGTTATTGTTGTTAGTGTCCACCTTTTAAATAAAGGCCGTCTTGGGGGAGGGACGGGGGCCAGAGAACCGAAGACCTCCCAACACAAGCTGTAGCCTTTCAGAGACTGGAAAAAATATGTCTGCTTGTATATTTAGCAATGAATCCACCGATAGGAACATCGCTGAAAGAAGTCCAATGGCTCTATCGAACAAGGACAACATATCTACACCCACAAAAAATGTATAGTCCGATCCGTGTAACATAGAGCCTTCGCGAAATGCCACAAAGCAGGACTACATGTATTTTTAGATCCCCCCCTTCAATACACCGGAAGCCGTCATAGGGTGTATCATTCAGCACGCGAAGCCCTGACCTGCCTTCCTTCAGGGCAAATATATCTGAAACACATCTCACTGTCCTAGAAATGCCTCAGATATGATGACAACAAGCCCAGATTCCCCCAGGGTGAAATTCCCCTTGAAGTGTAGTTATGGATATCTGAACTCCAAACATTTTGTGCAACATTTAATAACTGAACAAACTGATTTGAGGTATTTTGAACATACAGAAAATGACACATATGCCAATAAAAGGCACATCTGGAATGTATAGTGCATTCAGAAAGTATTCAGACCCCTTGACTTTTTCCAGATTTTGTTACATTACAGCCTTATTAAATAAAAACATTTCCCTCATCAATCTACACACAATAGCCCATAATGACAAAGCGAAAACAGGTTTTTAGAAATGTTTGCAAATGTAAAAAATGGAGAGAAAAAAAATGAAGTATCACATTTACGTAAGTATTCAGACCCTTCACTCAGTATTTTGTTGAAGCACCTTTGGCATCGATTACAGCCTCGAGTCTTCTTGGGTATGACGCTACAAGCTTGGCACACCTACAAGATTGATTAAGGGGAAAGCTTGTAGATTGATAAAGGGGGGAAAAAACTATTTAATCAATTTAATAATAAGGCTATAATGTAACAAAATGTGGAAAAAGTCAATGGGTCTGAATACTTTCCGAATGCACTGTATAATTCTGAACTCCTTTCGAGGACAAATCCATTGACGCAGTCAGCATGAGCGATCACTAGGACTACCAGATGTAAAACTGATGCATTGCACCTTTGAGGATGGGAAACACTGGCACAGAAGCATGGCTGAGGCCGCCACACGCTTTGGAATAAAAACTATGTGGTGGTTAAAGTAAGAAGATGATTGGATCATGAGCTTGCCAACCTATACAGATGGAGAGAATATGAGATTACGTCAAGGTTGCGCCCATTAATATGTTGTCCCTTTGAAAGAGATTTACCATTTGTAAACAAACCCACTAAAAACGCCGAGCAAAGGCACCCAACGCCACTCCAGTCTTTCCCCTAACATTGCTTTCCAGGCGGTGCGCAAAGGGTAGACTCGAGGCTGTAATCGATGCCAAAGGTGCTTCAACAAAATACTGAGTGAAGGGTCTGAATACTTACGTAAATGTGATACTTCATTTTTTTTCTCTCCACATAGCTTCCACTGTAGTACACAGTCCAGCTCTCACAGATAGAAAGGCTGAAACACACTTGTATTGTTGGGCTGCAGAATAAACAGCTACATATCAGGATTATCACTCCTAACATATAAAAAATGTATTATCACTTGACTATAAAGAAGGTCCAAGCCTTAAATTGGCTATTGAAATCCTTTCAATGGATATACCGTACATTGCCATAATATGACAAACCTGGCAACATAGTCATATTCTGTAACGAAGAACCCGGTTTTGGTACTATTGATTTTACAATGAAGTGTAGTCCAATCTCAATATTTGACTGTTCTATTTATACAGTTTCAGTGTTTCCTCAACCACTCTGTTGCAATTTGCCATCCACCTAAAAGATATGTTTCATTGGTGTGTCTTTGCGCCCCGCCTGGAAAGCAATGTTAGGGGAAAGACTGGAGTGGCGTTGGGTGCCTTTGCTCTGCGTTTTTAGTGGGTTTGTTTAGATGACTTCATGCAGTACCTGGGGCCTCTGGCTGGATTAGACAGATTAGAAAGTGGAGGGGTGGATTGAGTGACAGGACAAATATTGGGATGGGACGAGCCTCCGACAGGGCAGATAGAATGCTGTCAGAGAGTCTGATTGCGATGGAATTAACGAGACCGGTTAGGGGCTGTGAAAATGGGGCAACTGGGGAATGAGATGGGGGGATAGATAAAGAGAGAAAGAGGGGGCAGAGAAAGACAGGGATATGGTGATGGAAAGAGAGAGTGAAAGAGAGAGAGGCCTTTGGCAATGCATGGTAAACTGGACTGCTAGGCCACAAATGACGTCCCAACAGAACCTTTCGTAGAAAGACCATCCAGTGTGTCCTCTGCATGCTTAGCCCCAAACTCAACGTTGATCACTCATTCTCATCTGTTGTTACCCAGCCAGCGGTGACACAAAGCTGTAGCTTTTGTGATGAAGACAAGACAGGCATTTGCTAATAGAGGTCTCAGAGTATCAAGACGAAGAGGTGATGAATGCGTTGCATTGCTGTTCTGACGCATTCATTTACTAACAAAGGTGATAAGGGGGTTGAGGTTGATGTACTGCTTATAATAGAGCATCTCTACTCCAAGCTAAAAGTTCTCTATCAAGAGATCTCTATGTGGGTGATTCTCATGAAACACAAAACATGTTGTTGTAGTTTGTCCATAAATCACAAAAATTGTATACCAGTTGAAGTTTACGTTAAACTATAATATTTATTATAATCAAACACAGTTTCTGTGGACATGTATGTCATTAACGTAATACTTTTTCAAGTTCCTGTAAAAACCAATCAGTTTTAAATAAAGTTTGATTTACCCACGATGCATCATCTAGTGGAGTAGTAGAAGCTAAGTTAGTTTATTAATTTATATGCCTTCAGAATTAGGTTATTATTCTCAAACACCCCATCACCCCGCTTGGCTTCTCATTACTGAAACGGCTAAAAAAGCTCAGATTTGGAAGAAAAAACGTCTGATTTCATTTTAAATATTTATATTTTCAGTGTTATGCTTAACTCAGGCCTTTTCATTAGGGGAGCAATGTTAAAAAATATAAAACATTTATTTGTTTTTAACTGTTTTGGACTGTTACATTAATGAACATTTTGGGGAAATTGTGATAAAATTCATAATATTGGATCATTAATAATATATCATCTAAAAAAATAAGACTTCAGAATGATAGTAGCCTTGCATGTTGGGGGGGAGGGGGGGGGGTGGAGACAGCAGATGTCTTTTCGATTACAAATCATGCTACACCAATACACTTTAGAGTGACTGCCCCTGGACAGCTGTCGCAGTTAAGTGACATATTAAGCTCTAGTGATTGAACATTTCCCCTATCCTATATATGAGCCTAGCTCTTCTAAAACTGTTTCGTGATCGAGTGGTACCTTTTCAGAAAGGCTCTCTCTGCTCCTCAGCAAGCAGTTTGTCCACTCTGTATGTGGACTACAGTCAATGTAACATCATGTGTTGTAATATTGCATGTGAGATGGCTAAGCAGAATGACAACCAGCTGGAAGATGTTACACATCAAGACAGAAGTACTTCTCCAACTCACAACTTGACAAGACAGTCATACTGTAGCTGTGAAGGGCCAAGCTCATTGACATTACATGAGGCCAGGAGGGACTATTCTTGAGGGCACGATGTCACAGAAAGATCCTATAGAGAAATACATGGTGTAGAACAGACATGGTTTACTGTCATTTAGAATCAAGAAGTGCCTCACCTCCATACATTAGCCTACATTCAGATCTGCATAATTCTCTGCACACCTGCTAGAGAAGCTGCAGGTGCAAAGAAGTGACAGTGGAAAAGGAATACTCCACACTACAGTAAATCTTGCGGCGTTACCATGGTCAGAAGCTCAGACACTCAGGAGTTTTGATGAAAGCCACTGAATGAAAAACATGTCTCATTACAGTCTGTGTAATGTTGGAGGGAGATTTCCTTTTCCCAGTATCTGCAAAGCTCTGGAAAGTTGTACGCCACTGAAAAAGCCCCAGGTGTTATTAGGTAAACAAAGGTTTAGTTGTGTTGTTACTCTGATGTGGCTCAGTTGGTAGCACATGGTACTTGCAAATGCCAAGGTTGTGGGTTCAATTCCCACAGGGAACAATGTATGTGCTCACTACTGTAAATTAGTATGAGGTAAAGTGTCTGCTAATGTGCATTTGATAATGTTGTGTGTTGTGAAGAAGAAGTCCCAGGTGGTCCCCTGAGTCAGGCTAGAGGTCAGATGAGGTTTAGGGTGTGGTGTTAGAGGGAGGTGTGGAGTGGCTGTGATTGGTCACCAGGCAGATCAGCATGGCCAGATGGTCCTATGAAAGATCTGACAGGAGGGAGCCAATAATAGGAGGACATTGGAGAGGCACTTATCAGCCTTCCACTGATGGGACTCCAATAGTGTCCTCACAAAACATCCTGTTGCACCACTCACTTGTTTTTTTGCTTCTTTCAAACAATTCCCACAAAATAGAATTGCATAGAATTGCAAATTCCCATACGACGAGGAAGTACTGCTAGTCCTTATTGTGCCCGCACTGTTTTGTACACAGTGAAGGTCCAGGTCATCGCACGTATATAGATAGACAGTATGTTGTAATTGTGAGCAGGGCTTGGGTTCTATGCCATTCACAAGGCTGGCCATTGTGTTATCTTACAAATGGGCGGGTTACACAGGAATTGCTGGAGAGCCAGGTCTTTCATGGAGCTGACCTATTACTTTGACACTCAGCTCATTTGGCAGAAAGAGGTTAGACAGTATGCAAGGCTGCATATGATTTAATAGGCAACACAGTGGCAACAGACAGAAACATGTGGATGAGGAAGTGATGATGGAGGCTTTTATGATCCTACAATTAGCTATCCGCTGCTATCTCACCATTGTCATAGTAAGTAGTCAGTGCCGCCCACTTCTAGCGTTTTTTTGCAGTGTTAAAATTAATTAATTACCTGCAATTCTACACATTTTGCCATGGTGTGTAAAGACAATGTTGCACATTTTCTAGGGGAGAACATTTTTCCTTTAAAAAAAACACAGTTTGCCTTCGACTTATGCCATGTTCATATGATATCTGTGTGCAAGTGACTAACAAAATCAATGGGGGCCCCCTGCAGGTCAGGGACCCTGAACACATGCCCTGCATGCCTGATCAGTAATTTGGTGATAATTAGGCCAAGGTTTAGATAGCTGGCTAGACTAACTTATTATTATATTTTTTTTTGACATAGCTAGTTGAGTGACTGACATAACAAGTGGGAAACTGCTGATGCACTACCACATTTCAAAATGGCACCTTGTGTATTCAACTTTTCTAATTCAACAGTTCCCCCTCCAAAAGGGGGGGGGGGTCGTGGCCCTACGCACAGCGCAATGTCTACGATAGGAAGAGGCAGCTCTGTAAGTAACTGCCAGGTGGTGGGGTTGACTTTGTTTGGACATTTTTTCGAGGTTAAGTTTCTTACATTCTATTATCATATTCATGAAAGCACAGCTGACGTCTTGTTCAAAATGCAGGCTGCTAAGTCTAAATTTGGCCAAGATACAGTATATGAAAATATTTTTTTGGGGGGGGGGGGGGGGGGGGGGGAGTTGCTACAATGCGTGTCACTCATACCACTTTATCTTTCCAGATCTGTTACACAGCTCATCAGTGTCTATTAGATTTTAATGAATGGTTTAACACAAAAACAGGTGAAGGCCGTAATACTATGGTTGGCAGGGGAAATGCTTAGGGAAACTGAATGCTCCAAGTGCACTAGTCTTTAAGTGTTACACATTCAGATGGATAAGGGACTTTCAGTGGAGCCATTGATTTGACTCCCTGGCTTTGAATCGTAACGACCATTGCCTTTCAACAGGAACGTGATGCCTCTTGGTGACTTAAGTGCTTCTTGTGTCTTCACATACTGTAGTAGCACACAGCTGGGTTCAGCAAGTTGTGGAAGAGACCATTTAAACCTAGTCCTTAGCGCGTCCATTCTGGTCTGTATTTTCAGCTGGCGTTAATGAGGCGCAAGTGTCAAACGCACGTTAGTTTGCATTTTCGACCAATTAAAGACAGCGATCTGCTATTTTCAAAAAGTTGCGCAAGGATTGTCAGGTGCGTGAATGAGGACCCAAAAGCGAATTAACAAACAGAGTTTCTTTAATGATGAACACACGTGGGCTCAGATGGACAGGTAGATTCCGACAGGACAGGACAAGGTTGCAGCAAACACGATGATAGTCTGGTTCAGGCATGAGACACACAAACAAGAATCCGACAAAGACAGGAGCAGAAACAGAGAGAGATATAGGGACCTAATCAGAGGGAAAAAAGGGAACAGGTGGGAAAAGGGGTGAATGAGGTAGTCAGAGAAGACAAGGAACAGCTGGGGGAAAGAGGGACAGAAACGGTAACCTAGTACGACCAGCAGAGGGAGACAGGGTGAAAGGAAAGGACAGAAAGACACAACATGACAATACATGACAGTACCCCCCCACTCACCGAGCGCCTCCTGGCGCACTCGAGGAGGAAACCTGGCGGCAACGGAGGAAATCCTCGATCAGCGCACGGTCCAGCACGTCCCGAGAGGGAACCCAACTCCTCTCCTCAGGACCGTACCCCTCCCAATCTACGAGGTACTGGTGACCACGGCCCCGAGGACGCATGTCCAAAATCCTACGGACCCTGTAGATGGGTGCGCCCTCGACAAGGATGGGGGGGGGGGGGGAAGACGAGCGGGGGCGCGAAGAACGGGCTTGATACAGGAGACATGGAAGACCGGGTGGACGCGACGAAGGTATCGCGGAAGAAGAAGTCGAACTGCGACAGGATTAATGACCCGAGAAATACGGAATGGACCAATGAACCGCGGGGTCAACTTGCGAGAAGCCGTCTTAAGGGGAAGGTTCTGAGTGGAGAGCCAAACTCTCTGACCGCGACAATATCTAGGACTCTTAGTTCTACGCTTATTAGCAGCCCTCACAGTCTGCGTCCTATAACGGCAAAGTGCAGACCTGACCCTCTTCCAGGTGCGCTCGCAACGTTGGACAAAAGCGTGAGCGGAGGGGACGCTGGACTCGGCGAACTGAGATGAGAACAGCGGAGGCTGGTACCCGAGGCTACTCTGAAAAGGAGATAGCCCGGTCGCAGACGAAGGAAGCGAGTTGTGGGCGTATTCTGCCCAGGGGAGCTGTTCTGACCAAGACGCAGGGTTGCGAAAAGAAAGACTGCGTAAGATGCGACCAATAGTCTGATTGGCCCGTTCTGCTTGACCGTTAGACTGGGGGTGAAAGCCGGAAGAGAGACTGACGGAAGCCCCAATCAAACGGCAAAACTCCCTCCAAAATTGAGACGTGAATTGCGGACCTCTGTCCGAAACGACGTCTGACGGAAGGCCATGAATTCTGAAAACATTCTCGATGATGATTTGTGCCGTCTCTTTAGCAGAAGGAAGCTTAGCAAGGGGAATGAAATGAGCCGCCTTAGAGAACCTATCGACAACCGTAAGAATAACAGTCTTCCCCGCTGACGAAGGCAGTCCGGTGACAAAATCTAAGGCGATGTGAGACCACGGTCGAGAGGGAATGGGAAGCGGCCTGAGACGGCCGGCAGGAGGGGAGTTACTGGACTTAGTCTGCGCGCAGACCGAACAAGCAGCCACGAAACGACGCGTGTCATGCTCCCGGGTGGGCCACCAAAAACGCTGGCGAATGGAAGCAAGCGTACCCCGAACGCCAGGGTGGCCGGCTAACTTGGCAGAGTGAGCCCACTGAAGAACGGCCAGACGAGTAGGAACGGGAACGAAAAGAAGGTTCCTAGGACAAGCGCGCGGCGACGGAGTGTGAGTGAGCGCTTGCTTTACCTGCCTCTCAATTCCCCAGACAGTCAACCCGACAACACGCCCCTCAGGGAGAATCCCCTCGGGGTCAGTGGAGGCTACTGAAGAACTGAAGAGACGAGATAAAGCATCAGGCTTGGTGTTCTTAGAGCCCGGACGATAAGAAATCACGAACTCGAAACGAGCGAAAAACAGCGCCCAACGCGCCTGACGCGCATTAAGTCGTTTGGCAGAACGGATGTACTCAAGGTTCCTATGGTCAGTCCAAACGACAAAAGGAACGGTCGCCCCCTCCAACCACTGTCGCCATTCGCCTAGGGCTAACCGGATGGCGAGCAGTTCGCGGTTTCCCACATCATAGTTACGTTCCGACGGCGACAGGCGATGAGAAAAATACGCGCATGGGTGGACCTTGTCGTCAGAGAGGGAGCGCTGAGAAAGAATGGCTCCCACGCCCACCTCTGACGCGTCAACCTCGACAACGAACTGTCTAGAGACGTCAGGTGTAACAAGGATAGGAGCGGATGTAAAACGATTCTTGAGGAGATCAAAAGCTCCCTGGGCGGAAACGGACCACTTAAAGCACGTCTTGACAGAAGTAAGGGCTGTGAGAGGAGCTGCCACCTGACCGAAATTACGGATGAAACGACGATAGAAGTTCGCGAAGCCGAGAAAGCGCTGCAGCTCGACGCGTGACTTAGGGGCGGGCCAATCAATGACAGCTTGGACCTTAGCGGGATCCATCTTAATGCCTTCAGCGGAAATAACAGAACCGAGAAATGTGATGGAGGAGGCATGAAAAGTGCACTTCTCAGCCTTCACAAAAAGACAATTCTCTAAAAGGCGCTGGAGGACACGTCGAACGTGCTGAACATGAATCTGGAGTGACGGTGAAAAAAATCAGGATATCGTCAAGGTAAACGAAAACAAAGATGTTCAGCATGTCTCTCAGGACATCATTGACTAATGCCTGAAAGACAGCTGGAGCGTTAGCGAGGCCGAAAGGAAGAACCCGGTATTCAAAGTGCCCTAACGGAGTGTTAAACGCCGTCTTCCACTCGTCCCCCTCCCTGATGCGCACGAGATGGTAAGCGTTACGAAGGTCCAACTTAGTGAAAAACCTGGCTCCCTGCAGGATCTCGAAGGCTGAAGACATAAGAGGAAGCGGATAACGATTCTTCACTGTTATGTCATTCAGCCCTCGATAATCTATGCAGGGGCGCAGAGACCCGTCCTTCTTCTTGACAAAAAAAACCCCCGCTCCGGCGGGAGAGGAGGAGGGGACTATGGTACCGGCGTCAAGAGCTACAGACAAATAATCCTCGAGAGCCTTACGTTCGGGAGCCGACAGAGAGTATAGTCTACCCCGGGGGGGAGTGGTTCCCGGAAGGAGATCAATACTACAATCATACGACCGGTGTGGAGGAAGAGAGGTGGCCCTGGACCGACTGAACACCGTGCGCAGATCGTGATATTCCTCCGGCACCCCTGTCAAATCACCAGGCTCCTCCTGTGAAGAAGAGACAGAGGAAACAGGAGGGATAGCAGACATTAAACATTTCACATGACAAGAGACGTTCCAGGAGAGGATAGAATTACTAGACCAATTAATGGAAGGATTATGACAAACTAGCCAGGGATGGCCCAAAACAACAGGTGTAAAAGGTGAACGAAAAATTAAAAAAGAAATGGTTTCGCTATGATTACCAGAAACAGTGAGGGTTAAAGGTAGCGTCTCACGCTGAATCCTGGGGAGAGGACTACCATCCAGGGCGAACAAGGCCGTGGACTCCCTTAACTGTCTGAGAGGAATGTCATGTTCCCGAGCCCAGGTCTCGTCCATAAAACAGCCCTCCGCCCCAGAGTCTATTAAGGCACTGCAGGAAGCTGACGAACCGGTCCAGCGTAGATGGACCGACAAGGTAGTGCAGGATCTTGAAGGAGAGACAGGAGTAGTAGCGCTCACCAGTAGCCCTCCGCTTACTGATGAGCTCTGGCTTTTACTGGACATGAAGTGACAAAATGACCAGCAGAACCGCAATAGAGACAGAGGCGGTTGGTGATTCTCCGTTCCCTCTCCTTAGTCGAGATGCGGATACCTCCCAGCTGCATAGGCTCAGCTCCCGAGCCGGCAGAGGAAGATGGTAGTGATGCGGAGAGGGGGGCAACGGAGAACGCGAGCTCCTTTCCACGAGCTCGGTGACGAAGATCAACCCGTCGCTCAATGCGAATAGCGAGTTCAATCAAGGAATCCACGCTGGAAGGAACCTCCCGGGAGAGAATCTCATCCTTTACCTCTGCGCGGAGACCCTCCAGAAGACGAGCGAGCAAAGCCGGCTCGTTCCAGCCACTGGAGGCAGCAAGAGTGCGAAACTCAATAGAGTAGTCTGTTATGGATCGATTGCCTTGACATAGGGAAGACAGGGCCCTGGAAGCCTCCTCCCCAAAAACAGATCGATCAAAAACCCGTATCATCTCCTCCTTAAAGTCCTGATACTGGTTAGTACACTCAGCCCTTGCCTCCCAGATTGCCGTGCCCCACTCACGAGCCCGTCCAGTAAGGAGAGATATGACGTAGGCGACACGAGCAGTGCTCCTGGCGTAAGTGTTGGGCTGGAGAGAAAACACAATATCACACTGGGTGAGGAACGAGCGGCATTCAGTGGGCTCCCCAGAGTAACACGGCGGGTTATTGATTCTGGGCTCCGGAGATTCGAAAGCCCTGGAAGTGACCGGTGGATCGAGGCGGAGATGGTGAACCTGTTCTGTGAGGTTGGAGACTTGGGTGGCCAGGGTCTCAACGGCATGTCGAGCAGCAGACAATTCCTGCTCGTGTCTGCCTAGCATCGCTCCCTGGATCTCGACGGCTGAGTGGAGAGGATCCGAAGTCGCTGGGTCCATTCTTGGTCGGATTCTTCTGTCAGGTGCGTGAATGAGGACCCAAAAGCGAATTAACAAACAGAGTTTCTTTAATGATGAACACACGTGGGCTCAGATGGACAGGTAGATTCCGACAGGACAGGACAAGGTTGCAGCAAACACGATGATAGTCTGGTTCAGGCATGAGACACACAAACAAGAATCCGACAAAGACAGGAGCAGAAACAGAGAGAGATATAGGGACCTAATCAGAGGGAAAAAAGGGAACAGGTGGGAAAAGGGGTGAATGAGGTAGTCAGAGAAGACAAGGAACAGCTGGGGGAAAGAGGGACAGAAACGGTAACCTAGTACGACCAGCAGAGGGAGACAGGGTGAAAGGAAAGGACAGAAAGACACAACATGACAATACATGACAAGGATTGGTCATTTACCTGTCTTATTGTTTGTTGCTCGTTTGTTCTCAGATAGGAGGGGTGGAACTATTTGAGGTGTGTCCTTAAGAACATTTTGAATTTTGACATCGGTAACGCAGTTTAACCAGTCTAGACACACACTGCCCATATGCACATGGCATAATATACTTTTGGTGCTTGTATAATTCCTATTTAGAAACTGCTGCCTTTACCCCAGGCCTACTATAATGAAGGCTGGTTCAACAGCAAAGGCTAGTGTCTTTTTTAAAATCCTGGCCATGTTATGATATCATTACATTTCACATGTATTTATTGTTGTAAACAAATAAATATAAGATTGTTTGTTTTAATTTATTACAACCAAACATATTAGAAGGATTCACCTTGGTTTTATGGTGACGACGTCCGTGGCACGTGTACAGATCAACTTCTGGAGTTGTGTGAATGGGATCTGATCTGTAAAATGGTTGCGATTATGTTCTTGAAACATATTTGGGAGCAGGACAACAGAGTGGACATTCTCCCTTTCTCTTTATATTGGATCCTTGTCCAGCTACTGTGAAATGTTTGGATGTGCTTGATTGGATGTGCTTGGTGCTGGATGTTTGAATAACAGATGCCCACATGGAGAAATGATGGTGCCTGTAAGTGTGATATTTAAAACAAGTTGTTATTTCGTGGTTTCCCCCCGAACCTATAGCTCTACCACCAATGCTTAGATTGACCATTGCGTTAGGTTTGTTAAAATAGAGCCCTCTGTGACAATGCGTAGGCCTATTTCTCCTTCCATGTGCTGAATGACGTGAACATCTGATGAGTTCGCTTTACACACCACTGCTTGTTCACCAAAGTGACATCGCTGCATTTCTTACCAAAGCTCGTTGTTTTACGCGGTCCCTCAAGATTGAGAGACAAGGCTCTTATTCATATCTTCGCTGTTTAGTTTGTTTGTTAGCTTGTTTTTCAAAATGTTTGTGTCACATGCTATATGGGGACAATACTGTATAAAGAACCTGCCTGCATGAGCTTGGTACAGACATGGTGGCAATGCGGGTGCATTTTAATGTATCCATATGGCATTTAATACATTTTCAGCAGCAGACCACTTAGTTCTCTCTCCCAAAATAGCATTTTGGAACGACCAGGTTTGTTGTAATAATTGGCAAATAGGGACGGTGCACATGCCAGATCAGCGTAGCGATTGTATGAGCCATGTAAGGAATTTTGCTCATGAATGAACTGCACAGCCAGGAAGAATCTTAGCTGAATAATTCATGTCCATCTGCGCAGGCAGAAGTACGGGCAGGTAGGCTCAGCTGGCACCTGCAACCATTCACACACATTCACATGATTACGATCAGATGTGAAGACCCCAATAAAGCATAGTGCCGTGGAAGAGAAAGGTGGATGGAGAGGCCCAGTAGTGCTATGATAGAGTAGTAATATAATGGCTAGACCTTAAAGGGATACATCGGGATTTTGGCAATGAAGCCCTTTATTTAGTTCCCCAGAGTCAGATGAACTCATGGATACGATTGTTATGTCTCTGTGTCCAGTATGAAGGAAGTTAGACGTAGTTTCGCGAGCCAATGTTAACTAGCGCTAGCAAAATGACTGCAAGTCTATGGTATCTACTAGCATGCTAGCAGTTACCATAGGCTTCCAGTCATTGCACTAACGCTAGTTAGCTCCTTCCTGGAGGTGTCCGGGAGTAGAATCTGAGGAAGATATGTAACTTGTTGTAACTTGTCACTCTGATGTTAAAAGCGAGTCTTAGCAGAAACGAAAACATTTTTTAAAATAATAATTGCAGTGGTGGCAACTCATTTAGTGGAAACACTGACGTCACTACTAATACTATTACAGTGCATTTCTCTCTCCTTGCCAACTGTGTGTCTCTGTCATTCACTTTTATGTTCCAGTTGTGCTGAGCCATTTAAAACAGGGCGAGATAATCCTGTTACGAGAGCTGAGAATGCATCTCCCTTCCCACGTTGGCACGTATACATGCAGCCGTATTCATGAAAGATCACGTGGGGATTCCGTTGTGGATCGGTGTGATGTATATAGGGTTGTTTTTAGATATTTCTTTGCAGAGGTTGAGTGCTGTGGGCCACATGATGGTCACGTGATCTTGAGGGATCATGAGAAGCCGCCAAGTGAGACACACCACGGAACGGATTAACATAATCCTGTGGGGAACGTGTGTGATGCTTGATGGTCTTCATTTACATATCCCTGAGGTCGGACCAGAAACACAAAACAATACGAGCTTCTTGTTCCTCACACTTGAGCGTGTTTTTAATGAATGCTGAAAACAGTTAACCCTTAAAGGATAGAAAGAAGGGGGGGGGGGGGGGGGGGTTTAACCTCCCTCTTGTAGACAGAGGACAGCGAATTTAATCCAGTTTTCTTTTTCCTCTTGTGTGTCACAGGAACACAGTTGCAGCTTGTGGTTTGGCTGAAGGCATTAATAGGAGGTACATGACAAGTACTGTATATGACAAGTATTGTCTTATTTAACATTTAGCCATCAACTTCTATAAGCCTTTCTATAAGTCTTCACCTTACATCAAGCATTAATGCTTTTAGCCATAGGTGTATCATGTGTATCATAGTGTGTCATGCTTTTTGATGTGCCAGCGAGGCGTTTCAGGTATGCTACATGCTGTCTCTCAATCAACTTGCACATTATACCACAACAATCGTGTGCCCTTTAGGTAGAATAATGCACCTTGGTTTGCAAGTAGCAGCGGTAACCGTTTCTGGTTCTCTTACCTGGGGCCCCATAGGAGTCACAGAGCTGGTGTTGTTGCGGTGTTGCTACGTTGCAGGTGCCCATATGAACGTACAGTACATTTTTCACTGCATATCTGTCTAGACTGAGGAAATGGATTTAGCACCAAGCTGTGGGAACACCTGTATTTACTCATGCCCTAATATAACTAAACCCCCATTGACTGGGAGCAAAGGTTATCTGTAGGTCAAATCCTTAAAACATGCTATGCTTCCAAGTATTTAATTAAATCATAAATCCATTATCTTTGTCTGTTGTCAGATAGATTAGGTATGTTAGTGAGCTCAGTACTATTTCAGGCGTTTGTAAATCGATGGTGTTCTTGCAGTTTGGTGTACTCTTGATGTCATGGTTGTTGTCGTTAGTAAATGAGATTGTTGTTCCGTCTCTGGCAGTGTTGGCAGCTTGGTCCCTTGACATTTATCTAAGACGAGATGAAGTGAAAAGCCTCAAGAGAAACTATTTTGAGCCTTGAATCCATTTCTTGCTGTTCTGCTGTCAACTGTGATAAGAACAAGTAGTTGAGAAAAGTGTTTTAATGAAGTTGTGCAAATGGAACATTTAGTGAGAGAAGTTACATATTTTGAAATGGAGTATTTTCAGTTTAGGAATATACAGCAGTTTATATTAATTTGGGGATCCGATAAAAGTTTATAAAACAATCTACATTTATACACAAAATATGAATACTTTATGATAATGGAAAAACAGTTGCAGGTGTAACACATTGATACCATTAATGTTCCATCCACACGGCTTTGATATTAGTAATTACGTAGTCATTACAGGCCTGTTATGAATCAAACCTACTATGCAATACTCAAACAACATTAAGATTAAAATGCATAAAGAAATGTTTACTAACCCTCTTATTATTTATGTCTATGGGGTTTTAACTGCCATTCTATTTACAAACATCCGTAACTCAGTCCTTAACTCATCCGTAACTAATCCTTAACTCATCCGTAACTCATCCGTAACTCATCCGTAACTCATCCTTAACTCATCCTTAACTCATCCGTAACTCATCCGCAACTCATCCTTAACGCATCCGTAACTCATCCGTAACTCATTCGTAACTCATCCTTAACTCATCCGTAACTCATCCGTAACTCATCCGTAACTCATCCTTAACTCATCCGTAACTCTTCCGTAACTCACCCTTAACTCATCCGTAACTCATTTCATCATATTTGGGGATTTGACAGAATTATTTACGCTGGTTTATTTAGTGTGAAGCTTGTGTGGGTGTGTGTTAGCGTAAACAAGGACCAGTTAGATAGACAGTGTTGACTGCTTGCTAGAGCTCTAATCGGTCTATCTATGGGGATCAGGATTAAGATAGCTCTGTGTGCTTCTTCTCCTGTACACCATGGGCAAAAAGTGTTGAGTAATGTTTTATTTTAACCTTAGGGCTAGATGCAGTGTCAACAGCAAATGCATGTTGATCGAGGATATCTTTGATTTACCAGTTTCAATCTGTGGTAATTCCAGTTCTTTGTCTATGTGAGTGTACTATATAATGGTCCCACGTTTTACGTCAAGCTCTTCACCCTCTACTCTGACAATCATCCTTTATGAATTTGTATATTCAATACATGTGATGCATATTACATTGCACACATGAACAAGAATTTTGCTTACACATGTTTCTTTCTTTTTACCTCAGCAGGGAACGTCAACCTTAAACCAACTTGATGGGGGAAACTAGGAGAGTCCCTTTAAGATGACACGCACAGACCCGCCTGACATACTGGTATCGACTGTGTATAAAGATATAAAAGTGTTCCCTGTTTCTTCGCACTCCAAGTCCTCCCAACCCCCCGAACAATGTGATTCCCCAAACCGAAGCACACTGGACAACAATCAGGATAACAAGAGGCACTGCCGTACCTTTGACTACAAGTCACTGGAGTACCCTAAACACCACACATTCTCAATGGAGCACCCGTACAGGAGGGCTGACAGGCATGCTGCTAATCCAGACATGGCCTGGAATGCCTTGGGCCGCCAGCAGGGATACCGCTTTTCTGCACCGGACATTTTCAACCACAGACTGACCCCTCAGCCATTGGTCTCAGACATGGCTAGTGAGGTGGTTGTTCCGGTGCAAAGGAAAAGGACCAGGTCAAAAAGTGCCCCCAGAGTCCAAACTAACCTTACCCCTGTGTCCTTTGAGGAGTCCCCTTCCATGGGGAGGAGGGGTAGGGAGGCCCGGAGGGCACCTAGGGACCCTAACTGGAGACCAGAGGTGTCACCACGTAGGGAGTGCTCCTACGCAGCAACCAGGGCACTAATGCATGAGGTGCATCCCATCAAGCTCCAGCCACAGAGGAGTGATGCTAGCCGATATTCACCCCTCTATGTTGCTGAGCATGTAGAAGAGGGAGGGCCTGACAAGCCAGCCACCAGCCCTCACGTCAGGTGTCGGGTGGACATCAAACCAGATGTGGCTGTCTTGCAAAATGCTGGACGGAAGACTGCTACACCCAGAGTTGACATACCTTGGCAGAGGTACCCTAGTGGAGGAAGCAGGAGCCTGACAGTACCTCGCCATTTCACCTTCTCAAGGACCTCAACTCCCACTGACTCTTTTGGTGGTGAGTATGGGCAGGCATACCAGTATTCCCGCAGCATGCCAAATAGTTACATTCAGCCCATGGAGATGCCTCTGCAAAGAATGCCTTCCCCAGGTGATTATTATGGCAGGGAACGCAGGGCTCATTCCAGCCCCAATGTGCCAACCAAATTATTTTATGCAGATGACCCTGGGAGGTATGTGGCCACAGCCCCTCCCCAACCTAGGACTTACTATCAGGATGATCGCTATAGTATGCCAAGCCAAAACCTCACTCCCAAAATGCAGTATGTACAGGATCCAAGGACCCGCGTGGTGCATACTGTACCAGCCCGATCCTATTACACGGAAGTAGAATCTTACCCATACCCAGTTCAAGCTGCATATCCGAAAGCCTATGCAGCAAGTGAACCAGGGCCATATATCATTCAAACCCCGCCGGCAAGAACATTCTATGGAGATGATCTAAGGACTTATCAAATTCAGTCTGTTCCCCCGCGGATATATTACGCGAATGAGATGTATACACCTTCACAGGAGCATCACATTCCAGCAAGGGCATATTATACAGAGGGACGTCGACATGCGCGAGTCGTCCAGCCTCAACCAGATGACTGGTACGGCTCTGAGGTGTCTGGTTATTCCACCCATCACCCTGCCTCGTATGGCTCTCAGGTCACCCCGACCAGAGCTGTTAGGCAAGAGCCAGCGCTAACACCATGGTATGCTAACCCGTGCATTGAGCCACCACGAATCGGCACCGATTCCAAACCTTACTCGAGGTCTTGGGATAATATCCTCAACTCCCGTGTGGAGAGGGAGCAGCCTATTCCAGTTCAGCGGGGTCGGAGTTATGAGAATCTTATTGCCCAAGCAAAGCGCACTGCGGCCGAAGATGACAGACCACAGCCAGTAGTTGTCAACCTTTCCAGTTCACCGAGACGTTATGCAGCCTTGTCTTTGTCTGATAACTCTCTAATTGACAAAAGCCCAACATCGGAGTCAGGGAAGACCACTTCTAGTAAGCTCTGGTTCGTCGCCCCTGAGATCACCATCACTGATAATGACATTCGACCAGGCAACCTTAACAAATTTGAGGCACGAAGAGCCAGCTGGGATGTGCTGCACTCTAAAAGTGCTGTGGTTCCAGAAGCTTCTCAGCCAGACACTATGTCCTGCTCTGTGGACTCTACCAAAGAAAAGACGCACAACAGCGCCTCTCTACAGCAAAGCCTGGAGCAACTTGATGAGCTTCTAGCTGATCTCGTTACTGACTACAAACCCCCTGCCACTAGGAGGCCAAGTGAGGATTTGCTGGACCAACTCAAGAAGCTGATCGATGAAGAAGAAGCAGCATCTCTGTCCAGAAAAGGTTCAAAGGCAGGGTCAGAGGAACCACCCCTGGACAAGCAACCCACCTCTATTAGAATGAACCCTGACGCCCTTCGAGATATGGACTGCAGCAGTGATGCCCTGAGGAGTGGAGACGAGTGCTCCCCAGACCAGAGCCCAGACGAGGACGACAGCATGATGTGCTCAAACAACAAATGCCGACGGACAGAGACCCTATTCAATGCTTGCCTATACTTCAAATCCTGCCACAGCTGCTACACTTACTACTGCTCCCGCAACTGCCGCAGGGAGGACTGGGACATTCACAAAGAGAGTTGCCTGTATGGCCGAATCGGCAGCGTGTGCCGCCATGTCATCAAGCACTGCCGGGAGACTGTCGAGGTCCACAAAGCCTTCTCGCGCATTGCCAAAGTTGGCTTCCTTTCCCGGGGAAGGGGAGTGCTCTTTCTGGGATTCCCAAACCCAGGGCTGTCCGGTAACTTCCTACAGTACGGCCTGGAGAGCCTCCAGATGTCCCCGACTTACCTGTCTCTACGGGAGCTGGACGGCTTCAAGGACAACCTGGGGGAGTATTGCAAGGAGCTCCAGGAGGCAGGCAAGGACTATGACCCAAACGAATGTTTCCTCTTGAATGTATCCATTGCCGTTGGCGAACAAATGCCTGACGGACCTTCACCAAGGAATCAAGCCCCAACTGTCAGGAAATATGCCAAGGTGGCGCTCGCCTCCTACAGCCCGGAGAAGAGTAAAGTTCTTAAGAAAGAGAGGGATATGGAGACGTTGATCCTCACGCCACCCCCTGGAATGGCTGACATCGACAATGAGGGAGAGGAGGGCAGGAAGGCCAGGGAGATCTGCTTCATCAACATCCAGCGGGAGTTACGAATTCGAGGAGTTTTTCTACGCCACGAATATCCAAAGGTATACCAGCAGCTCTGCGAGTTTGTGGAAAGTAACAGGAGGTTCACCCCCACAACCATCTACCCCATTGACAAGAGGACTGGTAAGCAGTTCATGTGCATGATCATGGCTGCTTCTGAGCCCAGAACACTGGACTGGGTAGGCACCCCCCATCTCCTCGATGACATTATTTAAGTGCACCTTTGGTTGTACATATATATGTATAGAAATACATATATATTGTTATACATATCTATATATCAAGCCTATTTATTATAAATGTTTGTAGATATGTATTTTACTATTGAAAAGAGATATATTCATGTCTGTGTGGTCAGTATTATTCATTCTTGGAATATTGCCTGTCAGATGCGGATATGAGTACCACCGGCTCCATTATTTATTTATTTTCATCTTTCATCTTTCATCAACTTAATTCACCATTTGGTAAATGTATTCACAACATTAATCATGTATTGGTGCCAGGTCATTTTCTATTCTATTATTCTGCATTATTCTTTTTGGGGCAGGACTTTTGGTAGTAAAACTTTTTTTTGTTTGTATTAATTAAACATTTCTAAATGCATTATTTGAGGCTAAGTAAAACGTGACTATTTTTCATATCTGATTGAAGTGGCATATAACGCAGAACATTTTAAAAAACATGTATTATTTTCTTAGCTACTCAAATACTTTCTATGCAAAGGAAAATGCTTAATAGGATCATTTCCACATTCTAGTAAAACGGTTATTTGCGCTTGATAAAAGGATACAGAAATACTATTTATATTATATTATACAATATTATATTATATTATCCAGTATCCA
This sequence comes from Oncorhynchus mykiss, assembly GCF_057628025.1. NCBI lineage: Eukaryota > Metazoa > Chordata > Actinopteri > Salmoniformes > Salmonidae > Oncorhynchus > Oncorhynchus mykiss. The sequence continues at coordinate 11,984,355 of NC_143026.1, read as the reverse complement.
CGGGACATAACTATCCTTCTTTTAGAATGTGACATATTTTATTAAACTCTAACAAAAATAAACCGTTTTTGATGTAATTGAAAATAAGATTAACAAAATACAATACTTTGGGTGGATTTAAACTACTAGTTCCTCAGAATGCGCAGAAAGACACTGTTTAATGAGAAAAAAGGAAAGCTGTGCTAATCTAATTGTCTTAGAAAGGGGTTTCAAAGTCTCACTGCTTAGATTGGTAGTGCTGTAAATTGTTACCTTATTCCTGAAAGTGGTTTTATTGACGTGAGTTTAATTATTTCAATGGTGCTTTAATGTATGCTTGGTAGAATTACTGGAGCAATAACGGACTTGAAGATAAACATAAAATGATTGATATGGTACCAGTCGTGTGTTATACACAATAGGTGTTGGCTTGTACTGTTCAATTTGAAACACTGTGAATAGTAAAATAAGTCAATCATTCATCAACTTTAGACATGGTTGGTACCGTGGAATCATGCAATCTCACATAAGCTAGTTTATAAATTGCTATTTTTACATAATTTACAGAGCATAATATATATGAATTAGCGAGCGAGATTTGTTACAGTTATTGTCCTTAGAAAAAGGTGAGCCAGGTTTGGCAACAGTAGCTGTATGGTATGTAAAGTTTAAATGCTTGAAGAAGTTAGTTGTGTATTTGTGGTGCACTAGGTTGATTACGTGTGTGATATTTTTTGTATGAGAATGAGAACCTTCAAAAAGAAAATGGGATATGAACAGCTATGTTGTCTCATAATTATAATTTTATTTAGCCTTAGTTTGCAGATTAAAATATCGAACAAAACCTCAGTATCCAGGAAATGTTACAGAGAACATTTCTCTAAAATGTTATTTTAGACAGATCTCTTTGACAAGGGTCTCACATACATATATATTGTTTCTGCGTGAAATTGACAATTTTTCATTACTCTATGAATTCTATAGTTTATTTTAAACCAATGTTCAGTATCTACTGCTCTTTTGAGCTCAACTATCTGTCAGCAGCAGGTTTACATAGATATCAGCATAGTTTACATTCATATCATAGCTTAACACTTTCTGAGGAAGGACTATTGTTTATAGCCTGTAGCACATATTTCAGATACACTTGTTTGGCTGACTGGATGTGTACAGATGCAATGAGAACGAACTGACTGCATGTCGTTGTATTTATTTTCCTCAGCTTTATCATAACCTCAATGATGACAAAATACAATAACCTGCTTGATGATTTGATATTTAAACATGGTTGAGAACTATTATACTATAGAAAAAAATATTGATATTTTTGATTGTGTCAGCCATTCAAGTTAAAACAAGGAAATAAAGAGACCTCAAATTAAAAAATGTTTAGAAAATGTTGTTTGTTGTATTTTTTCTACTTTCATCATATGTATCTGAGTATGTGATATTTATAAACATATCTAATAAATGGAATGGGAACACTGGTCAATGCTCTCTGCCTGTTCTTTAGGTGGAAATACAACCACGTGATTCTGGTGTGATGGGCCACATGACTTTGGCTAAAATGTTGTTTGTGAGTTTGTGTGTGTGCGTGCGTGCAAGTGTGTCCGTTTCAGTCACTGAAAAAATAAAGAAAGAGCTCCTTTCAGCTCGGTCTCACACCAGCCAATAGCAGGACAAGCAAACCAGTTACCACTTTTACCCGTTGCACCATTTACCCTTGTTACCCAGCTCCCCTGCAAAGCTACCATAGATATCCCCAAGTGGCTGATCACTAAGTGGATGGCCACTGGGAGTGAGGTAAAAATGCAAGTGGAGGGTTAAGCTAAGTGCAGGCTGGCAGGGGGCACTAGTCCCACTCATTAGTTCATGAAAGGAAGTGAACCCGTTTGATCAACAGTGGCCCATATGTGACAATGTGTGTGTGTGTTTGTGTGTGTGTGTGTGTGTGTGGGGGGGGGGGGGAGGATCTGGGCCAGAAGAACAGCCCATTCAATTGCCTTTGAAACTCATGCAGTAAGTGTACTGGGCCCATTCCTTTCATGAGCCTCCCTAGCACCAAAGGCTATGTCCTATTTCAAGTATCCAACATTTGCAGAGTTTTGGAGAGGTAAGTTGCCCAAAGACGTAGCACTATAAATGATGTTTGAGAGAGTGGAAAAATGTCACTACTGATACATAATGATTAATGTACTCAAATAGAGACTGTTCCTATATTAATGTTATATAATATTATATATTGTAATATAATATATTAATGTTATATAATATATCATATTAATGTTATAATATATAATATTAAGTCAAGACACCAGTAAAATGTAGATTCCCTTGCCTATGAAGAGCCTGGTTTGGTCATTGTACTACACCAAGTTCTTTATACAGTTCAAGGTTGTTGGTTTTTTCACCTTTACTTAACCAGGTAGGCCAGTTGAGAACAAGTTCTCATTTACAACTGCGACCTGGCCAAGATAAAGCAAAGGAGTGTGACACAAACAACAACAGTCCCTAGCCGCGTCCTTCCTAGCCGAGTCCTCAGAGCATGCGCAGACCAGCTGGCTGGTGTGTTTACGGACATTTCAATCAATCCCTATCACAGTCTGCTGTTCCCACATGCTTCAAGAGGGCCACCATTGTTCCTGTTCCCAAGAAGACTAAGGCAACTGAGCTAAAAGACTATCGCCCCGTAGCGGTCACTTCCGTCATCATGAAGTGCTTTGAGAGACTAGTCAAGGATCATATCACCTCCACCCTACCTGACACCCTAGACCCACTTCAGTTTGCTTACCCACTCCAATAGGTCCACAGATGACGCAATCACACTGCACACTGCCCTAACCCATCTGGACAAGAGGAATACCTATGTAAGAATGCAGTTCATCGATTACAGCTCAGCATTTAACACCATAGTACCCTCCAAACCTGTCATTAAGCTCAAGACCCTGGGTCTCGACCCCGCCCTGTGCAACTGTGTCCTGGACTTTCTGACGGGCGGCCCCAGGTGGTGAAGGTAGGAAACAATATCTCCACCCCACTGATCCTCATGACTGGGGTCCCACAAGGGTGCGTTCTCAGCCCTCTCCTGTACTCCCTGTTCACCCATGACTGCGTGGCCATGCACGCCTCCAACTCAATCATCAAGTTTGCAGAAGACACTACAGTGGTAGGCTTGATTACCAACAACGATGAGACAGCCTACATGGAGGAGGTGAGGGCCCTCGGAGTGTGGTGTCAGGAAAATAACCTCACACTCAACGTCAACAAAACAAAGGAAATGATGTACTTCATGAAACAGCAGAGAGAGCACCCCCCTATCCACATCGACGGGACAGAAGTGGAGAAGGTGGAAAGTTTTAAGTTCCTCTGCGTACACATCACAGACAAACTTAAATGGTCCACCCACACAGACAGCATGGTGAAGAAGGCGCAACAGCGCCTCTTCAACCTCAGGAGGCTGAAGAAATTTGGCTTGTCACCAAAAATACTCACAAACTTTTACAGATGCACAATCGAGAGCATCCTGTCGGGCTGTATCACTGCCTGGTACGGCAACTGCTCTGCCCACAACCGTAAGGCTCTCCAGAGGGTACTGAGGTCTGCACAACGCATCACCGGGGGAAAACTACCTGCCCTCCAGGACACCTACACCACCCGATGTCACAGGAAGGCCAAAAAGATAATCAAGGACAACAACCAGCTATGCCACTGCCTGTTCACCCCGCTATCATCCAGAAGGCGAGGTCAGTACAGGTGCATCAAAGCTGGGACCAAGAGACTGAAAAACAGCTTCTATCTCAAGGCCATCAGACTGTTAATAAACAGCCATCACAAGCATTGAGTGGCTGCTGCCAACATACTGACTCAAATCTCTAGCCACTTTAATAATAAAAAATTGGATGTAATAAATGTATCACTAGTCACTTTAAACAATGCCACTTTATATAATGTTTACATACCCTACATTACTCATCTCATATGTATAAACTGTACTCTATACCATCTACTGCATCTTGCCTATACCGCACGGCCGTCGCTCATATATTTATATGTACATATTCTTATTTACTCCTTTACACTTGTGTGTTTTAGGTAGTTGTTGTGAAATTGTTAGATTACTTGTTAGATATTACTGCATGGTCGGAACTAGAAGCACAAGCATTTCACTGCATTCGCATTAACATCTGCTAACAATGTGTATTTGACCAATAGAATTTGATTTGATTTGAGTTACACATGGAATAAACAAACGCACAGTCAATAACACAACAGAAAAGTATATATACAGAGTGTGCAAATGAAGTAAGATTAGGGAGGTAAGGCAATAAATAGGCCGTAGTGGCAAAATAATTACAATTTCACAAATAAACACTCAAGTGATAGATGTTCAGAAGATGAATGTGCAAGTATAGATACTGGGGTGCAAAGGAGAAAAATATATAACATTTAAATCAAATAAATAACAATATGGGGATGAGGTAGTTGGATGGGCTTTTTACAGATGGGCTATGTACAGGTGCAATGATCTGTAAGCTGCTCTGATAGCTGATGCTTAAAGTTAGTGTGGGAGATATGAGTCTCCAGATTCAGTGATTTTTTGCAATTCGTTCCAGTCATTGGCAGCAGAGAACTGGAAGGAAAGGTGGCCAAATGAGGAATTGGCTTTGGGGGTGACCAATGAAATATACCTGCTGGAGCCCGTGCTATGGGTTTCGCACTATTGGTTAGAGCTTGTAAGTAAGCATTTCACTGTAAGTTGTATTCGGCGCACGTGACAAATAAACTTTTATTTGATTTGATTTGCTGCTATGGTGATGAGTGAGCTGAGATAAGGTGTGGCTTTACCTAGCAAGGACTTATAGATGACCTGGAGCCAGTGGGTTTGGCAACGAAAATATAGCGAGGGCCAGCCAACGAGAGCATACAGGTCGCCGTGGCGGGTAGTGTATGGGGTTTTGGTGACAAAACGGATGGCACTGTGATAGACTTAGACTGCATCCAATTTGCTGAGTAGAATGTTGGAGGCTATTTTGTAAATCGCCGAAGTCAAGGATCGGTAGGATAGTCAGTTTGACGAGGGTATGTTTGGCAGCATGAATGAAGGATGCTTTCTTGCGAAATAGGAAGCCGATTATAGATTTCATTTTGGGTTGGAGATGCTTAATATGAGTCTGGAAGGAGAGTTTATAGCCAGACACCTATGTATTTGTAGTTGTCCACATATTCTAAGTCAGAACCCTCCAGAGTAGTGGTGCTAGGCGGGCATGTGCAGGCAGCGATCGGTTGAAGACCATGCATTTAGTTTTACTTGCATTTATGAGCAGTTGGAGGCCACAGAAGGAGTGTTGTATGGCATTGAAGCTCATCTGGAGGTTAGTTAACACAAAGAAGGGTCAGAAGTATACAGAATGGTGTCGTCTGTGTAGAGGTGGATCAGAGAATCACCAGCCGCAAGAGCGACACCATTGATATATACAGAGAAAAGAGTCAGCCCGAGAATTGAACCCTGTGGCACCCCATAGAGACTGCCAGAGGTCAAGACAACAGGCCCTCCGATTCAACACACTGAACTCTATCTGAGAAGAAGTTGGTGAACCAGGCGAGGCAGTAATTTGAGAAACCAAGGTCGACGTGCAAACTAAACGAGACATTAAACAAGCACACCCACTGGTCACATGAAACACTGCATCGAATGCGAACTACTGGAATGTCGTTTTACACTTATATTCTTACTGTGACAAACAATACACAACTCAGTCTTCCAAAGTATTTTTTTGTTGTTAAGGTTTTGCGTAAATTGCAATAATATGGTATATTAGTTCACCGCTCAAAGGTTTGGTCCTTGGTTTAAACACAGCACTGGCCCAACGCCTTACATTTCAGACATGAGAGAAAAGTCAATACTGACGTGTATCATACACCAATTTGGGATTAAATCTGGTTGGAAGTAATTTTCTTATTTGCAATGCTGGGATGTTTATGTTTGTGTTATGGGACTTTGGCACCCCCTGGTGGTAGAATCACTAACAGGTTTTAACACAACCAGAGAAGATACAATACATACCCCAGGTCAGGTGTTACCAAACTTGTTTGGCCCACGACTCTATTTTGATATCAGAAAAGTATTGCGACCCCACCATTTAAAAAAAAAACAGCAAGTGTTTATTTATTTTTATTTGGGGCAATGACAGTTATAACAAGTCAGTCTGACAGTATTTTTGACAGTATTTCAATCTGAAGGAAAATACATTTTTTTTAATTATGAAATGCAGCCAAGAGGTCATGGGAAGATCAACGTCTAATTTTGATTCACATATGACTGAGTCGTCTAACGGGAATTGAACGTAACATTTTAAAAAAATAACCTTGTCATTAGATTTAGGTTAGAAGTTGGGTAAAATTCATTTACAGTGATGACTGTTTGCAAATCCTATCAGTTTCCCACATTGATCGAATGTCATCACATTGAATATTTTTTTTGTAGTTGAAATTTTATTGTTTTAATTTCAATATTAGACGCACATGGAGGACAGCGACAGTGATCATTTATAGATTGAGCTTGACAGTTTAGCTGCATCTGAGTAGAAACCTGATGACAGTGACAGCTTGAGTTCCACATGTTCTCCACAGAAAAAGGATTCAACCAGTTCGTGCCCACTGGTTTTTTACCTCCAACCGTTCAAAAGTAAGAGCCAAATTTGTAGGAAGTTAACAGAAACCGTTTTGTTCGTCCCAACCGCTTTCTCCGGTGATCCCATTTTCAAATTAGGACCCTTTTGTTTGGGTAATGTTGCCCTATAGGGGTGATAGGTTGCCTAGTGGTTAGAGCATTGGGCCAGTAACTGAAAGGTTTCTAGATGGTCACGTCCGTCGTTTGATGGATTGGACCAAGGTGCAGCATGGTAGACGTACAGTTTTCCTTTATTTTAAATGACACCACCCACAAAAAAAATAACATAAAAAATAAGTTACATGCAGTGCAGCCCGCAACTACACACTAACATAGTCAGGATCCCACAACTAAAGGTGGAAAAAGGCTGCCTAAGTATGATCCCCAATCAGAGACAACGATAGACAGCTGCCTCTGATTGGGAACCATACCCGGCCAACAAAGAAATAGAAAAACTAGAATGCCCACCCAACTCACACCCCAACCTAACTAAATAGAGAAATAAAAAGGATCTCTAAGGTCAGCGTGTGACATAGATTGAATCCCCAAGCTGTTCCTATGCTGTCATTGCAAAGAAGAATTTGTTCTTAACTGATTTGCCAAGTTAAATAATGGTTCAATAAAATAGGGTCCTCTTGGGCCTCCTGGGTGGCGCAGTGGTTAAGGGCCATCAGAGTCCCTGGGTTCGCGCCCAGGCTCTGTCGTAACCGGCTGCGACCGGGAGGTCCGTGGGGCGACGCACAATTGGCCTAGCGTCGTCCGGGTTAGGGAGGGATTGGTCGGTAGGGATCTCCTTGTCTCATCGCGCACCAGCGACTCCTGTGGCGGGCCGGGCGCAGTGCGTGCTAGCCAAGGTTGCCAGGCGCACGGTGTAGCCTCCGATACATTGGTGCGGCTGGCTTCCGGGTTGGATGCGCGCTGTGTTAAGAAGCAGTACGGCTGGTTGGGTTGTGTATCGGAGGACGCATGACATTCAACCTTCGTCTCTCCCGAGCCCGTACGGGAGTTGTAGCAATGAGACAAGATAGTAGCTACTACAACAATTGGATACCACGAAATTGGGGAGGAAAAGGGGTCAAATTAAAAATAAATAAAAATAGGGTCCTCTTTTCCCATTCCGGTCCAGTGTAATTTGTATATAGAATGTATTTGTTGTAGTTATGATTGATGTTATCATGTCTTTATATTTTTTGATTTTTTTGTTTTACTGCTGGTGACATGTTGCCCTACCTAGTTTTACCCAATTGGAGACCAGCCCTTTTTGTGTGCATGTATTACTTATTTAGGACTTTACAGTGATCTTTTATTTAATTAATGTATTTTCTGTGCCTTATTCTAATTTGCATGAATTTCTATGGTTTGCTGTGCCTCTTCATCTTTTTGTGTTTTGTAATTGACGTATTGTAGACTCCTCCCCCTTGGCTGGTCTCCTTGGAGACGGGAGTTAGTCCAGGTCTGCCACATGTGGGCCTGATCAACTAACAAGCTACCTGAGCTCCTTAAAATGGTGGTCAGCTGCTGGAGGAGAATGACTAGCTTCGAACCACTGCTGTCACTATCTTGTGACTTTGATTATCTGAATGTGCCGGTGGACTTCTGTTAAGAACACTTTTGTGATGGGAAATGGCACTCATCCAAGCTCTAGGCCTCAGCCAGAAGAGGTAGTTAAGAGCAGTTTACATTGCTTCTCTGTAGCCAAACACCAGGATCGTTTTTGCAGAGGAAGTCAGCTGGTCACACCAGCGCTTCATAGTGAGGGATGGAGACACTACTAAAGCTTTGTCGCCAGGGATGGAGAGGTCTTAGATCAGGCAGTATCAGGGAGGCCTTCCTAGATTAATACAGAAATCTAATTTACATAAGTATTCACACCCCTTTGCTATTACAGTCCAAATTGAGCTTGGGTGCATTCAATTTCCTTTGATCATCCTTGAGATGTTGCTACAACTTGATTGGAGTCCACCTGTGGGCCAATTAAATTGTTTGGACTTGATTAAGAAAGAAACACACCTGTCTATATAAGGTCCCACAGTGGACAGTGCATGTCAGAGCAGTCCAAGCAACTATCTGTAGATCTCCAAGATAGAATTGTGACTAAGCATATATCTGGGGAAGGGTATTAAACAATTTCAAGAGTGTTGAAAGTTTCCAAGAGCACAGTGGTCTCCATCATTGAGAAATTAAAAAAGTATTTGCATCCCTGCATAGAGCTGGCTGTCCAACCAAATTGAGCAACTGGGCAAGAAGGACCTTGGTCAGAAAGGTGACCAATAACCCAATGACCACTCTGACAGAACTATAGAGTTCCTTGGCTGAGATGGAAGACCCTGCCAGAAGGACAACCGTCACTACAGCAATTAAACAATCTGGCCAGACGGAAGCCACTCACGACAGCCAGCCTGGAGTTTGCAAAAAGGCACGTGAAAGACTGAGATCATAAGGCAAAATATTTTGTTGTCTGAGGAGACAAAAATGTAACTGTTTATGTAACTGTTTAAGTGCTATGTCTGGCGAAAACCAGGCACAGCTCATCACCCGTTTAACACCACCCCTACCGTAAAGCATGGTGGTCGCAGCATAATGCTATGGGGATGCTTTTCAGCATCAGGGACTGGAAGACTGGTAAGGATAGAGGGGACAATGAACCCTAGACCCACTACAATTTGCATACCGCACCAACAGATCCACAGATGATGCAATCTCTATTGCACTCCATACTAGCCTCCCACCTAGACAAAAGGAACACCTATGTGAGAATGCTATTCCATGACTACAGCTCAGCGATCAGTCCCCTCAAAGCTCATCACTAAGCTAAGGACCCGGGGACTAAACACCTCCCTCTGCAACTGGATCCTGGACGTCCTGATGGGCCGCCCCCAGGTGGAAAGGGTAGGTAACAATACACCCGCCACACTGATCCTCAACAGGGGGCCCCTCAGGGGTGCGTGCTCAGTCCCCTCCTGTACTCCCTGTTCACTCATGCCTGCACGGCCAGGTACAACTCCAACACCATCATTAAGTTTGCTGATGACACAAACAGTGGTAGGCCTGATCACCGACAATGATGAGACAGCCTATAGGGAGGAGGTCAGAGACCTGACAGTGTTATGCAAGGACAACAACCTCTCCCTCAATGTGATCAAGACAAAGGAGATGATTGTAGACTACAGGAAAAATAGGACCGAGCACGCCCCTATTCTCATTGACGGGGCTGTAGTGGAGCAGGTTGAGAGCTTAAAGTTCCTTGGTGTCCACATCACCAACAAACTAACATGGTCCAAGCACACCAAGACAGTTGTGAAGAGGGCACGACAAAACCTATTCCCCCTCAGGAGACTGAAAAGATTTGGCATGGGTCCTCAGATTCTCAAAAGGTTTTACAGCTGCACCATCGAGAGCATCCTGACGAGTTGCATCACTGCCTGGTATGGCAACTGCTCGGCCTCCGACCGCAATGCACTACAGAGGGTAGTGCGTACGGCCCAGTACATCACCGAGGCCAAGCTTCCTGCCATCTAGGACCTCTATACCAGGCGGTGTCAGAGGAAGGACCCCACCCCTACGCTGCTCCTACTCTCTGTTATCATCTATGCATAGTCACTTTAATAACCTTACCCACATGTACATATTTACCTCAACTACCTCGACACCGGTGCCCCCGCCCGTTGACACATTGACTCTGAACCGGTACCCCCAGTATATAGCCCGCTATTGTTATTTACTGCTGCTCTTTAATTGATTTATTTTTCTTATCTCTTACTTTTTTTTGGGTTGGGTGTGGGTATTTTCTTAAAACTGCATTGTTGGTTAAGGGCTTGTCAGTAAGCATTTCACTGTAAGGTCTACCTACACCTGTTGTATTCGGTGCATGTGACAACATTTGATTTGATTTGAAAGGACCCAAATACAGGCCAATTCTTGATGAGTACCTACTTCAGAGTGAAAACGAACTTAGACTGGGGCGAAAATGTACGTTCCAACAGGACAATGGCCCCAAGCATATAGCCAAAGCAATGCTGCAATGGTTTCGGGAACAAGAATGTGAAAGTCCTTGAGTGGCCCAACCAAAGCCCAAACTTCAATCTCATTGAAAATCTGTTGAAAGGCTTAAAGATTGCTGTTCACCGCCAATTTAACCGAGCTTGAGAAAATCTTCAAGGAAGAATGGGAGAACTAAATAAAAACAAATCCAGATGTGCAAAACTGGTACAGACCAAAAATGACTCAAAGCTGTAATCTCTGCAAAAGGTGCTTCTACAAAGTATTGACTCAGGGGTGTGATTATTTATGTAAATAAGATATTTCTATATTTCATTTTCAATAAATTAGCAAAAATGTCTAAACATGTATTCATTTTGCCACTATGAGGTATTGTGTATAAATGGGTAACACAACAAAATGTGAAATAAGTCGAGGGGTATGACTACTTCCTAAAAGGCATGGTATATGGTCAGTTTAACAGTGGTAAGAGAGAACATAAGGAGAAATTATGGTGCTGAGAAAGAACACTTTTTTGGTGCAAATGTTACGCCCCTGAAAACAGGGGAGAAATAATCACGAGCGTGATACGGTGTTGTATTCTCAATTCAACTTTTTGTCAGATTTTAACTTTAACACAATTAGATGACTGTTATTAATCTCTATCAACTAATACTGAATGCATATTTTTAACCTTAGATGTTTTAAGATCCTCACATACTATAAACTTACTAATACTTTTTAATGTATAACAGGCTATGAATATTTCCTTTAACCTGTCACACTCTCCCCGACAAAATAAATGTTGTCCCAACATTACCAACATTGTCTTCTTCAACAGTCCGTATGCACTGGACCTAGAAAATCCTCTTCTGTAAGGTAGTACTTGAGCAGAGGTCAAGGGTCACAGTTCAAATATAACTAACAAGTTATATTCACAGTCCATATCTGTTGACCAGCTATATAACATAAGCAGTATTTTCTCATACTATTGATCAACATCAATTTTAATGATCTATATGCATAGTCTGCAAATTGTCTCTTTTGACAGTCTGTGAAATCAGACAGTAGTCCATGGTCAAACATGTCAACTCTGTAGCCTCATGTTTGCTGAAGCCCATACATGTAAGGTGGCTGAAAGTAACATTGCTGTAGTGATGGCAGCCATGGAACCAGTCCTGGTGCAGAGTAGACAGGGAACAACTGTGGCTGTGGCTGTATACTGTAGCAGGAAGGGATACCAAGCTGATCATAGGTGATACGTCTTGGAGGGTGTCTCTCTCTTTGTGGCAGCTGGTAGGCTGGTTCCTCAGGTTCAGCAGCATCAGTTAATGAAGGAAAGGCATTTGGTGGACGATCATCAGGCAAATTTTCAGCAGGCAAGTTCATCTCCTCAGCAGGCAGGTCTTTAACTGTTGTTGTCTCCTCCAGCCGCTTTTCAACAAGAGGCTGTGCTGGTAGCGTATCAGGGACTGGCACTGCAACTGTCTGTCTCACTGTTGGGGGCCTGTGTTCCCACTCTCTCGCTGGTTCAGCATTCCTCTCCTCAGGTACTGTAGGAGATGTGGGAACCTGTAGCGGCTCATGATGAAGGTCATATTCATCCCCGCTGTCTTCATCAGAATCTAGAGGCTGTGATGCAGGCTGGTGTCTCCTCGTTTTCTGACTTTTGTCCACTTTGGTCATTTCTGGTTGTGTCTCAAAAGCTAAGTGGTCACAGGACATGAGCAGGTTTCTGTGCAGGACCCTGGAGCGTCCCCTACCCCTTTCTGGTCTCAATTCATAAATCGGCAGGTCTGAACCCATTTGTCTCACCACTGTGTGAATTGTATCCTCCCAATAGTTACAGAGTTTTCCTGGTCCTCCTCTTGGTGTCAGGTTTTTAATCAGAACTCGCTCGCCAGACTGTAGCACTGAACTCCTACCTTTAGTGTCATAGTACTTCTTACTTCTTTCAGCGGCTTTCTGAGCATTTTCATTTGCAATGGCGTATGCTTCTTCCATCCCTCGTTTCCAGTTCTCCACGTAGTCTTGCTGGTTACTGGAACCTGCCTCTGTGCACAATCCAAAGAGCATATCAACTGGAAGCCTGGGTGATCTCCCAAACAGAAGATAAAATGGTGAATAGCCAGTCACTTCGCAACGGGTGCAGTTATAGGCATAAACCAGTTTGTTCAGAGACTCCTTCCAATTTGACTTTTGTGTCTCAGTTAGTGTCTTTAACATTTGCAACAATGTTCTGTTCATGCGTTCCGCTTGACCGTTTCCCATCGGGTGATAGGGTGTTGTCCTGGACCCCGCCATGCCACTGAGTTTCTTTAACTGATGGAACAACTGATTTTCAAATTCTCCCCCTTGGTCATGGTGGATGCAGGACGGGAACCCAAACTTCAGGGCAAAGTCATTGAAGATGAGATTTGCAGCAGTTTTACCTGACTTTGATGTGGTGGCGTAGGCTTGAGTGAAACGTGTAAAATGATCAACAACCACAAGGATGTACTCATATCCCCCTTTGCATCTGTCGAGATGAAGGAAGTCTATACATACCAGTTCAAATGGCTGTGTTGTCACAATGTTTGTCAGAGGAGCTCTTGTTGCATGGGCTGGCTTTTTCTGCTTGACACAGCTACAAGTTTTAGTCACATAGTGCTCGATGTCAGATTGCATATATGGCCAGAAGAAGCGGTCACGTACTAGTGAAACAGTGCGGTCAGTACCTTGGTGTCCCATGTTATTGTGCAACTCTTCCATCACTTTACCTTTGTACTGCTCTGGTAGAACTAACTGCTTGCGGGCTGTAGTGATTCTGTACAGAATGCCATCACTGTCTACTGTCAATTTGTACCATTCTCTGAATAGGCATTTTGTCTTTGGACTGAATTTCTTTTGCTCTTTAACTGGCGGTTTGGAACCAGACAGTTTGAAATTGAGCACAGGACGGATGACCGGATCAGATTCTTGTGCTTCTCTTATCCCATCTTTTGGGATGGAGCTGGTTGTTGCAGTGGTTGTCTCACCTTCAGCTGATACTGACATAGATGCAGCTGAAAATGACCAAGGTACAACAGCCTCTTTCTGTACCTCAACTGCTTGTATCGTGGCAGCGATGGTGTCTGGTGGAATCTCCTCAGAACATTCTCTCATCAGTGACTCTACATCCAGTGGCATCCTTGATAAAGCATCTGCATCATCGTTCTCTCTGCCTGGCCTGTACTTTATTGTAAAGTGGAAATCAGCCAAGTCTGCAACCCACCTGGAAGTGGTTGAGTTCAGTTTTGCAGTAGACAGAATGTAGCAGAGCGGGTTGTTATCGCTGTATACAGTGAAGGTCGGAGCATAGTACAAATAGTCATGGAACTTATCAGTGATTGCCCATTTTAGAGCTAGAAATTCTAGCTTGCTCGAGTGGTAATGATAGTTCTTCTCCGCTGCTGTTAAGGTTCGAGAGCCATAAGCAATGACCCTAAGCTTCCCCTCTTGCTTTTGATAAAGAACTGCTCCCAAGCCTTGGTGTGACGCATCAGTGTGTACAACAAATGGCTGAGTGAAATCAGGGAAACCTAAAACTGGTGGGTGAAGCAAACACTCAATCAGCTGTTCAAGTGCCTGTTGATGCTGGTCAGTCCACAGGATTGGCTTGTTTGAGGGCACCACATGACTTACTTTCTTTGTTTTTGTTTTCCGTGGGTGGTCAGGTATTTTCTCTGAATCTGCTTTCAGGAGGTCATACAGGCAGCTGGCACTCCTAGAAAAGTCTTTGATGTACTGTCTGTAGTAAGTGAGTAAACCAAGCATTTTTCTGAGCTGGCCCACAGTCTCTGGTCTGATTTCTTTCAATGCTCTTACTGCTTCAAAATCGGCTGGGTCAACTTGGCTGCCCTCTGCAGACACTATTCTGCCCAAATAACGGACCTGGGGTTTAAAGAGATTTGGTTTGAATGGTTTGAGTTTAATGCCATACTCTCTGAGACGCTGCAAAACTTTTCGCACATCATTCACATGGCTGTTGAATGTTTTACTGAAAACTAGCGTGTCGTCCAGATAAGGAATGCAATGTTATCCCGGAGCCCTTCCAAACACTCCTCCATACACCGCTGAAAAGCTGCAGGAGCGTTCATGAGGCCGAATGGCATACGTATCCACTCATAGAGTCCCCACGGTGTCACAAATGCTGTCAGTGGTCTGCTCTCTTCAGAGATGAACCCCTGGTGATACGCTTTCCCCTGATCTAAGAGGGAGAACCAGGAATTACCACCTAAACTGTCCATGATGTCTTGGACCCGAGGGATGGGCTGGCGGTCGGGATGTGTCTTTCTGTTCAGGTCTCTGTAATCTATACACAACCGGAGGGTCCCGTCCTTCTTACGAACGCACACGACAGGTGAAGAATATGAAGAGTTTGACTTCCTAACCCAGCCCTGGACTATGAGGTCATAAATGTAACCCTTCATCTCCTGATACAGTGGCCTGGGCACTGACATGTATGTGCGCTTTACTGGTTCAGAGTCCTTTAGAGAAATAGTCATTTTCAATCGTTCAATGCAGCCAATGTCATTGTCTGATCTGGAGAAGGAGTGACACTCTTCTCTAAGCATTTGCCTAACAACCTCTCTCTGTTCTTCGGTTAGGTGAGTTAAATCTACTGGTGGATCCCACTGTTCAGTAGCAGTACATGGGGTTCGAACGCTGGTGTGATTCACTGTGGCTGGGGTGACAGTTTTTTTCAAAGACTTGGGCAGGTAACACAGTCATAATGGTTTGTACTGTACCGATTATTGTGCGTCCTAGCAGGGCAATGTCGTGGTCAGTGGGGTTAGAGACATCAAGCAGGATAACTGGAAAAACACCTTTCCTGACTCTGACTAGTGTGTCAAAGAACTCAAGGTCGTCTGGCCACTGCGGGTTCAGGTCTGGCTGGAAAAGCATTGTCATGTCATCTTTGAAAGGCTGGGAAGCTACACGGCACTCAATCTGAATGCTACTGTGTTTTGGTACAGCAACCTTCTCTTTCTTGGTTTTCACTGCGTATTCATCTGTCTGTTCTGCGCTAACAGCCTGTATAAAAGCTCTCACCTTGTTTCTTTTGAGGCTTGGGAAAGCTGTTTTTACTGTACTGTATCGTTTAGTCTTTTCGGTCATTGTCAGGATGTGCTCGATAACATTGAAACCTATGATGGGATGTGATAGGTGACAGCCTTTCATTACCAGCACCGGGATGATCAGTTCCTTTGTTTGGTCAGTTTCAGAGGCTAGCCGAAAAGTTGTTTCAATCCATCCCAGGTACGGCATTTCAGTCCCATTTGCTGCAGTCAACCTTAGATCATCAGGTGAGTCCAGGATTTCTGAAACATCTCAGCCTTGCGTTTGGGAGAGATTCCTCTTTCCATCGTTCATCAATGACCGATTCCTGAGAGCCTGTGTCCCATAGAGCTTGGAGGTGGTGGCGATTCAGGTGACACTCAATAAGGCACTGTCTGCCGACTAGCGAGGTGACCTTACGGGGGTGGCAACCTTGAGCTAGGGATGGTAAGGAGTGGGCATTTTCCTCTGTGCAGGAAAACCTTTCACTATTAGAGTACATTTTCAGGTGAGTGCATTTTTCCTTATGTTTAGTCCAATGTTGGTTTTGACATACTTTGGAACAGTACAGTGTCTCTTTACATGATGAACATTGTTTCAGGTTCTCAAATGAATTTTCTCTGGCACAATTTGCACATTTCTGGGACTTTTTGGTAGCTACGGTTAACACTCGTCCCTCAGCGGTAACCCGTTTCCGTTTAAAGGGGCCTCCCTTGATGGTCTGGCTCCCCGGATTTTACATCCAGCTTGAAAATGTTCTCCACTCCCACATCGGAAGCAGTGTGTGCAGCGTGCATCTGTTCTGGCCTGCTGGCAGACAAAACACCTCCTTGGAGCTTGAGCAGAGCGGTTGGTATACCAGTTAGGTGCATATTGATGCTGCGCAGGGTCAGGTGCTTGGGACCGACTGTAGCTGCTGTAATACTGCTGCTGGGAAACAGGTGGCTGGGGGTCCCTATTTGGCCTCCTAACTGGGGGTGGGGCATAGGCACAAGGCGGTGACTGAAACATAGGCTGCTGTAATGTCTCCTTAATCTGAGCAATCTCTGCACTGAGACCTTTTAGAGAAGCTACACCTGTCTTAAGTTCAGCTAACTCTGTTAACAGTCCTGCGGGTATCTTAGCTTTGGCTTCCTTCACAGGACACTTTGCAGATGGTGTATCTTCTAACTGGACTACACTTACAGTTGTAGCAGGCTGTGGGGCATTAAACCGCTTTTTGTTTCGTCTTTCTATCTCATTAGCACAAGCAATGTTAAGCTTCTCTAACAAAACCTCATCTGATGTTTTGCTCTCTAGCAGGAGAGGCTGCATGTCTATTCTGATACTGTCACTCTGGAGACCCGTAAGGACTGTGTGAAAACACATGCTCTGGACTAGAGCAGGGTCATACTTAAGCCCTGATTCTGACTCCTGGGATGCAAACAGTACTTTTTGCCTCAAATCTAAAACGCGCATCAGGAAGCTTTGAGGGGTCTCCTTGCTATGCTGTGCTTCTGAAGTTAGCTGTTTGTAAAGCTCTGTTGCACTCTTCTCTTGGAAGTGGGAACGCAGGATACATCTAAGTGTGGGAAGAGTTAGCTGGGGTTTACCTTCCAAGTAGCTGCGTAGCTGTGAGCCTGGAGAAATAGCCCTGACTACTGCGTCTACTATTTCTACCTCAGGATAGCCTCTGTTAAGTCCATTTTCAATCTGATGGGCAAGGCTGGAAAAAAAACAGTTTTTCTTTCTGGCCCGGTTCACCTATCTGACCAGAAAATTTTAACTCTTTGCGCCAGTATGAGCTGGGCTGTGCATTGGGTGAGAGCAGCACGCTCCCCTGAAGATTGGCATGGGGATGGGGCTGACGCAGAGAATCACTGGCTTTGGCTGCAGTAATCTGCTCAGTTCCCACCCCTTGTTGTGGGGTTACAGTTCTCAGTTCCTCTATTCTGTGATGGGTTACGGCTGGTTCGATATCATGGTCAATTTGCCCTGTTTTGTTATCTATGCCACTGATCATCGCTGTCATTTCGTCTCTCAGTAGCAACAATTCCGACATGCCGCCATCTTCTAACTCTGCGACTTCCTCTCTTTCAAGGAACATCATAATGTGAGTCATTAATGATATGCGGGATTTGTTTTGAACATCTCTTCTCTGTTCGCCTGATATGTCAAGGAAATCACATATCTCTAGTAATTTGTCTTTAGTCAGGGTGTGCAATTCTCCTACTACCTCTTCCTGTAGTTCTTCCAAGGCGCTTGTCATGTTGACAGAACAGGAGGAACTTTTACTGTGCCGGAGTTGACTCTGAATTAGATGGTCCTTACTGTCTCTGATGGTCGATCAATGGCCTCAGTTGACACGTACTTAACCACTAACTTCCAACTTCCCTCGAACAGCAACACTTTCCTCACTGCAGCATGCCTGAGTTGTTATGTGGAGATTTAGCTGGCTCGGAATTCAGCGACCAGGGTGTGGAAACTGGACATCTGAGCAGCTATCTCAGCGGAGCCTCCAAAAATGTTCCGCCTCTGAAAACAGGGGAGAAATAATCACGAGCGTGATACGGTGTTTTATTCTCAATTCAACGTTTAGTGTAATGAGAAAAGACCGCGATTTCCCCAGGGAATATGGGTGGAGACCAGAGCAATCGATCTCCGGCTCATAGATTAAGAGCATTTCATAGATCACAGATTAACACTTTTAGGCACCACAAAATAAAGTAATCAATATAACGTTTACACATTACTCTCAATTCTTACCCTTTGACAGATTTTAACGTTAACACAATTATATGAATGTTATTAATCTCTATCAACTAATACTGAATGCATCTTTTTAACCTTAGATGTTTTACGATCCTCACATACTATAAACTTACTAATACTTTTTAATGTATAACAGGCTATGAATATTTCCTTTAACCTGTCACACAAACACTGATCGTCTCCTCATCACCATGGAAATAGAATTAGAATTGGACATGGATTCAATTTCTATGCTCATCACCTGGTACGATCAACCTGTCAGGTGAAAACAGAGTTCAGAGGCCGCCGGCTGATTTCTTTTTGACTGGATGGTCAGGGGCTGGAACATAATTACAAATATGAACAAAACTAAAGGCTGATCCGAGAAGACCATGTACACTGAACAAAAATATAAACGCAACATGTAAAGTGTTGGTCCCATGTTTCGTGAGCTGCAATAAAAGATCCTAGAAATGTTCCATTCGCACAAAAAGTTTATTTCTCTAAAATGTTGTGCACAAATTTGTATACATCCCTGCTGTTGAGCATTTCTCCTTTGCCAAGATAATCCATCCACTTGGCAGATGTGGAATATCAAGAAGCTGATTATAACAGCATGATCATTACACAGGTGCACTTTGTGCTGGGGACAATAAAAGGCCACTAAAATTTGCCGTTTTGTCACAGAAGACAATGCCACAGATGTCTCAAGATTTGAGGGAATGTGCAATTGGCATGCTGAATGCAGGAATGACCACCAGAGCTGTTCCAGATAATATTATGTTAATTTCTCTACCATAAGCCGCCTCCAGTGTCATTTTAGAGAATTTGGCAGTACGCCCAACCGGCCTTACAAGCACAGACCATGTTTATGGCGTTGTGTGGGCGAGCGGTTTGCTGATGTCAAAGTTATGAACATTGTGCCCCATGGTGGCAGTGGAGTTATGGTATGGGCAGGCATAAGCTATAGACAACGAACACAATTGCATTTTATCGATGGCAATTTGAATGCACAGAGATACCTTGACGAGATCCTGAGGCCCGTTGTCGTGCCATTTATCCACCGCCACCGCCACCGCCATCACCTCGTGTTTCATGTTCCATGTCGAAAGAATCTGTACACATTTCCTGGAAGCTGAAAATGTCCCTGTTCTTCCATGACCTGAATACTCACCAGACATGTCACCCATTGAGCCAGTTTGGGATGCTCTGGATCGACCTGTACGACAGCGTGTTCCAGTTCCCGCCAATATTTGGCAACTTCGCACAGTCATTGACGAGGAGTGGCCACAGGCCACAATCAACTGCCTGATCAACTTTATGTGAAGATGAGTCATGCTATATGAGGCAAATGGTCTCACTTGATACTGACTGGTTTTCTGATCCATGCCCCTACTTTTTATTTGAAGGTATCTGTATTCCCAGTCATTTCAATTGACTAATTTCCATATATGACCTGTACCTCAGTAAAAATGTTGAAATTGTTGCATGTTGCATTTATATTTTTGTTCAGTATAGAACAGGCAGTAATGAGAGCTCGTAGGTGCTAATGGATAGGGTTCAGCCACCACAGGTCTGTCCGGCAAGAACAGGTCTTGAAAATGTTGTGAAACATCACAGCACAATTGAAAAATATATGGCACACCGAAACCAAACAAGGGTGGGTGGTCTATAGTGATAGGTGGGATGGGTCTTGATGTATTCAGATGATGTGTTCAGAACATATTTATTCAGATGATGTGTTCAGAACAGATTTATTCAGATTATGTATTCAGAACAGATTTATTCAGATGATGTGTTCAGAACAGATTTATTCAGATGATGTATTCAGAACAGATTTATTCAGATGATGTATTCAGAACAGATTTATTCAGATGATGTATTCAGAACATATTTATTCAGATGATGTATTCAGAACAGATTTATTCAGATGATGTATTCACCACAACAAACTCCTTGAGTACTGACTGCTCACAGAAAGTGAGAGTGTAAAAGTGGTTCTATGGAAAGATAGGAGAAAACAATAACCATGAGTATAGGCTTACAAACAATATACAGGCCCTGTAGATGGTGAGGGCATACATGCTAGTAACTAGAATACATATGACATACACAAATAATGCAACAATATCTAATTTCCCTGTCGGACAAGGATTTGCCCCACTTTCAAGAATCCCTGATCTAATCTCTACACATTTTGCTGAGAAAAAGAAAGTGTTGCAGTTTTACAGCTAATTTCCTCTAAATAAATGTTTTTATCATGGTTTATGACGTTTTCATATGCTATATGGTGGCTAAATGTCACCATCGTGTGTGAAATATACAGACATACAACAAATAAGAGCAATAAGAGCAATGTGGCGATATTTAGTTATTGAT
Organism: Oncorhynchus mykiss; assembly: GCF_057628025.1. NCBI lineage: Eukaryota > Metazoa > Chordata > Actinopteri > Salmoniformes > Salmonidae > Oncorhynchus > Oncorhynchus mykiss. Next base: position 11,963,540 of record NC_143026.1, on the reverse strand, counting down.
TTGTATTAGGGAACGAAATAATCGAATGGATTTTGGAGACCGATGCACGTGATGAAAGCTGTCAATCAAAATAAATGTAGCTAGGCGTGCTGATTGTGACGTAAACTGCGTCCCCCATTCTATTTCTAGGGTTCCATAGACGCAACATTCTAAATGCGCTGAAAATTCCAGTGTTTTCCACACACTGGCTCATTAGCAAAGTTACATTTTCTGCTGCTACATCTGAGTTTAAAGATTGCAATAATTACTGTATGAATTGGCTAACAAGACTCGGGTAAGTAGAAGGCAACATTTGATTCAAAAAGCACGGTTTTAGTCGGGGTTATTCGACGTGTCATCTATGCTGATTTAAACTCAAAAATGCGAGAAAAGTTTCCACGATGAATACTCAATCAGAAGAGAAATTGGTAAAAACTTGCTGTACGACCCAATGTTTGCCACAGGTTGACACTTGTCCAGTTTTGTTTTTTAAGTAAGATTGAAGTTGTCCATGACAACACTGACCAAAGGTGGGTTTAGTTTAGACCTGGCATTTGAAATCAATCTATCTCTTTATTTTTCTCACAGTCATGTCTAGAAGAAGTGCAAGGCTTCTTAATGGAGGGTACTATGACCAGTCCTCTGACGATGAATCCTCTGGCTCCATTGTCTCCTACAAGGAAAGCCCTGTGCCTAGGTGTGTGAGTGAGTGAGAGAGTATCACTGTGTGTGCTATGATGCTTAGTGCACATAACTATGTGTATCAAATCAAAATGTATGTGTGTCTCTCTCTCAGGTTATTCAACAAGAGGAAAATGAGAACTGGGGGCCTTAAGGGAATCCAAAATCCAAATCGGCCAATCAACGGCGATGAATTAATTGGTATTGCTCACATCACTTCCTGCCTGCGCTAGGAGTTGTCCAGATTGATAAACCCTATCTAGTCCCTTGTTCTGTCTTGCCAACTCCATGACAACGATCATATGAGTTGTGACAGCACAGGATTAAGTCCCTAGTCCCTAGCCTGGGTTTGACACTTTTGTAGATTGGAAATACTATGCAATAATATGCTATGTATTCCTAAAGTTCTCCCTCCCTCACCCTTTTTTCCTCTCCATCTTGTTCTCTCCCTCCCTCTCCCCCTCTGTCAGGCATGGTGCCAACTGTGAGGGCTGTCCAGAGAAGGCAGACCTTCCTGTCTCCTACTGTGGCCCCTGTTCCTGTGACCCCCGCTGCCTCTGTGGCCCTGCAGCCCAGAATGAGCTCCTCCAGCATTGGCTTTGCCAGAATTGACAGCTCTGGCTACTGCTCTGATTCTGAGGAGCTACTGAGGGCCAAGACATGCTCCAGCGGGATAGGCACTAGGGCCAGCGCTAGCTGCAGTGAGTTCAGTGTGTCTATGAGAGACAACATTAGCTTGGCATTTGCATGTGCTTGTAAAAATAAGAAGAGAAAAAAGGCTTGTTTGTTATCATTAGCTTAGCATCAGTGTGTCTCCAATATTACATTTACCTTTAAGGGCTTTTTTAATTGGTGTGTCTCTGCTTGTAGTTAGCATTAGCTAATCTCATGTCTTGTGGCTGGCTGTCTTGTGTGCATTAGCTTAGCGTATGTTATTTTGCTTTTGCCTTGTTTGTTAGCATTAGCATAATCTTTGGCACTGTGTCCCTGTAGGCTGGTCATGTTTCCCGAATGGTTTGCCATCCTGGTTTGTCATCTTCCTCCTGCCTGTTCTCCTGACCTTCCGTGAGTGTGACGTCACATTAAAATCAAATTGTATCACATTGTATTGGTCACATACACATGGTTAGCAGATGTTATTGGGAGTGTAGTGAAATGCTTGTGCTTCTAGTTCTGGCAGTGCAGTAGTTATAAAAATACAGTATATACATATGGGATGAGTAATGCAAGATATGTAAACATTATTAAAGTGACTAGTGATCTATTTATTAAAGTGGCCAATGATACATACATACAAGTCTGTATGTAGGCAGCAGCATCTCTGTGTTAGTGACAACTGTTTAACAGTCTGATGGCCTTGAGATAGAAGCTGTTTTTCAGTCTCTCGGTCCCAGCTTTTGATGCACCTGTACTGACCTCGCCTTCTGGATGGTAGTGGGGTGAACAGGCAGTTGCTCGGGTGGTTGTTGTCCTTGATGATATTTTTGGCCCACACATTCATGTTCACACGTCTAAATATCCTCCTATGCATCTGTCCTCTGTGTGACCTGTACCACAATGTCTTCCCTGCAGTATTTGTCTTTCCGATCGTGTTCCCCACCATGAACCTCAACCTTCCAATGAACCGCCCGGCTCAACCTGACTCTCCACTCGACCTGACTCCAAAGGCTACGGTAGGACCTCATGTTTTTCATCTGTCTACTGGTGACGTCTCACATGGCACTCTATATAGTGCCCCACTTATGTGGACTCTGGTCAAAGGAAGTGCGCTACGTAGGGAATAGTGCCATTTGGTACAGACTGTTATCTATGTTTTGATTGGGTGAATGCTGAAAGCTATGCATGGGCAACACTCTTGTTGACTAGTTAAAACTCTTTCTACAGTATGGAAGTCCTATCATGGATTCAGCTCTCAAAAACAAAATGGACACCATCCAGGTACAAAACAGAGCGGGAGGGCTGGGTGGAGGGAATGCACAAAATGTTTGGACATTCATTTATCTGACTTGTGCTTGTCTTGCAGAGAGAGATTGAGATCCTTAAACAGAAAGCACACCAGCACCAAGGCATTTCCCAGGTGAGAATACTCTACCTATCCCTTTGTAACGACATACCAAGATAAAAAAAAAAAGTTTAAAACACAGGTCTAGCTATGTATTTTGTCTGACTCTTTCTTTCGGATGAGAGAGTGGAAGTACCAGGGATTATTTTCTATTTTTCTTTGTGTAGTATTGCCAGTTTGTCATTTGAGAAGTGGTATCAATAATTGCCCTTCTGGAATGAACAAACGCATTCAATTGAATAAACTTTGTCCACCAGCAGATGGTACAAAGACTGAATATAGACATGAGGGGAGTAAGGAGTGAGATTAACAACGTCAGAGAGAAAGTGAACAGGTGAGTGTGGACCAGTCTTGAAACAACCCATATAGCTCCTAGCCCATTAAAATAAGTAATGTTGTATTCTATTCTAGAAGACAAATATCTGATTCTCACAATGTAGAAAATACATTTATTTTGTGTTTCATTCTATTCTATTGTAGTGTCTCTATTTCTGTCTCTGCTGCCGGAGAGCGTCTGGCCCAGGACGCTGCAGAGTTCAGCAGCAAGATGTCTGATTTCCAAGAGGAACAATCCATTACCACACAGCTGGTCAGAGCCCTGGAGGACACCAGTGATACGGTAACACGCACGTACACGCAGGCACATGTGCATACACACACACACACTTCTCCTAATGTGCGTGATCTGTGTTCTCTAGCTGCAGCAACAGGTGACCTCAATTCAAAACCATCCTCCCCCTGCTCCCACACCAGAAAACATACACATGACGCCTGCTTTTAAAGAGGCCATGGAGAAATGGCTGAGTGACCGACTGGCCCAGGTGGGTTGATTTATTTTCTGGTGAAATAAGCAGATGTCAACTTTTTAAAAACGCATCATCATGGTGTGTGATTGTGTCTGGCAGAATGAGAGATGGGACGTGAAACCGTTGATAAAGGATTGCAGTCGTCCATTGGCGGACCGACTGCCTGACTTTGCCTTGGAGTCTCAAGGTTTGTGACATCATCACTGTACTTCAGCATATTCTTTGTATATGTCACAGAAATATTCACTGTGTGTGTGGGGCGTGTGTGTAGGTGGCAGTATTGTAACCAGCAGATGCTCTGAGACGTATCAGACCCGTTCGGCCTGCGTGAGCTTCCTGGGGATTCCCCTGTGGTATCCTGCGGAGACCCCCCGGACTGTCATCCAGGTTGGTAGCTCTCTCTCTCCCTCTGTGTCATTCAGGTACCTAATATTTATCTTTCTGAAGTCTGTCATTGTGACCACCATGTTTAAATACAGGTTAACCCTTCTCCTACAATGTTGTCTGCCTGCAGAAGTCTAACATGATACAAAAATCCCCATCAAAATCCGTCTGTTTCACCTTGAGATGTTTTTTTTTTGTATGGGTTGTCTCAATCCACCACATCCACTGATATCTCTGACAAGTGGCAGAGCTAGAGTGATGTTTGTCAGACCATGAGACTCCGAAAACCGGTTTTCTCACAAATGTCTTAACGGTTTGGCCTACAAAATATTATGATGAGACTCTCACGAACACAATGGTGGTCTCTGTTTTGCTCTACGACCCCCACAAGCATCATGGGACTTGCGCATGTAATCAAAACCACAAATGCTGATGCTCCAGATACTCAACTAGTCTAAAGAAGGCCAGTTTTATTGCTTCTTTCATCAGAGCAACAGTTTTCAGCTGTGCTAACATAATTGCAAAAGGGTTTTCTAATGATCAATTAGCCTTTTAAAATTATAAACTAACACAACGTGCCATTGTAACACAGGAGTGATGGTTGCTGATAATGGGCCTCGGTGCGCCTATGTAGATATTCCATTAAAAATCATCTGTTTCCAGCTACAATAGTCATTTACAACATTAACAATGTCTACACTGTTTTTCTGATCAATTTTATTTTAATGAACAAAAAATGTGCTTTCATAAACAAGGACATTTATAAGTGACCCCAAACTTTAGTGGTAGTGTATACAAAAATATGTCGACACCTTCAAATTAGTGGATTCTATTTCAGCCACACACGTTGCTGACAGGTGTATAAAATTGAGTACACAGCTGTGGGAAATGTCTGTACCATGTAGTGAATATGTTATACAATGTATTTCTATGGGTAATATCAGTAATGCCAAATTCAATGTTTCATCAAAATAATTGTTTTATATTTTGTTTTGAAAATTAAAAATCAAATAGCTAAATGATCCTTGGTATGACAATCTTAACAATTCCATATGTAAAAAATGTCTTGTAACCCTGCACAAGCAGACCTGATTCAACTTGTCAGCTAATCATCAAACACTCAGTAGGTTGAATGAGGTGTTTGTCCAGGGCTATAATGAAACCGTGTACTGTTGGGGGTACTGGAGGACCAGGGTTGGGGGTACTGGAGGACCAGGGTTGGGGGTACTGGAGGACCAGGGTTGGGGGTACTGGAGGACCAGGGTTGGGGGTACTGGAGGACCAAGGTTGGGGGTACTGGAGGACCAGGGTTGGGGGTACTGGAGGACCAGGGTTGGGAAACGCTGCTCTAGAGTTAAAGACCGATCATCTTTCATCCCCTCAGGGCCAGCAGGTGCTGCCTGGCAAGTGTTGGCCGTTTCCTGGGGCCCAGGGCACTATGACCATTGCCCTGTCTCACCCCATCCACGTGACCCACGTCTCTCTGGAACACCTCTCCACTGCAGTCTCCCCTAATGGGCGCATCGACAGCGCCCCCAAGGACTTTGCAGTCTACGTGAGTTACCTCCGACCCCAGTGCCTGTATTCACAGTATCTCTGAGTAGGGGGTGGCTCTTTCCTTCCCTGATCAGCACTCCTACTCTGAGACTATTTCCTTTTTTGTACCACAGAAATTACAGTGGGACAATTTGCACAGGGATGTTTTAGTGCTATGTTGAATACCTTTTAATTGACTCCCTCACACGTCTCACACATTCTTTCTGTGTAGGGAATGTCTACTGTCGGCGAAGAGGGATCACTACTCGGAATGTTTACATATGACCAGGCTGGAGATCCCCTACAGACGTTCGAATTGCCTGTGAGTCAAATGCTGACAAACTATTAGATACTCATAGTAAAGATGCAGGCTAATGAGACAGGTAGATGATACCTTTTGGGGCTAATGTGTATGCAAAACAATGGGTTGAGTAAGACTTCTCAAAATTAAATATGCTTGGACCTCTCTCGCTCTCCCCTCTCCCTCAGAACCCTACTGCAGTGTATCGGTATGTGGAGCTCCATGTCCTCAACAACTGGGGTCACCAGGACTACACCTGTGTGTACCGCTTCCGGGTTCATGGCAAGATGTCTTTCTTTTGAGGGCGATCGGCTATCCATCTCAACCCCTGTGTGTGTGTGTGTCCACCCCAACCCCAGAATTTTCATTTTCATACTGGAGCATATATTTTGCCTCTAAATAAAATCTCTATTGGGCAGTGTTTGTATGCGTTTGGTCACAAGTTGGAACTGAGTGTAATGATGGTGGCCATATTGTATTCCCAATAGATTTGAATTACACCAGAATAGTTGTAAATGTCATAAGTGTAGTACACAATTCTAAAAGATGTATCTTATTTGCAAAACTCATATTTACAGATGATTAAACCCCCATCAAATGCTATTATGGCAGCCATATTGGATTTGGAGAAAACTCCAGGGTGTCCCCCAAGGGTCGATAACCCTCCATGCCCTGAAATACACTAAAGAGTCCTTTGAGAGAAAAACATCACGTTTCTGTGGCGGGACCCTTTGTTTTCCTTAGCCAATTACAGTAGGGTTTCTAAAACTTGGGGGGGGCCTGGTTCCACGTTTTGTTTTTCTGCCCTAGCACTACACAGCTGATTCAAATAGTCAACGCTTGTTGATGAGTTGGTTATTTGAATCTGCTGTGTAGTGCTAGGGCAAAAACCAAAACATGCACCCGTGGGGGGGAGGGGGAACTTGGAACGTTGTCTTTTAACCAGCTACCAAAAATTGAAGTCTACATTCGTTAATATTTCCGCCTGTTGTCAACGAGTGAATTCGGAGGAAGTGCGTATGCGACGTACGAAAATCAGTGTTGTGGTCATAGGGAAAGAGGCCTTTAGTGGCCAAAAGGCCGTATTATCCTAGGAGGAGTCACTGAGGGCTTCCACCATTTTAATGTAGTCAACTGGGTGGGACTTCCAACTTCATTGGCTGATCCCTCCTGGTGACCCTGTTGGAGTCATCAGGAGGGATCAGCCAACATTGAAGAAAATTGACTACGTCAAAATGGAGATTCCCTCAATGGCTCTGGCCATGCTGTAACCGGTGCTATAATGGCACAGATACGAAGATGAGTGCCCGATCTCCATGGTTGGGGTTTCCCTACAGCAAGGCTCTATGCAACATGGCAGTGTTGCCATTGTTAATAAAAGTTTTTATTAGAATGTGAAAATGAACATGTCTCCAGCCCCCCCATATCACACCCTCAAACAGTAAATATGTGTTTACATTGTACCCTTTGATCACATGGTATTTGTGAAGTTCATGCAGTTATACCCATAATGCAACACACATTGAAAGGAAATAAAACAATGTTTTTACACGACCATACATTTCATAAATGAGAGACATTAGAGATGTGAAAAAGCTTGGTTGTGTTTTGTAACTTCTACCTTGGGTAGGATTTTCAAACAAAAAAAAAATGTTTTAAAAAAATGTGGGGGCTTTGCCAATAGAGCTCTCCAGCTTGTAGTCATAAACTGAAGTTATTTACCTCATGCTCCTTCAGTCATTCCTAAGGGGGAAAGAATAGGGTTTTGGGATAAATGCTGAAAATAAGGTCTGAGGTTAACACAGGCTTATGAGAGCTTATATGTTTTGTCCTATGAGATATCAGTCAGTTAACATGAACTTTAAGAAGACTTTTGTTTATTACATCAATTCAGAAAAAGCGACGTTGACTCATACTCTTTATCTCAAAGAACAAAACGTATAAGATCTTCTAAGCCTGTGTTTACCACAGGCATTTATCCAAAAACCCTATAAAAACTACATTTGTATTTATTATGGATCCCCATTAGCTGCCAAGGCAGCAGCTCCTCTTCCTGGGGTCCAGCAACATTAAGACAGTTTATACAAAATTAAAAACATTACAATACATTCACAGATTTCACAACACACTGTGTGCCCTCAGGCCCCTACTCCACCACTACCACATATCTACAGTACTAAATCCATGTGTATGTGTGTGTATACTGCGTATGTTATTGTGTGTGTGTGTGTGTTTGCATGTGTTTGTGCCTATGTTTGTGTTGCTTCACAGTCCCCGCTGTTCCTAATTTTACTGCTGCATCAGTTACTTGATGTGGAATAGAGTTCCATGTAGTCATTGCTCTATGTAGTACTGTGTGCCTCCCATTGTCTGTTCTGGACTTGGGGACTGTGAAGAGACTTCTTGTTTAATGTTTTGTGGGGTATGCATGGGTGTCCGAACTGTGTGCCAGTAGTTCAAACAGACAGCTCAGTGCATTCAACATGTCACAAATACAGGTAGTGATGATATCAATCTCTCCTCCACTTTGAGCCAGGAGAGGTTGACATGCATATTATTAATGTTATCTCTATGTGTACATTCAAGGGCCATTCATGGCACCTGACCACACGACTGTAGTGTGTAGTAGTCCAGGTGCAACAACTAGGGCCTGTAGGACCTGCCTTTTTGATAGTGCTGTTAAGAGGGTAGAGCCGTGCTTCATTATGAACAGACTTCTCCCCATCTTATCTACTGTTGTATCAATATGATTTGAACATGACAGTTTACAATCCAGGGTTACTTACGCCAAGCAGTTTAGTCACCTGAACTTTCTCAATTTCCACATTATTTATTACAAGATTTAGTTGAGGTTTAGGGTTTAGTGAGTGTTTTGTCCCAAATACAATGCTTTTAGTTTTATTCCTAAATATTTTGAACTTATTCCTTGCCACCCATTCTGAAACTAACTACAGCTCTTTGTTAAGTGTAGCAGTCATATTTCAGTCGCTGTAGTAGCTGACGTGTATAGTGTTGAGTCACCCTGGGGCGGCAGGGTAGCCTAGTGGTTAGAGCGTTGGACGGTTGCGTTGGAAGGTTGCAAGTTCAAACCCCTGAGCTGACAAGGTACAAATCTGTCGTTCTGCCCCTGAACAGGCAGTTAACCCACTGTTCCTAGGCCGTCATTGAAAATAAGAATTTGTTCTTAACTGACTTGCCTAGTAAAATATAAATAAAAAATAAAAAAAAATACATAGACGCAATGGCTTTACTCATAGCCAGCGTTATGTCGTTAGTAAAGATTGAAAAAAGTAAGGGGCCTAGACTGCTGCCCTGGGAAATTCCTGATTCTACCTGGATTATATTGGAGAGGCTTCCATTAAAGAACACCCTCTGTGTTCTGTTAGACAGGTAACTCTTTATCCACAATATAGCAGAGGGTATAAAGCCATAACACACGTTTTTCCAGCAGCATACTTTGATTGATAATGTCAAAAGCCGCACTGAAGTCTTAACAAAACAGCCCCCACAGTCTTTTTATCATCAATTTCTCTCAGTCAATCATCAGTCATTTTTGTACATGCTGTGCTTGTTGAATGTCCTTCCCTATAAGAGTGCTGAAAGTCTGTTGTCAATTCGTTTACTGTAAAAATAGCATTGTATCTGGTCAAACACAATTTTTTCCAGAAGTTTACTAAGGGTTGATAACAGGCTGATAGGTAAACAATTCTGCCCCTGAACAACCCACTGTTCCTAGGCTGTAATTGAAAATAAAAAATAGTTTCTTAACTGACTTGCCTAGTTAAATAAAGGTTTAAAAAAATTAAAAGGGCGCTTTACTATTCTTGGGTAGCGGAATGACTTTAGCTTTCCTCCAGGCCTGAGGGCACACACTTTCTAGTTGGCTTATGTTGATGATGTGGCCATAGCGTCTGCTATTATCCTCAGTAATTTTCCATCCAGATTGTCAGACCCAGGTGGCTTGTCATTGTTGATAGACAACAATACTTTGTTCACCTCTTCCACACTGACTTTACGGAATTCAAAAGTACAATTCTTGTCTTTCATAATTTGGTCCGATATACTTGGATGTGGAGTTTCAGCGTTTGTTGCTGGCATGTCATCCCTAAGTTTGCTTATCTTGCCAATGAAAAGGTCATTAAAGTAGTTTGCGATATCAGTTGGCTTTGTGATGAATTAGCCATCTGATTCAATGAATGATGGAGCCGAGTTGCCTTTTTTCCCCAAAATGTAATTTTAAGGTACCCCAAAGCTTTTTACTATTATTCTTCATATAATTTATCTTTGTTTCATAGTGTAGTTTATTTTTATTTAGTTTAGTCACATGATTTCTTAATTTGCAGTAAGTTTGCCAATCAGTTGGGCTGCCAGACTTATTTGCCATACCTTTTGCCTCATCCCTCTCAACCGTACCATTTTTCAATTCCTCATCATTCCAAGGGGATTTAACAGCTGTTACAGTCATTTTGTTAATGGGTGCGTGCTTATTAGTAACTGGAATGAGCAATTTCATAAATGTGTCAAGTGCAGCGTCTGGTTGCTCCTCATTACACACCACAGACCAGCAAATATTGTTTTACATCATCAACATATGAATCACTACAAAACTTATTGTATGACCTCTTCTACACTGTATTAGGCCCAGCCTTCGGAATGTTGCTTTTCCTACATATGGCTACTATATTGTGATCACTGCATCATATAGATTTGGATTAAGCTTTACAGCAAATTTCTGCAGCATTGGTAAAGATCTGATCAATACATGTTGATGATTTTATTCCTGTGCAGTTTGTAAATACCCTGGTATGTTGACTGACAACCTGAACCAGGTTGCAGGAACTGGTTACAGTTTTATTTTTGAGTGGGCAGCTTGATGATAGCCAGTCAATATTTAAATCACCCAGAAAATATACCTCTCTGTTGATATCGCATACATTATCAAGCATTTCACACATATTATCCAGTTACTGACTGTTAGCACTTGGTGGTCTATAGCAGCTTCCCACAAGGGATTTAGGTGAGGCAGATCAAATCAAAGTTTATGATGAACCTGTAGCCATATTACTTCTACAGTATTTAACATTAGATCGTCTCTAAGCTTTACAGGAATGTGGTTCTGAATATAGACCGCAACACTGCCCGTGTCGGCATTTCTGTCTTTTCGGTAGATGTTTTAACCATGTATTGCTACCACTGAATCGTCAAAGGTATTATCTAAGTGAGTTTCAGAGATAGTCAGAATATGACTGTCATCTGTTACAAGCTAGTTATTGACTTCATGGACCTTGTTTCTCAGGCTGCATATGTTAATATGGGCTATTTTTAGCACTTTTTTCTGGGTTGCTTGATTGTTTTTAATGCTTTACTGGGAAGCTTATCTTAAGTAGACTTGCCCATGCTATTTATATTGGAGCTGATAGTGCAGGGTGAGCTGCACAAAGTGGTCTTCCTACTAGGGCACACCGCCTCAGTGCTAACAGTGTAACTGGTTCACAGGCTCATGATTACTGCATAGCTGTAGTATAATCCGAGGTATTCGTTGCAATTAGGGTCACAAAAGTTAAGTTACTTATGTTGTGTTTGCCAATGCCCCTAGGATACGGTACATTTGATGCAGCATTATGACAACTCATTGTCACAATGGTAGGAATTAACTGAGCTGGTCTTGGACAACTGAAAAGTAATTGTTTCAACGCAGACTTGAAGTGCGTGGACAGAGTCCAGGAGCCAAGATGATTTGGATGGACGCCGTCATTCCTGTAGAGTACTTACTGTTTTCAGGTGTCAAAGTAATCTATTAAAGTAACTCCAGCAGAGCTACAGTAATATTTTAGACAGATTTGTAATGCCAGCAGTCTGCTGAATCTTTCACACCCGCGGCCCAATGATGGTACTGGACCTGAAATGATTGGCTGTTTTTTGGAGTCTTTTAATGCTTTTTAATGCTGCCAACATACTGACCCAACTCCAGCCACTTTAATAATGGAAGAATCTTGCCATCTTGATGTAATGTATCACTAGCCACTTTAAACAATGCCACTTTTCTATGTTTACATACCCTACATTACTCATCTCATATGTATATACTGTACTCTATACCATCCACTGCATCTTGCCTATACCGCACGGCCGTCGCTCATATATTTATATGTACATATTCTTATTCCTTTACACTTGTGTGTATTAGGTAGTTGTTGTGAAATTGTTAGATTACTTGTTAGATATTACTGCATGGTCGGAACTAGAAGCACAAGCATTTCGCTACATTCGCATTAACATCTGCTAACAATGTGTATTTGAGAGGGCATGAACAGCAACGACAAAGTGCCCTTCAAATCAAATTGTATTTGTCACATACACATGGTTAGCAGAACTTAATAAATAATATGAGTTATTTATTGTGTAGGCTGCTATCCTACTTGAACTAAAATCATGGGAGGGGGAAAAAATAGCCACATTAGCTACCATTGAGTATTTCAAGTTTAAGGCACACCGCTGTACCCCAGGCATTGTTTCCAGAAAACAGGATCCCCCACTATAGTGAATTGGAAAACGGTGATCTTCGTGGTCAATATCCGTGGATATAAAAAAACATTTGAACACAATTATGGTACCAATAATGGCTTTTATTTCACCAGATGTATATCCTCGAACCGATTACTTTAAAATCACACACAGATTAAGTTAAAAGGATAATTTAGTTGCTCATGACAGCCTGCAGTACCTCAGTCGGCCTTCATCTTGACATACTCCATGAGAGTTGGCAGTACTGAGCTAGCCTACAACGTCACTTCCTGGAGTACCTCAAAGTGCACATGCAATGTTTCCAAAAACTCCTCCACATAGCAAGATGGCGACACGCTGAATTGACACTTCCTGATCAAACGCGCCACTGACCTTAAAAAAAAATATATATATTTTATTAACAACAAATCAATACATAAAGCACATGAGGGAACACAAGCATACATAGATTACAAACAATGGACAATCGAGCTAGGACCTGAAGGACCTTAAGGGACATACATGTACTTACAATTCTAACAGCTTTTTTGTTAGTAGAGCATTTAACCGTCTTAAAATACAGTTCAATTTCTTTTTGTAGGGTACGAAAATGTGGTTTTCTGTTTGTAAATATACATTTGTGTATATGAAATTTGGCCAAAAGAATAATTAAATGAATTACATTTCTATTGTATGTAAAGAATCCAAACAGTGCATCTCTCCACAATAGTATAAAATCTTCATAAACGTGTTCAATTATAAACCTACTGATGTCTTGCCACAGTTTTCTTACATGCATACAATGCCAAAAAAGATGCAACACTGTTTCTGGGTGGTCATTACAAAAGGAGCAATTTGAGTTGATGTTTTCCTTAAACTTCTTCATATAGTGGTTGGCAGGATAATATTTATGAATAATTTTAAAGGAAACTTCCTTAATTTTGCTAACAAGTAGGTATGTGTGTGGCAACATACAAACTTTTTTCCAACAGATATTATCAATAAATCCATTTCAATAAGGCATGACATAAGGTCCATAACATCCTGCTGAAACAAGGTTCATATCGCTCTGTTGTTGAATGGACCAAAGGAGAAACAAATCTTTCCTACTGATGAGTCAACAGGGTCAATAGAAGGTAGGCTCTGAGGGTCAGGTCTTGACATGTTCCTGAATAACATAGCAACACCTGAGGGAATGGCATCTAAAACAATTGCAAAATCTTGTTTTACAGGGACCTTGTAAAGTGATAAGAATTCTTTATAACCGAGTAAAAGACCCTCTGCATTTACCAGTTGGCTCACCAATAGGATATTATTTCGGAACCAATATTCTAAAAACAAATAATTATTTTTATACAATATATCCCGATTATTCCATATATAATATCCGTGTCGAGAAAAATTGTGTTTATAAATTAAGGACCATGACAAGAAAACCTGCCGATAAAAAGCAGAAAGTTTCATTGGAACTTTGTCAATGTTATAATTGCAAAACAACATGAAGTTAAGGCCACCAAAAGAAGAGAAGACATGATGAGGAATACAATTCCAGATAGAAGTGGGTCTTAGGAATTGTTTTATCCAATTGATCTTAAAAGTATTATTTAAAGTAGTAAAGTCCAGAAAATTCAGTCCACCATTCATTACAAAAGTTTTCCTAATGTAATGGGTACAGTTTCTCCACAGAAAGTTGAAAAGCATCTGGTCTATCTCCTTGCTTATTTTACTGTCAAGATATAAAGATAGAGCACCATATGTTAGTCTAGAGATACCTTCAGCCTTGGTTATTCGGACTCTACCTTTTAAAGATAAGTCCCTCTGTAGCCATTGATTTAGCTTCTTCTGTTTTTTTTAATAAGAGGGTTAACATTTAGTAAGCCTCTAGACTTCTGATCCTTTGTAATGGTTATGCCTAAATATGTAAGTTCTTCTTTTACTGGAATACCATAATATGAAGGTGTCACACAATCTTTGACAGCCATGAGTTCACATTTCTTCATGTTAAGATATAGACCAGACGCTTTGGAAAAGGATTGTATCACATCGATCGATATGGGAATTTGGTTAGCGTCTTTCAGAAAAAGTGTAGTATCATTAGCCAGCTGGCTTATAATAATTTCTTTACCAGCTATGGAAATACCTTGTTCAGGACTATTATTTAAAGAATTTGCAAGAAGTTGGGTGATTAATAAAAACAGGTACGGAGAGATAGGACAACCTTGCCTAATTCCTCTCTTTAACTCAAATCTATGTGAGGTGCCATATTTCAATTTGATAGAACTGTTACCATTTGCATAGAGAGTCTTAATAGCCTTACATAAAAAATCCCCAAAGCCAAGTCTCTCAAGGGAGTGGAAGAGAAACTGATGCTCTACTGTGTCAAATGCTTTATAAAAATCTAAAAATAATATGAAGCTATCCTCAGTTATTACGTCTGAGTAGTCAAGTATGTCTAATACTAGTCTGACATTGTTAGAAATGTCTATTCCTCATGAAGCCAGACTGTGATTCATCAATGATTGCATCCAGGACTTCTTTAATTATTTTTGCAATTTTCTTAGTCATTATTAAGAAGACAAATTGGACGCCAGTTATCGATGAGCAGCACTTCTTTTTTGGGCTTAGATATCAGTGTTATTAACCCCTGACTCATTGTAGGAGGGAGAACATTGTTTTTAATACTCTCCAAAAAAGACTTCAAATAGGAAGGGAGCTACTTGTTCAGAAAATAATTTGCAAAATTCTGATGTAATTCCATCAACACCTGGTGATTTATTGTTCTTTAGATGTTTGATAGACTCTATAATCTCTTCAACTTTATTCAACAAGATTCTATATCACTGATAGAGTGAATATTCAGTTAGTTAAAAAAACATATTTGTGGATTCCTGACAGTACGTAGAGCTATACAATTTTCTGTAAAAATTGCTACAGTATTTAGCGATTAATTTTTGGTAATCTGTAATAACGCCATCAATGTTTAACTTATGGATAGTGTTATTTTTAGAGTGAAATTTCTCAAGTCTAAAGAAATAGGATGAATTCTGTTCTCGCTCCTCAATCAATTTTTTCCGAGATCTAATAAAGGTGCCTTCTGCTTTTAATTTATATATATTATCCAGTTTATTTTGTAACTCAATTAGTTCCATCTTCTCCTCCCCCGAGAGGTCGACTGGGGACCTCTGAGAAAGGGAAGTTTTCTTAATGATCACCTTTTCCTCCTCAGCTCTTCTAGTCTTAGCAAGATTACTACCATATTTTCTAAGGTATTTGGACACCTCAAATTTAAAGAGCTCCCAGTTCTTGCAATAAGATTTTTCTTAACAAGCCCTTTCCCAAAAGTGTGAGAGCAGATCTTTAACCTTAAATTTAACTATATCATTATTTAATAATGAGCTATTTAGCTTCCAGTAGGATGCTCTACCAAGGTTAGTATCCGGGGTAAATATTTTGATATCAATGTAAATAGCCCTATGGTCTGTGAGGGGAGTAGTACAAATATTTGTAGTAACACACTCACTATCAATACATTTGGATATAAGCCAAACATCTATTCTGGATTGTCTGGAACCTGTTTTGTTACTCCAAGTGAATGATCTGTTGGCCGGAAACCTCTCTCTCCATATATCAGTAAGATCAAACTTTTCCATAAAAAGTATTAAACCCAAATTCTGATTGGTTGGCCTACCTGGGGGCCATCTATCAGTTGAATGATCTATTGTAATGTTAAAGTCCCCTCCTATCAATAACAATTTAGATAGCCATTGAAGTATATGTTTCTCTATAGATTCAAGCAACTCATCATTCTCATGTTTGGTGTTGTACCCGTAGAAGTTTACAGTAATGAGCGCACTGTCATTGTAACTGATCACAAGATAAATAAAGTGACCAAAGGGGTCATATTCCGAGTGTAGAATATTACCACCAAAGGTATTTTTCATTGTAGTGACACCAGTGGAGCGTTCAGATCCATGGGAAAGCCAAATATCGTTGCCCCACTGTGACCTCCAGAAGTTGGCATCAGCCGAAATTGAGTGAGCCTCTTGAAAAAAGCAAAAATCTGTTTGAAATTGTTTAGCAAATAAAAATTAGGCCTTGCGCTTCACATTGTGTCGTAACCCCCTAGCATTAAGAGAAACTATAGACAAAGACAAAACAACAAAGATTATATAAAAGTATAAACTGTAGTAGGATGAGTCAAAGACTGTAGGAGCAGTGAACGTAAACGACAAGGAACCGAGATCTGCACCATATAAGTCAATTTAAAGTGAAAATAGCTTATTCCATAACCTTTGAGCTAGACGTTATCTGGCTTTGAAATTCAACTCAACTGAAAATTATGTTCAAGACCAAACCAAGGGTTCTTGTAGTAAGAGAGACTAAAAACCCTCTTTAGTGTAATCAGGAACTATTCTGAGAAATAAAACAACAAATAATAATTTAAATAAAAGGGTACCTACTATTTTAAGTGCATATGAAAACTGATCATAAAATAATTGCAGCCTTTCCCTCATTTCGTGCTATCTTGATCGTTGGCCACAACTTGTTCCTTTTTTCTATGTCCTCCGGGCTGAGATGCTCGGCGAAACGCGCCACTGACCATTCTCATAGGAGACAATGTGGTGACGTCATCGATGACGTCGTTCATATTTTTTTACAGTCTATGGCAGCGCCACATACGTGGGAAAAAAGGGGGGCGGGGGGTTATTCACTTTGGCCAACGAGATTCTCGCGAAACATTGCTGTATCAGCGCCATTTTGGGAAGGAGACAGGCAAAAGCGGCAAAAATTAAAAAATAAGCGAGGAATTTGCAAACACTTAAACAAGTTAATGAGATGGTCAGTGTGATACGGTTTATACATACATATCAGCGTCTTAACTTAGTCTTACGAAACAACAAAAAAAGCGAATGACAACTGCTTAAGGGGGCACGAGCGAGTAAGCTGTGACAGACTGATTCTGCAAGCTAACGACGCTAGCCAACATCAGCTTGTGTTGAACCGCATGAAGGAGTCACTATCTGCAATGTAGCTAACTAACGAAGTTTTCGGAAGAGCTTTGGCATCATTGAAAGGTAAGTATTGCGGAATGGCTCACTGAACGTATCAATAACAGGGAGTAGCATTAGCTTGTTTGGCTAGCTACCTGGTCAAGTAGCTGAGTTAGCTAACTGACATTCAAGAGTTGAGTGAGCTAGCTAACGTTAGCTAGTAACATCAGCTAACTTGTGTACGTTAGCTGGTGTTTAAAATGTAACGTTATTGATCGTAGAGTGAACAGCCATGTGACCTATATCGCAAATTTAGCACAGGCTATAGTCAAATACTTTTAACTAACCCTTAGGTTTCCCTTTTTCTGCGCTATTAGTCTATTCAATATAATGCCAACTAGGTAATATTACGCTAGCTGTAACTGTCAAAGGTACAGCTAACGTGACTTTCTAGCCTGCTAACTTTTGCCCTTAACTAGCAATCAGCCTTATGTATCGTTTAACGCAAGTCTTAGCGAACTATACTGCTATCATTCTTTCTCTTTTGGAATACAGGTGAACACTGAACAGCCTCACGTTATAGGATATCCCAATCATCAAGGAAGAGAGACGTGACTTGCTACTATTGGCTCAACGTCCGAGTTGCACTGAATGGGATAAATCAGCATCTGAACATGTGGACTGGTTTTGTGGAATTACAGAAGAACTATTTAATTTAGCATTTTATTTGAGACTTTGATATGTGTGTGGACTTACATCCTGCACTGACCAGCTTTAGTCTCCTCTTCCAAGTTTTCCAAATGTTTCTCAAAAAATGAATCATTTTTGAAAGCTGTAGTTATTATTAGCTAGCTAACTTTATTTTTGGCAACATGTGATCACACTAACATTGTATCGCCTGATTTGAACAAATATGAGTTAATGGTAACTGGGCAGTTAAAACCCCTACAAAATCACTGAATCCTTCCTAAGGTGATCGTAGCAAATCCACCCCAAATGTCTCTTTTGTAAAGTCGGGTGAGAACTTCGTTGGATTTCCTTCAACATCTCTAAAGGATTTAATCATTCTGGGAACTGGAATTACGTGGCAAAAATGGAAAGTTAGT
The DNA here is from genome assembly GCF_057628025.1 of Oncorhynchus mykiss. Taxonomy (NCBI): domain Eukaryota; kingdom Metazoa; phylum Chordata; class Actinopteri; order Salmoniformes; family Salmonidae; genus Oncorhynchus; species Oncorhynchus mykiss. The sequence continues at coordinate 11,945,190 of NC_143026.1, read as the reverse complement.
TGGGATTATCAACGTCAACATTTTGTAATTGACCTGCACGATACATGTGGGGAGCAGATTAACTGGATAACTGACTGAGAACAAAAACACTAGGAGAATTTTGGGATTACAGCACAGGAGACGCCTCTGCTCAGTCCTCCGTAGCTGGTTTGTATGACTTTGAATTTATTGCACCCAAATGTTTTGCAACAACAAGGATGACTTGATATTTGCATTGTTATACATCAAGCCATTGTAGTAAGCAATGTTGATATTTTTTCCCCCTCTTTCGTCACCTATCCAGCAACATGTACAATTAGTATTGTTCGACCTCAAAAATGTTTGGCTTGTGAGCTACTCGGCAATTGGAAACCGATCTGCAATGCTCACATAGGTCTGTAGTGAGAGAAACAAAAGGCTGCTGGTTATCTTGATTCTGACCTCTTGTTATCTCACTAGACGGTCATGTTAATAGTTCAAACACTGTCTGGCTGTTGAAATCAAATGCGACGGCAGACTTCCCAGTGTTTTGATTTTAAAGAGATTAAAACGCCTCCCAGTTGGAAGCAGTTAATGAATATTCCATAGAGGTCCCTAAGCAGTTAATAATCTTACATAGAGGTCCCTTCTATGCTTTGGTCTCTTGTCACAATGATTATGTTGCTCTGTGTGGCATTCTGGTCCACTGAGATAATGAAAGGCTCTGACATATTTGAACAAAGCGTTGTTTGCCAATAGCAGGATGCATATCATATAGTAGACACGCATACCCAGAGAAATATAGTGCAAGGTTCTTTCTCACACAACGTTCATGATTCATGAATTGTCATTTTGACAGCCAGTAGTACAAACCATGCTTCCTTTTGTAGTATTTGATGTTTCCATTCACAACTGTATTTGGGAGACTACTAACTGATGACCAACCCCGAGAGAACCACTTTGTTATCCTCCATTTTCTAGTTTTCCAGAAATCCTATCCAGGTGGGTATAATTTGTGGAACATTCCAACAGGAATCTGTTCCAAACACTTAGTAAATAACAAGGTTGCCAACAAACAACACATACAAAGTCGTATAGCGGCAGAAAAAGATAACTGGTAGAGAGTGGGCTATTTAATTACGTTTTTACTCACCACGTTTATTCTGAAAAATGTCTGTCACTCTGGTAGCCTGTGGACAAACATAAAAAAATAAGCTACGTGGTGAGTTGATGCCTATTCTGTAGCTAGTAAGCTAGGTGAATTGATCAGGCTACTTTCTATGCGTTGTTTGTTGACAACCTTGTACTTCTCTACGTTTTTGTAACAGATTCCTGTTGGAACATTCCACAAATTATACACACTCATCCTATCCTGGTTGGAGGTTTATACATTTCCTCCTTATTCCCTCATTGCGGGAATCTTCCAACTGTGATTTTGGGAAAGCCAGGGACTTTATTGAAATAATTTTGCAACCCTAGATGTGACACTCATGGTCCTTCTGAGCTCCATCAGTCGGGCCCTGTAATGGTGAATAGCTCTGTTGCATCAGCTTAAACTTCCATTGGACTCTGTTTCATGTCACGCAAGGGTTGCATGCCACTCACTGCCGCATGAATGTTATCTCTGCTGTCTGCTACACCTAATGGGAAGCTAAAGGGACTGGAAAAGGAACAACTCCATTCAGTCCCTTGCATTGTATCAGTTGGTTGGTAGGGTGCCACTTGAAAGTGAATTCAATTGAGAAGTCATTGGGCTTAATGCCCATAAACACACTGCCATAAATCCTGGAGTTGGCTCAGTTACTACAGTCTCTCTCTCTAAAACTCCACAGTGCCTCTTTCTCACTGTCTCTCTCTATCTCTCCTCTATCTCTCTTATTCAGGGGCTGGAGAAACGATGTGTTGATGTCTTGCCCACCTCACTGGAGACGCAAACCTAAATGGCGCAGCATGACTTCACTCCAGCCTGGCTTAACTTTCCCACAGCACCCTCATCAGCCAAGGTACCTTTTTGTGTTTGTGGTTTTGTACTTTCCGTGTGTTTGTGTGTATCCCATGTCCGGTGTGGGTATGTGCACAAGAAGAAACACACGTCTTCTGTTCATGTCAGATGCACACCGTACATAACGTGATGGTTGTTGTCCGGAGGAGTCGTTAGCCTGACAGTCTGTCCATTTGTGTTAGCCCTCTCAGGTCTGTGACAAGTCTTTCCAGTCTCCTGCCAAATGTCTGGACAACCACGGGGATGTGAGTCGCAGACGCCACAACTCATCAGACGACTCAGAGCCTGTCAACGGACGCACTGGGGGTATGGAACTGGGTTAGAACGTCTGTTAGCGAGAATGAATCAACCAAGAGCTGGTTTCACTCTGTGTCTCTGTTAACCACTTGCTTGTCTGGCTGTCTACCCATCTAACAAGCTAGCCATCCATGTGTCGGCCTCTGTGCGATAGAGGGACACTATACCAGGGATAATCAACTAGATTCAGAGGAACAAATGTAAAAAAAAAACACACAAAAAACAGCTTGAGTGGGTGGTCAGGGGGCCGGAACATAATTCTAAATCATTTGTAGACTAAGTTGACCGCAAGTAGCCAAACAGATCAAATATTTGACTAAAACATAATCATTTCAAATCTTGCTTCCATTTGTATACAATTACACATCTCTCTATTATGCATGGGAATACTTTGGATAATATTCCCTGAATTAAAATCACTTGGAGCTGATTTGTGTCTCGTCCAACAACAAAATATATTTTTTTGCTCAACTTAGGGGGCCAAATCAAATCGCTGCCAGTTGGGGAACCCTGCTCTATATACTCTTTGGTAAAGTCAAGTTGTATGTTTCACAGGAATCTTCTCTAGGAAGGAGGGTAACGGATGGGGGGTCCGGAACGGCAGCGAGGGCTCCAGCTCACGCCCTCCCCTCCAGCGTGGCGGACCTTCTCCTCGCTCCAAGAGCAAAGGCCTGTCCGAGGGCCAGCAAGGCCACAGGGACGATGGGGACAGACGCAAACAGTTTGAAGCTGAAGACTTTGTGAGTGGTGTAGTGAGGAAGCCCAATGACCCACCCTACTAAATAGTCCAATCCAAAAAAACTGTTTGAAGTTATCACCCAATCTCACGCAAATATTGCCCAAGCCATTACATATTGGTTTGGCTCTCCCAACTCCTCTTTAGGAAACACTCCTCAATCTGTCTCCCCTAAATTCCTCATCTAGTATTTAACATTATGTTAGTTTCTTCCAAAACACATGGATAGGGAATTTTGTCATATTATTTAAAGAACTTTGTTTTTGCCACGTATCAGATTTATCCTACACAACTTGCTTGTGTTGTAAGATGCCTGCTGTTATTCTTTCAGCCATCACTCCATCCTGATGCGGACCGAGAGGTCAACCGTGACAAAGCTGTTGCCACTGGAGTATGGGGTGAGCTCCCAATCTGTTCTCTCTCTATCCCCAACCTGATTTGACTTTGATGCAGTTGTCTCCTTTGGTTGCCCATTTGGACAAAATAGGATAATACATATTTAAAGCTAAAATATGTAACTTTTTGTGCAACGCTGACCAAATTCACAGAGAAATGTGAGTTATAGCTCTGTCATTCTCATTGAAAGCAAGTCTAAGAAGCAGTAGATATGTTCTATGTGAGCAATTTCTATGCTTTCTGTTCTTAAGTTCTGTTTTTGTATATTTTACTTTTGGTTTTGTACACCAGCTGAAAATACAATATTTTCTGTTTTTTAAATGATATTCACAGCAGTTTTTAGAAGGTAAAATGATTCTATAAACTCGACTGCTTGTCTTGTCACACAAACTGAAATTTGGCAAACTATTAGAATTTTAGCAACCGGGACATGGTGGAGCGTTTTTAAAGGCATATTGCAGCTTTAATGAATCTATTACGATAACTACCTTTTTTTTCTCTAGTGAGGCTTTTACATTTTGCAGTAAATTGAAAAGCTGTGGAATTTCGTCCTGCTCTGTCTATTTAGAACACCCACCCAACCCTCAATCCAGGGGCTCGAAAATGATGGTGATCAAGCGCGTCTCCAGGGAGCAGCCCACACCAGCACAGACCTGCACGTCCTCTCCTCAACAACAACAAGCCCCTTCCCGCAACGGCACTGGCCCCTCCCTCTACAAGGGCCCCATCCCCATATCTGTCAGTCTTCCAGTCAAGGTGAGATTGTCGTGGTTGTGGTTTCATTTTCGGTTGGCTTTGTAAAAAGCATATGCACACAGTTTTATAGTATTGATTGAAGAAACAAATTAACCAATGATTGATATGTTTTTATTTTTTAAATAAATTAATGGTTGATATTTGGTTTGGTGTCTATTGACTGATTTATTGATTGATATAGGCTAGAGGGAAGGAATGATCGTTAGGAATGTACATTGGAATGATTGACTAATTGCTGTGTTTCCCAGGCGAGTCGCTCCAGCTCGTCGTCTCCGGTGGACAAGGGCAGTCAGCCGCGGCTCATGATGCGTCTGACACGCATGACACGCTCAGACCGCAAGAGCACCTTCCTCAAAGCCCTCAAAAAAGACATGGTGGACGAGGAGGACCTCTATCACCACTGCAAGGTGTGTGTCACCCAAAGAGAGCCCTCAAGAAATGTACAGAGAAGTGTGTTTGAAGGGGTATCAGTCACTGACATCACTTTGAATGGCCATCATAGAAAGAAGTGGCTGTTGTAACACCCTTAAACTCCCGTCATAACGTCGTCTTTCTTTCCTTTACACCTTCATGATGACAGACGTTCGCCTGCCCATCATCCTATCGTGTTTAAATAGTTATTTTAGTGAGAAGTTGTGTGATGTGACACAGCCTTGACCTTCGCTCTCTCACCCCTCAGCATGACGATGGTTTCCATCCGCAGAACTGCAACGTGGGCTGCGGGGACGAGAACCGCAACCGTTGTGAGCGAAGTTTCTCGCAGGAGAACGGCAACATGACCACACTAACAATGAGGCAGCAAGTGCTGCGCTCCTCCACCTTCCCCCAGCAGGAGGTGCTATCCAGCTCTTTGGAGGCAGAGCACAGGTAAACACTGGACCGTTCTGACAACAGTTGGGTTAGTGCTATCCAAATTCCTTGGGACGTCCCTACCCTAAACCTTAACCCTAATCATTTTAAATTTCAACTGCCATAAGGTGATGTCAGAGTTGGATGTCCAAACGTTTGTGGATCTGAAGCAAGCAGATGTTATTAAAGGGATACTTCACTTAAATTACAAAATGGCATTTTGGTTTCCATACCATGTAAGCAGTCTATGGCCAATGTATGACGGCAATCCAAGCTTTGGTTTAGTTTTTGTCTTTAACAATTTGGTTTTAACATTTTGTGGTCATGGGACCGGTATTAGCATTTTGTCTCATAGATTTTGATGCTCAATTAAGTAACTTACTACACACATCACAGGTTTCCGGTCCCTTCATATCTGCAAATACTGAAGTGGTCGGAGCTAGTAGGCAGGGCCTAAGATGTCTATTTCACCAGCCACGTTGGAGGGTGGTCAGGGCTCCACAGTGCCAGCATTTCACTCGCATTTGTGAATACAAATAGTGAAGTAAAACAAATGCTGCAGTAGCTGTTTTCAAAGTATTTCTGCCATTTTGTTTCAAACCTGGTAAATGAATCACACAATAGAACTATGAATCCTATAGCCTATCCCACCTCACGCAGAAACACTGGCCTGTACGCACGTGAAGTGCTGAGCAAAGATACATTTTTAGAAGCGCTGTGCACAGGCATAAGTTGGTCTAATTTACTTGAAATGTAAGTTTATTGAGACTGTCCTTGTTTCTTGGCTATTTAAATGGTTTTGTTCACAAGCCAGGTTGTTTTTACAATGTTTGCGTTTCTGCTGTTAGGGAAGAGAAGACAACGTGGCTACTAGTCACACTCTCAAGCTCAGGCACGAGTCGTGTTTTCACAGTAACCTCACGCCCTTGAAGGGGCAGGTGAAAATGTTTCATCATTTTGGTTAAAAGAAAATGAATTGAAATTAAACAATATACCACATTACTTCTTATAGTAGTAATACATTTAGTTTTTTTGTAAAATTACAAAGCATGCTTATGTCTTTTCTGTTTTGTTGGTGTAATTCTGGCACAACATCAAACATTTGGCTAGTCAAATATCTTGAGTGGCTGGTAGATTTTAGAAAATGTCCTTCCACAGTGGCTGGTAGACAAAAGTTTTAGGCCCTGTTAGTAGGATTGTTTTGGAGGCGCAACCGAGTAAGTGGGTGTGGTAAAGTGTGCTTCCCTTTTGTCTGGCTCATAATTGTAGAGGCACAATTGATAGAAAATAGAAATCCTAAAAGTGAATTTTCTTCCCTCCCCAGGTTATTGAAAGAAATGGGTTGGCAGGAGGAGAGTGAGAATGACGAGACGTGTGCCCCTCTGACGGAGGATGAGATGAGGGAGTTCCAGGCCATCAGTGAACAGGTAGTTAGTTACTCCTCCATCCGTTCATACTGCAGTATTCTCCACCCCCTCCCTTAGAGCAGTGTTCTGTTACTACACTTTTTTGTTCCAGTCTGTCATAAAACACTCATTACTCTGTCACATTTGAAGTGCCCTTGTCAAACAAATCATTATAGTTTACAATAACCATACATTCAGTTGAAGTTGGAAGTTTACATACACTATAGCCAAATACATTTAAACTGTTTTTCACAATTCCTGACATTTAATCCTAATAAATTCCCTGTCTTAGGTCAGTTAGGATCACCACTTTATTTTAAAAATGTGAAATGTCAGAAGTTAATAGTAGAGAATCTCTAATAGTAGAGTGATTTATTTCAGCTTTTATTTCTTTCATCACATTCCCAGTGGGTCAGAAGTTTACATACACTCAATTAGTATTTGGTAGCATTGCCTTTAAGTTGTTTAACTTGGGTCAAACGTTTTGGGTAGTCTTCCACAAGCTTCCCACAATAAGTTGGGTGAATTTTGGCCCATTCCTCCTGACAGAGCTGGTGTAACTGAGTCAGGTTTGTAGGCCTCCTTGCTCGCACACGCTTTTTCAGTTCTGCCCACAAATTTTCTATAGGATTGAGGGCAGGGCTTTGTGATGGCCACTTCAATACCTTGACTTTATTGTCCTTAAGCCATTTTTCTACAACTTTGGAAATATGCTTGGGGTCATTGTCCATTTACGACCAAGCTTCAACTTCCTGATGTCTTGAGATGTTGCTTCAATATATCCACATAATTTTTCTTCCTTGGGAAGCCATCTATTTTGTGACGTGCACCAGTCCCTCCTGCAGCAAAGAACCCCTACAACATGATGCTGCCACCCCGTGCTTCACAGTTGGGATGGTATTCTTCAGCTTACAAGCATCCCCCTTTTCCTCCAAACATAACAATGGTCATTATGGCCAAACAGTTCTATTTTTGTTTCATCATACCAGAGGACATTTCTCCAAAAAGTCCAATCTTTGTCCCCATGTGCTGTTGCAAACCGTAGTCTGGCTTTTTTTATGGTGGTTTTGAAGCAGTGGCTTCTTCCTTGCTGAGCGGCCTTTCAGGTTATGTCGATATAGGACTTTTACTGTGGATATAAATACTTTTGTACCTGTTTCCTCCAGCATCTTCACAAGGTCCTTTGCTGTTGTTCTGGGAGTGATTTGCACTTTTCGCACCAAAGAACGTTTATCTCTAGGAGACCCGAATGGGTCTCCTTCCTGAGCGGTATGACGGCTGCGTGGTCCTATGGGGTTTATACTTGCGTACTATTGTTTGTATAGATGAACGTGGCGTTTGGAAATTGCTCCCAAGGATGAACTAAACTTGTGGAGGTCTACAATTTATTTTCTGAGGTCCTGGCTTATTTCTTTAGATTTTTCCATGATGTCAAGCAAATATGCACTGAGTTTGAAGGTAGGCCTTGAAATACATCCACAGGTACACCTCCAATTGACTTAAATGATGTCAGTTAGCCTATCAGAATCTTCTAAAGCCATTACATAATTTTCTGGAATTTTCCAAGCTGTTTAAAGGCACAGTCAACTTAGTATATGTAAACTTCTGATCCACTGGAATTGTGATATAGTGAGTTATAAGTGAAATAATCTGTCTGTAAACAATTGTTGGAAAAATTACTTGTCATGCACAAAGTAGATGTCCTAACCGACTTGCCAAAACTACAGTTTGTTAACAAGACATTTGTGGAGTGGTTGAAAAACTAGTTTTAATGACGCCAACCAAAATGTATGTAAACTTCCGACTGCCTTTCACGCCTAGTCGCCCACAAGGTCACTAACACCCACACATTGTCACAAACAACCACACCCACACTAACTCACCACCACAACACAAACACCACCACACTCTCACTCCAGCTTTCTGTAGGCTTTGACAGCCATTTTAAGTTCATTGCTTCTGAAATCAGTCCCTCACCCCGCCCAATTGTTTTCTTCCCTCCAGCTGCAGAAGAATGGTCTGAGGAGAAACAGCTTCCTGAAGAACGGCCCTCCCATCGACTCCCTGGCCGTGTGGAAGACCAGCAACCTCCAAATGGCCACCGACACCACGGAGGAGACGGAGACCAGCAGCAGCGACACCTCGGACGACGATGCCTAAAGCAGCCTTCATCAATAACCCTATTCACTGCTACTACACCTAACCCTCTCTCACCAGAGGAAAGAGACATTTACCCCCTGATGCAGAGCGGGCAATTCAGACGTCCTCCCACCATTTCATTTCACAGGCCCCCTTCAAGACATGGACAGATGTTCCGAATGGACTTGAGAAAGAACACTGCTTTATGGCTTTGTAGCAAGGCCCCTATTTGTTGGGGCCGGGGGGGGTGGAGATTTCAATGTTGGACTAAATGTTTGTTCCATCACTGAAAAGATTGATACTATGTACCGTATGATGAATGTGGAAAAAAAGGTCCGTTCTGGAGGCTATTGAATAAAATGATTGCAATTCAGTGTATTTGTCTGATGGAGGTTGTTGAGGTACATGTCATACACCTGTCCTAAGTGTCAAAATACTGTAGGTTACCTACATCCCCATACTGTAGGTAACTGTGAATTTGGAAGTAAAAAGGGTGACATCATGAGCAAAGATGACAAATGACGGGAGAACCTATTGCCACCACATCTTTTTACTTTCAACCACATCCCCTGTTGAACCCAACTATTGACGGCTAAATTCAGATGTTTGGAAGAAATGGCTAGCTCAACCAACCCAACACGCTTTTCGCTCTTACGCCTCATTCACAATTGAATTGTGTGGTCTGTTACATTACGCTGGAAGTGAATTATTTCAATGGTGCACATTCCGCACCGGCGCTGCTTGCATATCATTTTTTTGCAAACAGTCCGTCCAGGGTCTGACAATAGAACAGGAAGTTACCAAACAACCACTGATCATATTTTTATAAGCCCTTTACTGATGTTGGTTGCCAGGAAGAGGCCAAATGTGGGCAGGAAGCCAGCTCTTCTGCATCAGTACTTATAGATCATGTCTACCACAGACCTCACATCCTTATGTTTCACACAGCCAGTAAGGTTTCCTACTAAACCCCTCTCTTCACTAAAAAAAAAAACTATGTCTATAGTTTTCCTTCCCAATTGTTTGTTGTGCTTATTTGCAAGACCAGCACTCAGGCCTTGGAAACCCCATATACCAGGGTTCCCAAATTGGTGTTCTGCAGGCTGAAGCAGGTGATTTTACCCCCCCCCCCCCCCCCCCCCCCCAAGTTCTGAGTAACATTTTTTCATATAAACACTGCTCAAAAAAATTAAGGGAACACTAAAATAACACATCCTAGATCTGAATGAATGAAATATTCTTATTAAATACTTTTTTCTTTACATAGTTGAATGTGCTGACAAAAAAATCACAAAAATTATTAATGGAAATCAAATTTATCAACCCATGGAGGTCTGGATTTGGAGTCACACTCAAAATTAAAGTGGAAAACCACACTACAGGCTGATCCAATGATGTAATGTCCTTAAAACAAGTCAAAATGAGGCTCAGTAGTGTGTGTGGCCTCCACGTGCCTGTGTGACCCCCCTACAACGCCTGGGCATGCTCCTGATGAGGTGGCGGATGGTCTCCTGAGGGATCTCCTCCCAGACCTGGACTAAAGTATCCGCCAACTCCTGGACACTCTGTGGTGCAACGTGGCGTTGGTGGATGGAGCGAGACATGATGTCCCAGATGTGCTCAATTGGATTCAGGTCTGGGGAACGGGCGGGCCAGTCCATAGCATCAATGCCTTCCTCTTGCAGGAACTGCTGACACACTCCAGCCACATAAGGTCTAGCATTGTCTTGCATTAGGAGGAACCCAGGGCCAACCGCACCGGCATATGGTCTCACAAGGGGTCTGAGGATCTCATCTCGGTACCTAATGGCAGTCAGGTTACCTCTGGCGAGCACATGGAGGGCTGTGCGGCCCCCCAAAGAAATGCCACCCTACACCATGACTGACCCACCGCCAAACCGGTCATGCTGGAGGATGTTGCAGGCAACAGAACGTTCTCCACAGCATTCCAGACTCTGTCACGTCTTTCACATGTGTTCAGTGTGAACCTGCTTTCATCTGTGAAGAGAACAGGGCGCCAGTGGCGAATTTGCCAATCTTGGTGTTCTCTGGCAAATACCAAATGTCCTGCACGGTTTTGGGCTGTAAGCACAACCCCCACCTGTGGACGTCGGGCCCTCATACCACCCTCATGGAGTCTGTTTCTGATCGTTTGAGCAGATACATGCACATTTGTGGCCTGCTGGAGGTAATTTTGCAGGGCTCTGGCAGTGCTCCTCCTGCTCCTCCTTGCACAAAGGCAGATGTAGTGGTCCTGCTGCTCGGTTGTTGCCCTCCTACGGCCTCCTCCACGTCTCCTGATGTACTGGCCTGTCTCCTGGTAGCGCCTCCATGCTCTGGACACTACGCTGACAGACACAGCAAACCTTCTTGCCACAGCTCGCATTGATGTGCCATCCTGGATGAGCTGCACTACCTGAGCCACTTGTGTGGGTTGTAGATTCCGTCTCATGCTACCACTAGAGTGAAATCACCGCCAGCATTCAAAAGTGACCAAAACATCAGCCAGGAAGCATAGGAACTGAGAAGTGGTCTGTGGTCACCACCTGCAGAACCACTCCTCTATTGGGGGTGTCTTGCTAATTGCCTATAATTTCCACCTGTTGTCTATTCCATTTGCACAACAGCATGTGCAATTTATTGTCAATCAGTGTTGCTTCCTAAGTGGACAGTTTGATTTCACAGAAGTGTGACGGGCTTGGAGTTACATTGTGTTGTTTAAGTGTTCCCTTTATTTTTTCGAGCAGTGTATATAAAACATTTTAATTTCTTGTTGGACATTTAAAAAAATAAAAAACACCCGCAAACCAGCTCCAAGTGATTTTAATTTTGGAAATCTGTTACGAATTATTCTGAACCATAATAGCGATACTGTATATGTGATCATATACATTTGTAAGCAAGGTTAGATAATATTTTACTCAAATAATATGTTCAGTTTTGGCTACTTGCAGTCAAAAATAATTTGTAATTAATTTCCCGCCCCCTGACCATTCACTCAAGAAATAGAACCATCCTTTGGCTGAATCTAGTTGATGATCCCTGTTCTATACCATATGATTCTTTCTCTGTGATTTGTCCTGCAGAATGAATGTTTGCATGTGAATCTTATTGTAATACGTGTTGTGTTTTCATATTCATGTTCTAGTAGGTAGTAAAACATGTAAGCGTAAAAAGACCGTCTACGGACGCGTTCCAGGCCGACTACATTGCAGACATTGCATCAATAGTCGTCTGCGATGTAGCCAGCCTGTAACGTGCCCACTGTCTTATTTTCCCCTTAGGTGGTTACTGGCTCCAAAAGTGGCAACGTCCACCTGTCAATAGGCAAAACGGGTGGCGGCAGCAGCAGCGTCCCCCCTGGGAGTGATGCACCCTGGGAAACACCTCTGAGATGTGAGATTAGTGAGCTGTTCCAATTAGATCTGCTTCAGATATGAATCAGAACAGGTGACTATGTCTGTACTCAGTTTCGCACTCGTGGTTGGACTTCTAACGTTTGGGACGGTTGGTGTCCAGGGAAGCCGCATAGGTGAATACGGATGATTTTTGGATGCGTGAGCTGCATTTCAATGCTTGTTAGTGTAAGAGCGAAGTGGAATGAGTGATTGAACGTTACAGATTTGTTTGCTTTCTATATAGAAAGGAACTTGCGGACCTCAATAAGGTGTTTTTTTAACTGTAACATTTCAGTCTACAAAACATTTGAACACGCCTCAGATTTGTGAGGAATGTGTGTGATATAAATGTTGCGCTTTGGTGTGTTTGGAATCAATAGAAAACTGGAATGACGAATTTGAGAAGGATTGCAATTTTCTAAAAGCTTGTTTTTTTTTGTATATGTTTGAATTTTAACGTCAACTAAGCCTCATAATAGGATGCATCAACCAGGTACCTGTTTTTCAGGTTCATGCCTCTTAATTTTTTTTTTTTTTAAAGTGATACTTTTTCTTACTTTAACTCTGCATTGTTCGGGAAAGAGCTCGTTAGCAATTCTACACCTGTTCTATTTGACTCGTGACATATACAATTTGATTTGATGTGCACAGGCAGTGTTCCTATCCAATAAGATAACAATAACCTCATTAAATGAATGCAGGTGTAACCGATGTGAAATGGCTAGCTAGTTAGCGGCGTGCGCTCTAATAGCGTTTCAATCTGCGACGTCACTCGCTGAGACCTTGAAGTAGTTATTCCCCTTGCTCTGCATGGGTCGCGGACTTTTGTGGCGCGATGGGTAACGATGCTTCGAGGGTGGCTGTGGTCGATGTGTGCAGAGGGTCCCTGGTTTGAGCCCAGGTAGGGGCCGAGAAGAGGGACTGAAGCCAAACTGTTACACAGGTAACAATTTGTTGCATTAGATTCCCGTATAGTATAATTTGTATGTAATATGATGTTCTGTACTTGTATTGAGTGCAGCAGAAATATCAAACGCAAACTAGGGTCTTTCAGGTTTTGAAAAACATTGCTTTTATTTGCTGTTGTTTTACCTGTTATCTGCTCACAATGCTCAGGCTACCTGCTGTTCTATACTGTTAGAATGCTCATATACTGTTATGCTCAGGACAGTATCTTAATTAGTGTCTCAAGTGGTTATTGTTGGGTCACATATTCCCCTGGAAGTGAACATAAATAGCCCACAGTCAGTCAGACTCACCATTTCCATACAGGATTTACCCAGTGTTTTACCCAAAAGGCTCAGACCTTTCTGTTTCCATACCGGTGTCTCACTGGGCCATGGCTCCGGCAAGCCCTGCTCTCACTTGGGGCCAAAGCCTGGCCACTGGTACTTTTCATTTTGCATTTACATAACAATGGCTAACTGAACTTTAACTCCTTTAAATATGGATTTTTAAGCCTTGAGATAATTGAGACATGGATTGTGTATGTGCCATTCATAGGGTGAATGGGCAAGACAAACGGTTTAAGTGCCTTTGAACAGGGTATGGTAGTAGGTGCCAGGCACACAGGTTTGAGTGTGTCAAGAACTTCAACTCTGCTTGGTTTTTCACGCTCAACAGTTTCCCGTGTGTATCAAGAATGGTCCACCACCCAATAGACATCCAGACAAGTTGACACAACTGTGGGAAGCATTGGAGTCAACATGGGCCAGCATCCCTGTGGAATGCTTTCAACACCTTGTATAGTTATTGCCCGATATATTGAGGCTGTTCTCGGAGCAAAAGGGGGTGCAACTCAATATTAGGAAGGTGTCCTAATTTTTTGTACACTCACTCTACATTAACATATAATTTATCTAATTATCTAAATTAAATATGCCGATTTAATATTCAAATGTATTTTCTAATGGTTCTGTTGAATCCTTTGTGCATCATCGTATTGTTTATATTTCTCTCTACTGTTCTTTCGTGATTAATCAAGTCACTCTGAAGGTGGTGGTGACATATGGCCCTGACGTCACAGTCACATGGGACGGCGGTGGTGGCTTGATTACCCAGTGTGCACTGCTCGTGGCTGTGGAGTGGGCGCAGGAGGTGGACATCTTTCTTCTGCCAAGGTGCATGTTTAAAGAGCACTTGATCAGCAGTAGATGATTAAATAATGGTGAATTTCAGATGCATTAGTTTTCCTATGTGTTTTAACCACAGTTTTGATCAAAGCCCTTTTCACATCACTAGTTCTCAGTGTTTTTACAGTTTTTAATCAGCCTCATCAATTGACATGTTTATGATTTAGGGAGGTTAGGGACAGCAACTATAGGGCTATACATGCTTTATTACTGTCTTGTGTGAACATTAGGCTGATGTATAGCATGTATATTTCTATGTTCCCCTCTTAACAATTCAATTAACCATTTGATGAGTCATGTTCACATTTCAAAATATTTGCCTGTGATTATAATCAATTGAAAATGCTATTGTTTGTTCTCAGCTCGGGCTCCTTCCTTTTTCTGAACCTTACGGGGGAGGTGACACACTCATTCCAATGTACCTGCTTTGACCAATCAGAGGGAGTCTACAAGTCACAGAGCATCAGTGTTGTACCTGGTGAGTGACCTTGTAATGAGAATCAGTCAACACTAGGATGGGGTTACTCAGTACTTTTATTGCTCCAAATATATTCTAAGTACTGTCAGCACTTTTCAATCTATTTGCTTATTATAGCTCAATATATTGATCTATCACTCAATTTGGACAGTGTGATCTGGCATGTCAGTGTTGGCTTTGCAGTAACTTCCAAGGCTGACGGTATGGGGATGTGTGATCTTCCACTACTACCATTTGTCATGTTGTACTTCAGGTTCACCAACTACCCCTCCATCATCAACCACCAACCAGGTGACCATGCTTGAAAGCCATGCAAATCAGAACATCATGTAAGCTTGCCATGTCTCTCTGGATGCTAAACAATGAAATGACCAGAATAAGGATGTGAATCAGGGTCTTATTGAGGGTAGACATTGACTATATCGTCCATGACCGTGCCATGTTCATACTGAATTGATTTCTCTATGCCACTAGAGGGCACAATATATATATATATTTTTGTCCAATAACAAGCTGAGGCTTACTTTAGATATGTCTGAGAGGATAATACGAGTTTACCAGTAAGCTTACTGTTAACAACATGACAATCGTATAGAAAAACTTCTCTTTTTTTCATTTAAGAATGAGTTCATTACATTTTTAGGTGGACAGACAGCACCTTGATGCCACAACATGCATGAATTTATGCTCTGGTCATCTACCATAACATTTCTCTCATCTCTAGTAGAGGAAGTTTAGTTTTCATACAGTTGCTAGCTGAACTTTATCTCTTCTGTAAACTTGGCAAGCACAGGTGTTCCATTTCCCATGTTTCCCCACAATAGTTGTGCCATATTGAATTCCCAGAATGTATCTTATCACTGATGTTCAGTTGCTCCAAGGGATAGTGTTGTGCGTATATGATGTACGTAATTTTGTTTATAACCTCTGTCATGAATTCAAAACAGTGGGATTTTATCCACTTTTGCCTGGAAAAGTGGCCTTGTCTAAACAGCTGGAGGCCCATTTATGTACTGGTGGTCAGGGAGCGTGACGAGGCTAGGTTAACTCAATGACTGCATCACAACTGTAAACAGGAAAGGGAAACTCCAAGACTCAGATCTAATCGGAAAAAATGCTTTACCCCCTTAGGACACTTCTGTGTCAGAAGTACTCTTTGCGTCTCGATTTGGTCCTCTCCAAGTCTTCAAGAAATCCAATAATGTCAATTAACCTACTGCAATGTGAGAATTCCTTTAATACAAAGACCAATAATTCATTTATATATTGATTGTTCTGACAATTTCCCAACCAACACACACCTTTATAGTCAGTGTATGAAGTTTTATTGAAAGTTATACTGGCTTGACATAACTTTGTTAATTCTCAATTGTTGATCTGTCACAACATTACGTTATGCATCACGAAAACCCCCTGGGCCATTCTGTAAGAACAAATCTTACTTGAAGTTATTGATGACACCACCTTATTGAAAACTGCACTGACTCACTCAAACAAACACTCTACTGCAAGTGCACAGTTGTTGAATCCATGTTTACATGATCTCTTTGTTGTGATGAGGTGACAAATAGGGAGCATCATTATCCAGCTTGTCAACCTGGGCCGTGTGGGTGGGTGTTTGTGTGTATGGGGGGTGGACGGACGGACGGACGGGGGTGTTGTTTATCTGAATACTGATGACTTGCAAATGACAGAGAGCAGATAGCATGACTCCTGAGCCATCTAGCCAGTATTGCATAAACAGTTAACAGCATCAAGCCTTGGTAAGTCAGGATGGTTTGTAGCAAGCAGCCACTGCTAATGCAGCATGAAGCCCACAGCCTCAGATCCATTGGCACTCTGCTCTCATGTTTATCCCTGCATCAGAAGGAGTCAACAACGCAACAATTCTGAAGTTGCTTGTTTAATGGCAGTGAAGTCAAAAATGAACAACTTACACGGAAAATTGCAGTTTTTTCCTCACTTGTAGAAAAGTGAAAACTTTCCATCTATTCAACATTTAATCCATCTATTCAACTTTAAATGAAATACAGTTCATCACAACAGATTAACAATGTTTGTTTGGTTTAATTACATGAGATTAAAAAAAAAAAATCCTTGGGAATTTATAGTGTGTTGTCTTCTCTCAGTGACTCTGTAACAGAGGGTGTCTTTGGGACCATTGCCGGAGGCCTACTCCTCTTCATCATCTATGGCTTCTGCAGGAAATGGCTGGGAGATGAGAGACTGAGAGCCATCTTCAGGTACAAGGAGGGCTCTGATCAGTTCCCCCTGACTGTTACTGTAGGCAGGTTAGACACATGGGTCAATCCCGTGAATTATTATCATTGTAAGTCTATTGAAGAGTTAATTGTACTTTCACTTGCTTTTCTTTAGGTTTCCTCGCCTTAATCGAGTGGTAATTTATCAGATGTTCGACCACTGATCATCATCAACCAGACGATACTTTCTAGCAGGTTGCTCTGCCTGAATGTGTCGCTCAGGATAAGAGCTTTGGATAAATTACCAAAATGTACTGTATGTATTAATGAACAAGGAAACTATGTTCGGCTGTGATCAGAGCTACTTTAAAACCATGTTCGGCTGTGATCAGAGCTACTTTAAAACCATGTTCGGCTGTGATCAGAGCTACTTTAGTAGCATGTTCGGCTGTGATCAGAGCTACTTTAAAACCATGTTCGGCTGTGATCAGAGCTACTTTAAAACCATGTTCGGCTGTGATCAGAGCTACTTTAGTAGCATGTTCGGCTGTGATCAGAGCTACTTTAAAACCATGTTCGGCTGTGATCAGAGCTACTTTAAAACCATGTTCGGCTGTGATCAGAGCTACTTTAGTACCATGTTCGGCTGTGATCAGAGCTACTTTAAAACCATGTTCGGCTGTGATCAGAGCTACTTTAAAACCATGTTCGGCTGTGATCAGAGCTACTTTAGTAGCATGTTCGGCTGTGATCAGAGCTACTTTAAAACCATGTTCGGCTGTGATCAGAGCTACTTTAAAACCATGTTCGGCTGTGATCAGAGCTACTTTAGTAGCATGTTCGGCTGTGATCAGAGCTACTTTAAAACCATGTTCGGCTGTGATCAGAGCTACTTTAAAACCATGTTCGGCTGTGATCAGAGCTACTTTAGTACCATGTTCGGCTGTGATCAGAGCTACTTTAAAACCATGTTCGGCTGTGATCAGAGCTACTTTAAAACCATGTTCGGCTGTGATCAGAGCTACTTTAAAACCATGTTCGGCTGTGATCAGAGCTACTTTAAAACCATGTTCGGCTGTGATCAGAGCTACTTTAAAACCATGTTCGGCTGCTTTGAAACTATACTTCATAGACCCACAGCTTTGACCTTAAAATGATTCTGCATGTGCTGTCAAATACTTCATTAGCCAACCTATGAAGTACTTTGAAATTCATGTTTATTTGAAAGCCCTTCATCTTGAGTTTACGCTACAGTAGCATGTGTAACCTATCAGCCTTGGTTAGGTTCACTAGAGTCCCCATGGAGCTATATTAACTAGCACGAAAGGTAACAGAAGAGTATTAGGACACCAGAGACCTTCAATCTCCCAACCAAAAAGAGAGTGAGTCATTGCTAAGACTGGTTATGTCATTTAAGCTGTTCTGTAAAAACTTTCTGTGGGTTTTACCGGTGTTTTATTTTTAGGTGCATTTTTCAGAAGTAAGTGGAATATAACTAAGAACAAAACTACTAACTCAAAACTAACATTTGTAATGCCCTGTCTTGTGTCCTGAACCTTTGATTGTGCATTCATTGTTTCACACATCTTTCATCCGAGTCATTCATGCAAAATCCAATTTTTTTTGTGAAATATCATGAGAATATTTCGGTCAGTCATTTAATCCACCAAAAAATAGCTGATACAATTTTCTAAACAGAACCTTTTTGAAGTGCTAAACAAAAATAATAATAGCATTTAGCTGTAACTTGACATTTACACATTTTTCAAGTCTACTGCAAACCAAGATTTGGAGCATGTTGAGAAAAATGGCACATACAGATGTAGTATCTTTATAGGGAGGCAGGTAGCCTAGTGGTTAGAGAGGCAGGTAGCCTAGTGGTTAGAGAGGCAGGTAGCCTAGTGGTTAGAGAGGCAGGTAGCCTAGTGGTTAGAGAGGCAGGTAGCCTAGTGGTTAGAGAGGCAGGTAGCCTAGTAACCGAAAGTTTGCAAGATCGAATCCATGAGCTGATAAGGTAAAAATCTGTCATTCTGCCCCTGAACAAGGCAGTTAACCCACTGTTCCTAGGTCATCATTGAAAATAAGAATTTGTTCTTAACTGACTTGCCTAGATACATTTAACAAAATACAGGAAGATGTAGAAGAAATCATCCCATGCCATTTCTGCCTTATGCAACTCTGCACAAGATCACCTTTGCACTATGACTTGTTACTGTAACTACTACAGTATCACCTCTCTCTCTGCTTGACAACATTTGTCAGCTTAGTGTATCAATCAAATTCAGATAATGAACCTTTCATTCAATAGAATGAAATAAGAAGTATAGTACAAATACATAATGGGTATCAGAATAAAAATGTCAACATCAACAATAACACAGTTATTTTGAGTGATTTGCCCTGACAAATACAGACGTAAATAACTACAACAAATAGAGGTGCAATGACCTCTTAGAATGAAGTGAGACAAATGATGAATCCATTAAGCGAACATATTAAGTAAAGATTTCACTACAAGTATACTGTTCTATTCAAAACAGGTATTTCATTGTTCATTTCACCATTTTAAAATGGTAGCATATTCACTGAGTATATCAAACATTAAGAACACCTTCCTAATATTGAGCCCCCCCCCCCGGCACTCATTTTGCCTTCAGAACAGCCTCAATTCTGCGAGCATGGACTCTACAAGGTGTAGAAAGCATTCCACAGGGATTCTGGCCCATGTTGACTCCAATGCTTCCTACAGTTGTGTCAAGTTGGCTGGATGTCCTTTGGGTGGTGGACTGTTCTTGAGGTGACCTAGGAAACTATATAGCGTGAAAAACCCAGCAGCGTTGCAGTTCTTGACACAAACCGATGCTCCTAGCACCAACTACCATATCCTGTTCAGAGGCAAGTATTTTTGTCTGGCACATTCACCCTCTCAATGGCACTTCATACACAATCCATGTTTCAATTGTGTCAAGGCTTAAAAATCCTTTAACCTGTCTTCCCCTCCATCTACACTGATTAAAGTTGATTGATTTAACAAGTGACATCAATAAGGGATCATAACTTTCACCTGGTTGGTCTATGTCATGGAAAGAGCAGGTGTTCTTAATGTTTTGTACACTCTGTTAATGTGATATAAAATGCTCCTTACCAAGGTCACCTTTTTAAGCAAGAAACCTGTTCAAGCACTCAAGGGCACTTAAATGTTCTTACATGTGATTGGTTGATGGAACGTCAATGTTCTTACATTTGGTGGTTAATGGAACAAAGTACAAAGACACTCAGATGCTCCAGTGTAAATGTACTTAGAGATCACCCACAGTCTTTGCTGATGTTCTGTGAGTGTCTATCCTGTCTCCTATGTTGCTGGGTACATGAGTTTCATTCAGTGGAGGCTGGTGGGGGGCGCTGTAGGAGGACAGTCTCATCGTAATGGCTGGAATGTAATTAAGGGAACGGTATCAAACACATCAAAGATATGGAAACCACATGTTTGACACCGTTCCATTCCAGCCATTACAATGAGCCCGTCCTCCTCTATCTCCGCCCACCAGCCTCCACTGGTTTCATTAGAGTGGTTGCTATAGTACAACGTCATCATTTTTCTCAGGCAACTTTGTCTTCTGTATATTAGGTTTATCTATAAATGGTTCCAACAATGGATTGAATGAAAACTTTGCTGTTAATAATAAATTATGACTTTGTTTGTGACTTGTAACACTTTAATGTAGCTTTGATACGGCTCTGTTGTAATGGTAATAGCTTTGCAGTAGTAAATTTAACCATATCAAAGCGAATGAGTAACACTTAATCAAAGATATCCAGGTTGTGGTTAGACCTCTTCATAGCACTTATGAATGAGAATGCATAATTAATTCCTCGTACAAAGCTTTGGCGATGAACACCCACACACGCATCTCGCTATCTCTCCTACACACATTTTCATTTGATAAACTGAATTGCTGGAAGTTGTTGGGCCTTCCTGTCACGTGTATCACTCTGTCTTGTAAACTGTAGCTGACTGTTGCTTGTGACTAATTGCAGAAGAACTGCAGTCTTCACCACAAAGGGCTCTGGGTTCTCTGCGTCACGTTGTGCCAAAACGAGGGGTTCTTAATTAGACTGAAAAAGTGCCTCAGTGGCATCCGACAATAGAGATGTGTTCAATAGGTGTTTTGAAAAAAAAGAAACTCTTCAATCAGGATATTGTGGTGTGGCGCACACACACACACACACACACACAGTCCACATTGCAGGACCTTTATCATTCAGCAGTAATTTTCCATGTCTTGTAGCTTCCACAAGAGACGTGTTTACATGTTCAGTTGTTTTTCTATGTTAATGCAACCTCAGCTCTAACACTGTTGTATTGTTTACTAAACACTTAGTCTCTGACTCATAGACTTTATCAGTTCATTTGTGCCGTACAAGATAAAAGACATTCATAATGTACTATGCTTTACTTAGCCAGCTAAGCATTTGAAAATGTAGGACTCGATTTCAGATAAAACAGGAGGTTATCTTAAGCTGAAACTGGAATTAAGCTATTTTGACAAGTGTTTGTTTATAAGAATTGCTTTATTAGTTAGTTAATAGCTTCGTCATCTAATCTAATCACTTGTTTTTGGACTGACTTTAACCACATCTCCATCGGGGGGCGATATAGTTTCACCAACCACACACAACCCTGCAGATAAGAAGAAACAGCAATGAACTAACAGAATGGTACACAGGTTAGTCCTTTGTATTAATGAGACTATATCTCACAGATTTGTATTTTGCTTTGTCAGCCATACTAGTGCAACTGTGAATGTAGCAAACTGCTTCTCTTCATTCACAAAGATCCATAGTGAAGTAACTGAAAGCTATTGCAAATGGCTTTATACACTGAGTATACAAAACATTATGAACACCTGCTCTTTCCATGACATAAACCAACCAGATGAATCCGGGTGAAAGCCATGATCCCTTTTCCATGTCACTTGTTAAATCCACTTCAATCAGTGGAGAAGACTGGAATTTTTCATCTTTTGTCTTGCACATGCACCCTCTGCATGCTACAAATACAGAATCCATATCTCAACTGTCTCAAGGCTTAAAAATCCCGTCTTCTCCCCTTCAAAGGGATATTATTACCTTCCACACAGTATCTTCTCGACATGGGTCATATTCACTAGACACCAAATGGAAGAAAATGGACCGAAACTGGGAGGAACTACCTTAACATGTCTAATAAGAACCTCTTGCTGTAGTTGCACAACGTTTTCCATAGCAAAACAGCTTGGTATGGTGTGTACCAATGAATACAACCCTGAACCAAACTGTGCTGCAGTGCTGCCTCATATTTTCTTTTCACGTTGTAATTTGCAGTCTAGTTCCAGCAACTACACTCCGTGTACAAAACATTAAGAACACCTTCCTAATATTGTTTTGCACCTGGCCTCAATTTGTCAGGGCATGGACTCTACGAGATGTCGAATGCGTTCCCCAGGGATGCTGGCCCACGCAAACCCAGCAGCGTTGCAGTTCTTAGCACAAACCGATGTGCCTAGCACCTACTACCATACCCTGTTCAAAGAAAGGCATTTTAAATGTTTTGTCTTGCACATTCACCCTCAATGGTACACATACAGAATCCAAGACACAAATGCCTCAAGGCTTAAGTGCCTTTGAACGGGGTATGGTAGTAGGTGCTTGGTACATCGGTTTGTGCCAAGAACTGCAACGCTGCTGGGTTTACAGAGGGGGGGCAATACAGTATTAGGAAGGTGTTCTTAATGTTTTGGACACAGAGTAGTTGCTGGAACTGGACAGTTCAGGGTTGTATTCATTGGTACACACCATACCAAGCTGTTTTGCTATGGAAAACGTTGTGCAACTACAGCAAGAGGTTCTTATTAGACATGTTGAGGTAGTTCCTCCTCGTTTCGGTCCATTTTCTTCCATTTGGTGTCTAGTGAATATGACCCATGTCGACAAGATACTGTGTAGAAGGTAACAATATCCCTTTGACATCTCTGTGATCCAAGAGGTTTTAGCCCATAGAATTGGAAATTAGTTATTTAATAGGATATCTGTTTTTAGCCAGAGGGAAGGTTTCATTGGGTCCTGTCCAGCATCAATACACCAATCGGATGCATCTGACCTCACTTGCTAACGTTAGTGTACCGGCGATGTACTCTAATAGGCCAGAATCACTGGGTACAATGTCACACGCAGCTGCTCAAGTACAAACAGATTGGGTTACCCAATGGGAAATGGTAATATAACATTGTTCGGGACATCATTCATGTTTTCATGATTTGCTCTGGAAAAGTTTATTGCTGATATGGTTATCAAAGATGAAATCTGAAACGTGTGTCTTGATGAGAGCCTAATGAGGTCTACAGTCTTGTCAGGTTATGGAAATCGTTACACGCGCGTACGTTGGAGCGCACAAGCCAACACAGGGCTCTTCAAGTCTTTGATGTACAGAGGGGAACACTGATTGTCTTCAGTGTCAGGGCATGATTGGAACATTCCCTCTCAATGTCTGTGCCCCAAATGGCACTCTGTTCCTAATATAGTGCACTACTTTTGCCCAAGGCCTATAGAGAATAGGCTGCCTTTTGGGACGCATCTAGATTTTTAAGCAAATGGAATGTTGACTTTGGAATATGGCAGAATCGCTAGCTGGCAGAATACAGCGGGGCGGCCTGTCTTTACAGGTATACGGGATTCAGTGAATTTCCACCCTGTTCAATTACGGACAGCATCCTTGTCATTAATGCAGCTGGCATGCAACGGAATGCTTTCATCAGTGTTAATGGATGGTTACCCAATGCAACAACACATCTTAGTGATGTATTTTTCAGATATTTTGAAACATTGCATTCCATTACATAGAGTTCATCTATGCTACCAGAGACAAAAAGCCTGTATCTCTTTGGAAAATGACCCACATACAGTATAAGATATGGGGGGTGGCAAAATCAAAAGTCATGGCTTTGCTCTTTTCTCGTTGCCAGAGGAATATGGAAGTCCTATTTAATCAGTTTTCATATTTTTTTTCTATGTTGAGTCATAGCAGGAAAACTATTTGCAATTGGCTATTTTTAAGGTAGGCTGTGCAGTAGGTAGGCTGTGCAGTAGGTAGGCTGTGCAGTAGGTAGGCTGTGCAGTAGGTAGGTTGTGCAGTAGGTAGGTAGGTTGTGCAGTAGGTAGGCTGTGCAGTAGGCCTATTTCAAGGTTTCATGGGTGAAAATGAATGAAAATAAAGACTTTGTTGACAATGGACATTGTTCACGCTGGACATTCAAAAAGCTTCATGCAGCTCGTGCTGGTAGGCAAAGCAATTTTTCCTATGCTAATTTTTCCCAGAAGTGTATAGAAAAAATAATAGCCTACAAACGAAACAGGGTGTACAGAGGGGAACTCCCACCTTGCCTTGCATATGCTTGGCTGTTGGGGGGGGGTTTGACAGCTGTGTCGAGGGCGCCAACTCGAAAAAGATAGTCTCGGGTGTCCTCGCATGCCCGAGATGGCGGCTAAATTCCCCCTGCACCAATTAGGGTAACAGGTATGTGGTAATAGGCAATCTGGGTAAGAGGCAAGAGGCAATCTGGGCAAGAGGCAATCTGGGTAAAAGGTGATCTGGTCAAGAGGTAAAAGGTCATCTGGGTAAGAGGTAAAAGGTCATCTGGGTAAGAGGTAAACAGTCCCACTGCTTTCTATGCCCTTCTTATTCCTGTGTGTGTGTGTGTGCGTTTGTTTGTATGTTTATGTGACAGCAGTGTGCACGCATGTGTGATGACATCCCGGATCAACTGGGAAAGGCTGTGGAGAGCTGCTTACTGCGGTGGCCCCACAAAATGAAGGGATTGATCATTCTGACAACTGCACTGACACCATGCTGAACATTCCAATGTCAGCCAAGTCAACAACACAAAGGGACAGTCATTGGTACGAGTGTCTGTCTGCATTAACAGCCTATAGGCCTACAACAACTACATTTGGTTTTTGGTCCTTACAACTTTTATTACAATGCAATATACAACAATTATGTAACACAGTTACAAATAGGAGCTCATTGATCATGGATTAATCAATTCTTAATTGTATGCTGGGTTTCCTGCAAGGAGAGGGAATGAAGTGTAATGTAATGCCTAATACACTGTCATGTTTTGCGTTGACCAGCCCAAGGAGAGGTAATGGGCATAGGAAGCATTGGGACTTCTTAATCCCCACGATGCTTATCAAAGTAGTATAGTGGAGGTATACGCCGTATAAAGTAATAAGGCTGATGGAACAGATCCGAATGTTTAGCTTAAAATGTTGATAAACTAATATTTCTTCACGTTTTAAGTGCAGCAATGTGCACACGGTGGTAGACCTACACGCAAACGTTCCAATTTGCGGGAATACGCCATTCTAAAATGTGCACTGCAAATGCAAGCTGTTTCGTGGACAGAGATGGAAATATCAGTTCAAAATTTTGAAAGAGGGGAGATTTAAAGATGCAACAACTTTCATGGGTTGCTAATGTGGCTAGGAAAATGCCTTTGACTGCTAGACAATGAAATGAAGTTGAAAGAAAACCCTTAGAACAGGATAACGCAGATGAAGTCTTTATAAAATAACTGCCTTCACGTTTCTATGGAGTGATTTTGGCTATAGGCTACTTTGAAGCAAGGTAAGACATGCCTCATAATATGAGGTAAAACGTCCAGCTTTCAAACAATTAAGGAACAGGAAAAAAATAGCAATGCTAATGATAGGTCTAACCTAACCGTCTTCTTGTAGATTGAAAGGCTTTCCCTAAAACCGCCAATGAAATGTTAACTAGCTACATAGCTACAAAGTAGCCTATGCCCACCTGGAAAAAATATATAATGATTATTTTCATCAATCTAGTGGCCACTCCCTCTCATGTGCACACTGCTAACCAAATAACAGTGGTAGGTGTTTTGTACAGTTGAATCTACAATCCAAAATCAAAACGTGTTCGTCTTCAAAAGTGTTCTCCTGATGTGGTTTAAGCATTGTCGTGGACTTAGAACATCCAATTTGGCTGTTTTTCTATATAAAAAAAAAAGTGAGATTGAGAGTGAAAACATGGGAAAAATTTAGCAAAATCTGAAACCTGTGAATTTCTGACTCCTTTAACAGCCTTATTTATCTGTTTCAATAGTAGGACTACTATTAGCCTACTTGCACAGTACAGCTGGGGTTGGCCTGACTGTGAAAGACCAATATGGGATTCATAATTTTTAGATCATTCAGAGTGTATGTCACTGTTTGTCATATACTTTTTCACACAGGGCGCCTTTCCTTCACCAGCGGGCGTTTTGATATTTTGGGGCAAAATTAGAGTATACTCACTTTTCCGGGCACCACTACACTAGTGGGTGCAGTGGGACCTCTTACCCAGATTGCTGTAGGGGGAATCTACCCGTCATCTCAGGCATGCAAGGACACCCGATACGCTCTCTGTTTACAGTTGACGGCCTCGACACATCTGCCACAAACACAAGATGTTCATCTGTTTGTGTGATAACACACACAATGAGACACACGGCTGATCTCATGCCACAGCTGTTCATCTGTTTGTGTGATATCAACACACACAATGAGACACACGGCTGATCTCATGCCACAGCTGTTCATCTGTTTGTGTGATATCAACACACACAATGAGACACACGGCTGATCTCACGCAACAGCTGTTCATCTGTTTGTGTGATAACACACACAATGAGACACACGACTGATCTCATGCCACAGCTGTTCATCTGTTTGTGTGATATCAACACACACAATGAGACACACGGCTGATCTCACGCCACAGCTGTTCATCTGTTTGTGTGATAACACACACAATGAGACACACGACTGATCTCATGCCACAGCTGTTCATCTGTTTGTGTGATATCAACACACACAATGAGACACACGGCTGATCTCACGCCACAGCTGTTCATCTGTTTGTGTGAATGAGGGATCTTTTGTCCAGGGTGCAGTGTATGAGGGTATGGAGAGTGTGTGTGACAAAATAATGTACCTTGGAGAATACGGGCATCGATCCCGCTACCTCTCGCATGCTAAGCGAGCGCTCTACCATTTGAGCTAATTCCCCAGCTGTTAGAAGTGGCCACAAGGAGTATTGTAGAAGCTTCCGCCCTGGCCACGGGATCCTCTTGGCTTACTTGGTAACTTACTCGCTAGCAGTTGCTGAGCCATCATGACTCGTAACAGCTGTCATTTTTGGCAAGTTTGGCTGGTTAGCTCAGTTGGTCAGAGTGTGGTGCCATCAATGCCAAGGTTGCAGGTTCAATCCCTGTACTTGCGATAAGTTGTTTTTTGAGTGCTTATGCTCTGTACCCCTTGCAGATGTGGTGTGTGCTTGAGAGAGAGAGAGAGAGATACCTTGCTATACACAGTGGACTATGTATCCAAGCCCTTCCATAAATAATATAAATTATGCAACCATGGCGTCTGACAGGTGTAGGCCTATCATACGGCTGAGAGGTACCAGCTGTAAATGTAAAAACTCTGTAGTAACAGAGATCTTCTAAAGGTGTTACATAATATCACAGTATTATTATCTAGACTAGAGCCATACTGTAACACCTGGCTAGGGGCAGTGCATCAAAAACAACAGTCATAATGACACACAGTATTGATTGTACACCAAGGTTAGCTAGTGTACTGTCTTGCACATCCCTGCATAATGTGTGGTGTCACAGTTTGGAAGCAGGACTGGGGACAGCTTTGCCCAGAGCTCCCAAAACCCTGGGCTATTTCCCAGGCGGATTGATTCTTCCATGACAGACAAAAGACTAAATGAGGACACAGATATTGATCTGAAACTGGATTAAAAACTAATCTGAAATATACCCTGAGAGTTTAGGTATCTGTGGATATGTTAGTATCGTTGTTGTACTCCTAGAAGCCACATGCCCTGTAACTGTATCCTGTATTCCTACCTTGTATCTGTTAAGACCAGTTACCCAGTGCTATTTGTGGATGTCACTGCAGTTTAGTTAGTAACAAAACAAAAGTATACTGACCTTCATTAGGCTATAAAGTTATTATTTATTTATTAGAAGATCACTGAATGACAATCAAAACTAACTAGTAAATAGAACTAGTGATGTTATGTTCTCTGACATCTTGAACAACTAGCTGTTGCTTCAAGTTGACCTATATATCTCCAAACCAGTAAGTGGTGTCCATCCAAACCAGTAAGTGGTGTCCATCCAAACCAGTAGGTAGTGTCCATGACAACATTGCACACTATTGTTTTGTTTTATGGTAAACACACACTGCTTTCAACAGGTCAGTAGAATAGAAGAAACAATACAACCAAACACAACCGCAGGCAGGTTTGTTCAAATAGTGTTTGACTTTCACCCTGATAAGAAAGATCTATGTCAGGCTTTGTATGAGTGAATAGACTATACTAAATTGTCTCTCTCTCTCTGCTCTCTCTCTGCTCTCTCTCTCTCTCTCTCTCAGAGGTTTTCATTTTATTGCCCTCTTGCATGTGTATCCTACCTACCTGCAAAGCGTTTCACAATAAGGCTTGGTTTTGTCTTGCCACCACAATTAAGTTAACTCAACGCAATGAATGCCTCATCACCTTTTTATCACCAGGCTTGTTTTATTCATGGCATTGTGCTCCTTTATACATGTCTGGAGGGGATTTAAGGATCTAAGAAGGATGGTTTTGTGGTCTCAGTGCTGTGTCAACATGTCCAACAGAAGAGCTACCTGTGCACAACCATACCATAGACTCAGAGAGTGACTGGCCAGATCTGAATACCCATACTAACGTACTACATAAACTGAATACTTACTTTGGCGTTTTATCTAGTAGAATTCATACGTCTTTTCACACGTACGTGTTTGACAGCAGCTGATAATCAGATAAATTGATGCACTGTAGCAAAATGAACGCATGACAATAGTCAAAGCAATCGCACATTATCATCATCATCACCACCACCATCTAATTTTTAACTTTTGGATTTAACCAGGATAGTTCACTCAGCAACAATCATCTAATACAACAGTCCATGAATTTACTTACGTCACCTCCTAAACTGAATATCCAACCCTGTAAAACAGAGTAAATTATCTCAGGTAAACTAACTGGTAGGGTGAGGTCTCAGAAACTAACTGGTAGGGTGAGGTCTCAGAAACTAACTGGTAGGGTGAGGTCTCAGAAACTAACTGGTAGGGTGAGGTCTCAGAAACTAACTGGTAGGGTGAGGTCTCAGGTAAACTAACTGGTAGGGTGAGGTCTCAGGTAAACTAACTGGTAGGGTGAGGTCTCAGAAACTAACTGGTAGGGTGAGGTCTCAGGTAAACTAACTGGTAGGGTGAGGTCTCAGGTAAACTAACTGGTAGGGTGAGGTCTCAGGTAAACTAACTGGTAGGGTGAGGTCTCAGGTAAACTAACTGGTAGGGTGAGGTCTCAGAAACTAACTGGTAGGGTGATGTCTCAGGTAAACTAACTGGTAGGGTGATGTCTCGGGTAAACTAACTGGTAGGGTGAGGTCTCGGGTAAACTAACTGGTAGGGTGAGGTCTCGGGTAAACTAACTGGTAGGGTGAGGTCTCGGGTAAACTAACTGGTAGGGTGAGGTCTCGGGTAAACTAACTGGTAGGGTGAGGTCTCGGGTAAACTAACTGGTAGGGTGAGGTCTCGGGTAAACTAACTGGTAGGGTGAGGTCTCGGGTAAACTAACTGGTAGGGTGAGGTCTCGGGTAAACTAACTGGTAGGGTGAGGTCTAAGGTAAACTAACTGGTAGGGTGAGGTCTCAGGTAAACTAACTGGTAGGGTGAGGTCTCAGGTAAACTAACGGGTAGGGTGATGTCTCAGGTAAACTAACTGGTAGGGTGATGTCTCAGGTAAACTAACTGGTAGGGTGATGTCTCAGGTAAACTAACTGGTAACATAATGAGTTACAACAACAATGGCAACCATCACCTCAAACCACATCAAAGGCTTTCGTACCTTTGGATACATTTTCCATTGTGTGATCAAACATCGCAGAGATGAAAGGAAACCGGAAGGAAGGGGAACTCCCGTCTGGTGTTGTGCCATAAGTTATGTTACTGCTGATACTTTTAGTTGCAGTGCAGGAGCAGGCTCTGAGCAAGCTCTACAAACCCTGCAAACATAGGAATGACAAAGCTGTTAGTTGTATACCAACTTATTATGCAGACATGAACTATATGATATACAATGATTGTCCATCTACCAACCAATGGACCACTATTAGTGATGGATTCTTTAGACATATAATATTCTCTCTTTGATCCAGAGTGATAGTAAATAGTTTTTATCTGGGTGGGTCAACATATATGGATCCTGATGTTTTTACCTTGTATAAGGTCAAAAGCCGAAATCAAAGAAAGGAACAGCTGTTCAAAAGATGGTTGGTCTTTTGGATGGTGTCTGTGTTTTATGGAAATGTCAGTTCAATGTTGCCTTAAATCAGTGGTGTAATGTCATGCTTTTTCAAATTCAAAATGGATCAAATGTGGGAGGTCAAAGGGTGAGACACAATCTAGCCCACTTGTAACAATGGAGGTCGCCATGGATACTCAGCTGTGGTCAGAACGGAATAGATGTAGCATTGCATATCGCTGTCATCCATCTAGCACAGCTGTGGTCAGAACGGAATAGATGTAGCATTGCATATCGCTGTCATCCATCTAGCACAGCTGTGGTCAGAACGGAATAGATGTAGCATTGCATATCGCTGTCATCCATCTAGCACAGCTGTGGTCAGAACGGAATAGATGTAGCATTGCATATCGCTGTCATCCATCTAGCACAGCTGTGGTCAGAACGGAATAGATGTAGCATTGCATATCGCTGTCATCCATCTAGCACAGCTGTGGTCAGAACGGAATAGATGTAGCATTGCATATCGCTGTCATCCATCTAGCACAGCTGTGGTCAGAACGGAATAGATGTAGCATTGCATATCGCTGTCATCCATCTAGCACAGCTGTGGTCAGAACGGAATAGATGTAGCATTGCATATCGCTGTCATCCATCTAGCACAGCTGTGGTCAGAACGGAATAGATGTAGCATTGCATATCGCTGTCATCCATCTAGCACAGCTGTGGTCAGAACGGAATAGATGTAGCATTGCATATCGCTGTCATCCATCTAGCACAGCTGTGGTCAGAACGGAATAGATGTAGCATTGCATATCGCTGTCATCCATCTAGCACAGCTGTGGTCAGAACGGAATAGATGTAGCATTGCATATCGCTGTCATCCATCTAGCACAGCTGTGGTCAGAACGGAATAGATGTAGCATTGCATATCGCTGTCATCCATCTAGCACAGCTGTGGTCAGAACGGAATAGATGTAGCATTGCATATCGCTGTCATCCATCTAGCACAGCTGTGGTCAGAACGGAATAGATGTAGCATTGCATATCGCTGTCATCCATCTAGCACAGCTGTGGTCAGAACGGAATAGATGTAGCATTGCATATCGCTGTCATCCATCTAGCACAGCTGTGGTCAGAACGGAATAGATGTAGCATTGCATATCGCTGTCATCCATCTAGCACAGCTGTGGTCAGAACGGAATAGATGTAGCATTGCATATCGCTGTCATCCATCTAGCACAGCTGTGGTCAGAACGGAATAGATGTAGCATTGCATATCGCTGTCATCCATCTAGCACAGCTGTGGTCAGAACGGAATAGATGTAGCATTGCATATCGCTGTCATCCATCTAGCACAGCTGTGGTCAGAACGGAATAGATGTAGCATTGCATATCGCTGTCATCCATCTAGCACAGCTGTGGTCAGAACGGAATAGATGTAGCATTGCATATCGCTGTCATCCATCTAGCACAGCTGTGGTCAGAACGGAATAGATGTAGCATTGCATATCGCTGTCATCCATCTAGCACAGCTGTGGTCAGAACGGAATAGATGTAGCATTGCATATCGCTGTCATCCATCTAGCACAGCTGTGGTCAGAACGGAATAGATGTAGCATTGCATATCGCTGTCATCCATCTAGCACAGCTGTGGTCAGAACGGAATAGATGTAGCATTGCATATCGCTGTCATCCATCTAGCACAGCTGTGGTCAGAACGGAATAGATGTAGCATTGCATATCGCTGTCATCCATCTAGCACAGCTGTGGTCAGAACGGAATAGATGTAGCATTGCATATCGCTGTCATCCATCTAGCACAGCTGTGGTCAGAACGGAATAGATGTAGCATTGCATATCGCTGTCATCCATCTAGCACAGCTGTGGTCAGAACGGAATAGATGTAGCATTGCATATCGCTGTCATCCATCTAGCACAGCTGTGGTCAGAACGGAATAGATGTAGCATTGCATATCGCTGTCATCCATCTAGCACAGCTGTGGTCAGAACGGAATAGATGTAGCATTGCATATCGCTGTCATCCATCTAGCACAGCTGTGGTCAGAACGGAATAGATGTAGCATTGCATATCGCTGTCATCCATCTAGCACAGCTGTGGTCAGAACGGAATAGATGTAGCATTGCATATCGCTGTCATCCATCTAGCACAGCTGTGGTCAGAACGGAATAGATGTAGCATTGCATATCGCTGTCATCCATCTAGCACAGCTGTGGTCAGAACGGAATAGATGTAGCATTGCATATCGCTGTCATCCATCTAGCACAGCTGTGGTCAGAACGGAATAGATGTAGCATTGCATATCGCTGTCATCCATCTAGCACAGCTGTGGTCAGAACGGAATAAATGTAGCATTGCATATCGCTGTCATCCATCTAGCACAGCTGTGGTCAGAACGGAATAGATGTAGCATTGCATATCGCTGTCATCCATCTAGCACAGCTGTGGTCAGAACGGAATAGATGTAGCATTGCATATCGCTGTCATCCATCTAGCACAGCTGTGGTCAGAACGGAATAGATGTAGCATTGCATATCGCTGTCATCCACCTAGCACAGCTGTGGTCAGAACGGAATAGATGTAGCATTGCATATCGCTGTCATCCACCTAGCACAGCTGTGGTCAGAACGGAATAGATGTAGCATTGCATATCGCTGTCATCCACCTAGCACAGCTGTGGTCAGAACGGAATAGATGTAGCATTGCATATCGCTGTCATCCACCTAGCACAGCTGTGGTCAGAACGGAATAGATGTAGCATTGCATATCGCTGTCATCCATCTAGCACAGCTGTGGTCAGAACGGAATAGATGTAGCATTGCATATCGCTGTCATCCACCTAGCACAGCTGTGGTCAGAACGGAATAGATGTAGCATTGCATATCGCTGTCATCCACCTAGCACAGCTGTGGTCAGAACGGAATAGATGTAGCATTGCATATCGCTGTCATCCACCTAGCACAGCTGTGGTCAGAACGGAATAGATGTAGCATTGCATATCGCTGTCATCCACCTAGCACAGCTGTGGTCAGAACGGAATAGATGTAGCATTGCATATCGCTGTCATCCATCTAGCACAGCTGTGGTCAGAACGGAATAGATGTAGCATTGCATATCGCTGTCATCCACCTAGCACAGCTGTGGTCAGAACGGAATAGATGTAGCATTGCATATCGCTGTCATCCATCTAGCACAGCTGTGGTCAGAACGGAATAGATGTAGCATTGCATATCGCTGTCATCCATCTAGCACAGCTGTGGTCAGAACGGAATAGATGTAGCATTGCATATCGCTGTCATCCATCTAGCACAGCTGTGGTCAGAACGGAATAGATGTAGCATTGCATATCGCTGTCATCCATCTAGCACAGCTGTGGTCAGAACGGAATAGATGTAGCATTGCATATCGCTGTCATCCATCTAGCACAGCTGTGGTCAGAACGGAATAGATGTAGCATTGCATATCGCTGTCATCCACCTAGCACAGCTGTGGTCAGAACGGAATAGATGTAGCATTGCATATCGCTGTCATCCATCTAGCACAGCTGTGGTCAGAACGGAATAGATGTAGCATTGCATATCGCTGTCATCCACCTAGCACAGCTGTGGTCAGAACGGAATAGATGTAGCATTGCATATCGCTGTCATCCATCTAGCACAGCTGTGGTCAGAACGGAATAGATGTAGCATTGCATATCGCTGTCATCCATCTAGCACAGCTGTGGTCAGAACGGAATAGATGTAGCATTGCATATCGCTGTCATCCATCTAGCACAGCTGTGGTCAGAACGGAATAGATGTAGCATTGCATATCGCTGTCATCCACATAGCACAGCTGTGGTCAGAACGGAATAGATGTAGCATTGCATATCGCTGTCATCCACCTAGCACAGCTGTGGTCAGAACGGAATAGATGTAGCATTGCATATCGCTGTCATCCATCTAGCACAGCTGTGGTCAGAACGGAATAGATGTAGCATTGCATATCGCTGTCATCCACCTAGCACAGCTGTGGTCAGAACGGAATAGATGTAGCATTGCATATCGCTGTCATCCATCTAGCACAGCTGTGGTCAGAACGGAATAGATGTAGCATTGCATATCGCTGTCATCCATCTAGCACAGCTGTGGTCAGAACGGAATAGATGTAGCATTGCATATCGCTGTCATCCATCTAGCACAGCTGTGGTCAGAACGGAATAGATGTAGCATTGCATATCGCTGTCATCCACCTAGCACAGCTGTATAATCCATCACCTATTTCAAAGCATTATGATGAAGCTCTAGGAGAACTGATGGACAACAGTGTCACACCAGGCAGGTAAACACATCCATCTGTCCGTGTCTGAGCTGTGAGAGGTGAGAAGAGCGGCTGAGAAATATTTTACATGGCTGAAGGAATGATGTCACACAGACACATGTACGCATGCACACACACACACTACCATCCACATCCTAGACTGCAGTGCAGAGACCTCTTGTATTCAACCCACAACATGACTGTCTCTCTCTCTCCCTCCATCAGCCAGCCATTTCACCTTGGGCATTGACATTGTATTATGGGATTAAGCACATCTCTCTCTGTCTCTCTGTATCTCTGTCTCTCGGTCTCTGTCTCGACGTCAAAGATGCTAGCTAGTGACACGAGCAGACTGCCAAAGTGTTGCGTCGCCGCCTCTCGCTCACGTCTCACTTTCCCCCCAGAGATACACACACACACACACACACAGAGAAGCGGCAGGCTAGCAGGTCCCCCCTCAGGCAGGGAAGAGTGTGCTTGGAATACCAAAGAGTCCCTCTTTGTGACATGGCAATGAGTAGTAGATCTATCTGGAGCCGTGCCAGTCGATTGTCATGTACAACACCCAGTAACAAGGCCCCAGGTCATTAGAAATAGACCGAGGAACCACGCCCTCTGGAGGGAGATGTCATTGAGGTTAGACTGAGATTTGTAATGACTTCGGGCCATGGCAGACCTGGGGTTGATAGAATCTGTGGAAAAGTGTGACCGAGGTTTATTATCAAAAACCTTTACACTGTTATTTTTAGACTGTAGAATTCTGTATTATTTGCGGATTTTTTAAAATCGTTTTTGGTAACTAACCTCACATTCTTTAATTCAAAGAATTTCTTGGGCTGCAACATTTTTGGCGTTGTTGTTTTCAAATGTTTATCTGGTATAACGGAGACATCTCTGATGGTGAAGGTCAACCGGTATTTTGAGCCCACGTTATCCTCCAGGCCAGGGTGCTGGAAGTAGGGGGAAAGTTCCATCACAAGAAGCTAGCTGTCAAGTGTAATTACATTTCAGGTAGTCTCAGACAATTCACTCTTGAGGTGACAGAGTGAAAAGGTGACCATCATTGCTAATTAAAGTTGAATGTCCTCTGCAGAGGCCGAAAATTGCATTTTATTATGCGTTACTTTCATTTTTTGTCTTGTCATTGAGAGTAACAAAGAAACTTGGGAATGCCAGGCACATACATATTTGTTGATTGGGTGCCAGACCTCCTCATGTTCTGGCTACATCACCACCTGTGCTGTGTGTGTGTGTGTGTGTGTATGTGTGTATATATATATATATGTATATATATATATATATATGTATATGTATATGTATATGTATATATGTGTGTGTGTGTGTGTGTGTGTGTGTGTGTGTGTGTGTGTGAGAGAGAGACAGACTCATCTCTGTCTCCGAGTAATTTCACGCCAGTAACCCAATCTCCCCGGAGTCTGCTGTCTGTAGCTCCGCTGTGAAAAATAGTTTTTGTTTAAAGGTAGAGAAATATTGCATGAGGCGGCCTGCCTGCTGCTTTTATAACTCTAAGAAATTTGTTGTGGGCCTTTAGGTTCCTCATTGTATTGCTGGATAGCCATGCTCTCATTGATTTGCTGTGTCAAGGATTTAGGTTTGTATGCCACAACATAGAGAGTAAACATTCACTGGCTCGTTTTATGTGTTTGTATTAAAGAACAGGAAATTAATTCATAAACAGGAAGTGATGCCCTACTGAAATATGCCCTACTATGATAGAAAACCTTGTTAATGATGGCTTCTGTGTTTAATATTTCTGTATTAACAAATGTTTCGAAGCAAAATGTATGATCTGTGCTAGGAAATTCAAATTTGAGAGAAATGGCATATTCTGTTAAAGCACAGGAAATGAAGTGATCACACTAATCCTGCTATAGTAGAAAGACCATGTTATTTGTCTATCCTCTCAGTGTCAATGGTTGTCAAGGCAAAAGACTTCATCTGTACTGAACATGAATAAAGCATTGGGGAAAAACAGAATACATCATGACATTCAAAGCATGTTTTAGGGGAACAGCCAGCGGTCGGCACTTCCGAGATCAAAGGCTTCTACCCAGAAGACACTGGGCCTCTCTAAGCTCCTGGTGGCCTACTCAATTCCCTGGACAATAGGCAGAATAGTTGACGGTTACAAGTCGAGCCTTTGAACACACCCAGCACAGCCGATTCAAACCCACAATACCCTTGAGTCATCAGCGCCCCAGAGACATGCCATACACACACACACACACACACATTTCTCTGAACCTTTTATATCTGCCTTTTATAAACTGTGTGTGACAAATAAAAAAATTGGATTGTATTTGATTTCTCACACACACACACTCACACACACACACACACTCACACTCACACTCACACACACACACACGTGCAAAAAACACAACCTGTGGGCATACTCGTAGTGTTGGTCACCTTGTTTGCACTCTGAAGATGAAGGGACAAACGTTAACAGCCATCACACAGTAGCTTTAAAACAACACTTACCCCCTAATGCACTATCTGGTATTATATTACTGCTCCTGGAGGATCACACGGAGGTGTGACTAATGATCACAATGATATTTCATGTGCTGATTATATGAAAAACATATCCATGAATCAATAGTTATATTTCTGAGAAAGAATGGTCCTGCATTCAATAGTGTGTGTGTGTGTGTGTAAACAGTAGGAAATCATATTAAATGAAATGTTATTTGTCACATGCACCGAATACAACTGGTGACTTTACCATGAAATGCTTGATTACGAGCCCTTAACCAACAATGTCGTTTATAAAATAGTAACTAGAGGAATAAAATAAAATACACAAGAATGGAGCTAAATACAGGAGTACCAGCACCAGATCAATGTGGAGCTACATACAGGGAGTACCAGTACCAGATCAATGTGCAGCTATATACAGGGAGTACCAGTACCAGATCAATGTGGAGCTAAATACAGGAGTACCAGCACCAGATCAATGTGGAGCTACATACAGGGAGTACCAGTACCAGATCAATGTGGAGCTATATACAGGGAGTACCAGTACCAGATCAATGTGGAGCTATATACAGGAGTACCAGTACCAGATCAATGTGCAGCTATATACAGGGAGTACCTGTACCAGATCAATGTGGAGCTACATACAGGGAGTACCAGTACCAGATCAATGTGGAGCTACATACAGGGAGTACCAGTACCAGATCAATGTGGAGCTATATACAGGGAGTACCAGTACCAGATCAATGTGGAGCTACATACAGGGAGTACCAGTACCAGATCAATGTGGAGCTATATACAGGGAGTACCAGTACCAGATCAATGTGGAGCTATATACAGGGAGTACCAGTACCAGATCAATGTGGAGCTATATAAAGGGAGTACCAGTATCACATGTCAGGTAAATTGCCATTAAAAAGCTCATTGTCTGTGTGATGTGAATCTTTGAATGTATCAGGTTTTAGATTACATAGACTATTTAGTGAATCTACGTGGCTCTTTAGAGCTGGAATCTATAATGGTGAAACTGACACATTCGTCTGCAATATTATAACAACAAAGATGTCACTTCTGATAAGGAACACATTTTCCCCCTGGTATCATTGCAAATCATTGCATGCGAGATGGAACAGCAGAGTATGAATTTTTACAATTATTTCATCAAGATGATCTCCTCCTTTTCATGAAGAAAAATAAATAAATAACAAACCGGCTTGGGTGACCAGTGGTGCTGTTTCACCCTATGCTGATCAATGTGAGTCTGCATGTGAGCTAGTCGTCATGATTATTTGTATCCTGTACTATTTCGGCAACGTGAGAATTTAAGAATAGTTGGCTAGGATGTGTGACTTCCCTCTCCCCTTTCTATGAAAGAGTAACATGACATGGACTAATGCTACTGAGTTTGTTACTCCATTTGGCCAGGGAAAATATGCCTGGAGCTAACCTTTCGTTTTGCATGAAGGAGCTGTTGGAAGACCCCCAGCTGTATGTTGTGCTGTATGTACAACATAGTAGCCTAACGTCCTTTCATTAGTGAGTTGCAGAAGTTCCATAGGCATTATTTGTTTAATCAGTAACTACCTTGACTAAAATCCCACAGTGTTAAGGTATTAACCCATGTCCATGGTTACCACAATAGCCCTGAAAGCTCCAGGGCAAAGCTTCTTAGTAAAGCTCCTGGGTAAAGCTCTTTAGTAAAGCTCCTTAGTAAAGCTCCTTAGTAAAGCTCCTTAGTAAAGCTCCTGGGTAAAGCTCCTTAGTAAAGCTCCTTAGTAAAGCT
Organism: Oncorhynchus mykiss; assembly: GCF_057628025.1. Lineage (NCBI taxonomy): Eukaryota > Metazoa > Chordata > Actinopteri > Salmoniformes > Salmonidae > Oncorhynchus > Oncorhynchus mykiss. Next base: position 11,906,450 of record NC_143026.1, on the reverse strand, counting down.
CTTGGGTAAAGCTCCTTAGTAAAGCTCCTTAGTAAAGCTCCTTAGTAAAGCTCCTTAGTAAAGCTCCTTAGTAAAGCTCCTTAGTAAAGCTCCTTAGTAAAGCTCTTGGGTAAAGCTCTTGGGTAAAGCTCCTTAGTAAAGCTCCTTAGTAAAGCTCCTGGGTAAAGCTCCTGGGTAAAGCTCCTTAGTAAAGCTCTTGGGTAAAGCTCTTGGGTAAAGCTCTTGGGTAAAGCTCCTTAGTAAAGCTCCTTAGTAAAGCTCCTTAGTAAAGCTCCTGGGTAAAGCTCCTTAGTAAAGCTCCTTAGTAAAGCTCTTGGGTAAAGCTCTTGGGTAAAGCTCCTTAGTAAAGCTCCTTGGTAAAGCTCCTGGGTAAAGCTCCTTAGTAAAGCTCCTTAGTAAAGCTCCTTAGTAAAGCTCCTTAGTAAAGCTCCTTAGTAAAGCTCCTGGGTAAAGCTCCTTAGTAAAGCTCCTTAGTAAAGCTCTTGGGTAAAGCTCCTTAGTAAAGCTCTTGGGTAAAGCTCCTTAGTAAAGCTCCTTAGTAAAGCTCCTGGGTAAAGCTCCTGGGTAAAGCTCCTTAGTAAAGCTCCATAGTAAAGCTCCTGGGTAAAGCTCCTGGGTAAAGCTCCTTAGTAAAGCTCCTTAGTAAAGCTCTTGGGTAAAGCTCTTGGGTAAAGCTCCTGGGTAAAGCTCCTGGGTAAAGCTCCTTAGTAAAGCTCCTTAGTAAAGCTCCTTAGTAAAGCTCCTTAGTAAAGCTCTTGGGTAAAGCTCCTTAGTAAAGCTCCTTAGTAAAGCTCCTTAGTAAAGCTCTTGGGTAAAGCTCTTTAGTAAAGCTCCTTAGTAAAGCTCCTTAGTAAAGCTCTTGGGTAAAGCTCCTTAGTAAAGCTCCTTAGTAAAGCTCCTTAGTAAAGCTCCTTAGTAAAGCTCCTGGGTAAAGCTCCTGGGTAAAGCTCCTTAGTAAAGCTCCTTAGTAAAGCTCCTGGGTAAAGCTCTTTAGTAAAGCTCCTGGGTAAAGCTCCTGGGTAAAGCTCCTGGGTAAAGCTCCTTAGTAAAGCTCCTGGGTAAAGCTCCTTAGTAAAGCTCCTTAGTAAAGCTCCTTAGTAAAGCTCCTTAGTAAAGCTCCTGGGTAAAGCTCCTTAGTAAAGCTCCTGGGTAAAGCTCCTTAGTAAAGCTCCTGGGTAAAGCTCTTTAGTAAAGCTCCTTAGTAAAGCTCCTTAGTAAAGCTCCTGGGTAAAGCTCCTGGGTAAAGGTCCTGGGTAAAGCTCCTGGGTAAAGCTCCTGGGTAAAGCTCCTTAGTAAAGCTCCTGGGTAAAGCTCCTGGGTAAAGCTCCTTAGTAAAGCTCCTTAGTAAAGCTCCTTAGTAAAGCTCCTGGGTAAAGCTCTTGGGTAAAGCTCCTGGGTAAAGCTCTTGGGTAAAGCTCCTGGGTAAAGCTCCTTAGTAAAGCTCCTTAGTAAAGCTCCTTAGTAAAGCTCCTGGGTAAAGCTCCTTAGTAAAGCTCCTGGGTAAAGCTCCTTAGTAAAGCTCCTTAGTAAAGCTCCTGGGTAAAGCTCCTTAGTAAAGCTCCTTAGTAAAGCTCCTTAGTAAAGCTCTTGGGTAAAGCTCTTGGGTAAAGCTCCTGGGTAAAGCTCCTTAGTAAAGCTCCTTAGTAAAGCTCCTTAGTAAAGCTCTTGGGTAAAGCTCTTGGGTAAAGCTCCTTAGTAAAGCTCCTTAGTAAAGCTCCTTAGTAAAGCTCCTTATTAAAGCTTGGGTAAAGCTCCTGGGTAAAGCTCCTTAGTAAAGCTCCTGGGTAAAGCTCCTTAGTAAAGCTCTTGGGTAAAGCTCTTGGGTAAAGCTCCTTAGTAAAGCTCCTTAGTAAAGCTCCTTAGTAAAGCTCCTGGGTAAAGCTCCTGGGTAAAGCTCCTGGGTAAAGCTCTTGGGTAAAGCTCTTTAGTAAAGCTCCTTAGTAAAGCTCCTTAGTAAAGCTCCTTGGTAAAGCTCCTGGTTAAAGCTCCTGGGTAAAGCTCCTTAGTAAAGCTCTTGGGTAAAGCTCTTGGGTAAAGCTCCGTAGTAAAGCTCCTTAGTAAAGCTCATTAGTAAAGCTCCTGGGTAAAGCTCCTGGGTAAAGCTCCTGGGTAAAGCTCCTGGGTAAAGCTCCTGGGTAAAGCTCTTGGGTAAAGCTCTTGGGTAAAGCTCCTTAGTAAAGCTCCTTGGTAAAGCTCCTGGGTAAAGCTCCTGGGTAAAGCTCCTGGGTAAAGCTCTTGGGTAAAGCTCTTGGGTAAAGCTCTTGGGTAAAGCTCCTGGGTAAAGCTCCTGGGTAAAGCTCCTTAGTAAAGCTCCTGGGTAAAGCTCCTTAGTAAAGCTCCTGGGTAAAGCTCCTTAGTAAAGCTCCTGGGTAAAGCTCCTTAGTAAAGCTCTTGGGTAAAGCTCTTGGGTAAAGCTCCTTAGTAAAGCTCCTTAGTAAAGCTCCTGGGTAAAGCTCCTGGGTAAAGCTCCTGGGTAAAGCTCCTTAGTAAAGCTCCTGGGTAAAGCTCCTTAGTAAAGCTCCTTAGTAAAGCTCCTGGGTAAAGCTCTTGGGTAAAGCTCCTGGGTAAAGCTCCTGGGTAAAGCTCCTTAGTAAAGCTCCTGGGTAAAGCTCCTTAGTAAAGCTCCTGGGTAAAGCTCCTTAGTAAAGCTCTTGGGTAAAGCTCTTGGGTAAAGCTCTTGGGTAAAGCTCCTTAGTAAAGCTCCTTAGTAAAGCTCCTGGGTAAAGCTCCTGGGTAAAGCTCCTGGGTAAAGCTCCTTAGTAAAGCTCCTGGGTAAAGCTCCTGGGTAAAGCTCCTGGGTAAAGCTCCTGGGTAAAGCTCCTGGGTAAAGCTCTTGGGTAAAGCTCCTGGGTAAAGCTCCTTAGTAAAGCTCCTGGGTAAAGCTCCTTAGTAAAGCTCCTTAGTAAAGCTCCTGGGTAAAGCTCTTGGGTAAAGCTCCTGGGTAAAGCTCCTGGGTAAAGCTCCTTAGTAAAGCTCCTGGGTAAAGCTCCTTAGTAAAGCTCCTGGGTAAAGCTCCTTAGTAAAGCTCTTGGGTAAAGCTCTTGGGTAAAGCTCTTGGATAAAGCTCCTTAGTAAAGCTCCTTAGTAAAGCTCCTGGGTAAAGCTCCTGGGTAAAGCTCCTGGGTAAAGCTCCTGGGTAAAGCTCCTGGGTAAAGCTCCTTAGTAAAGCTCCTGGGTAAAGCTCCTGGGTAAAGCTCCTGGGTAAAGCTCCTGGGTAAAGCTCCTGGGTAAAGCTCTTGGGTAAAGCTCCTTAGTAAAGCTCCTTAGTAAAGCTCCTTAGTAAAGCTCCTTGGTAAAGCTCCTGGGTAAAGCTCCTTAGTAAAGCTCCTTAGTAAAGCTCCTTAGTAAAGCTCCTGGGTAAAGCTCCTGGGTAAAGCTCCTGGGTAAAGCTCCTGGGTAAAGCTCCTTAGTAAAGCTCCTTAGTAAAGCTCTTGGGTAAAGCTCTTGGGTAAAGCTCTTGGGTAAAGCTCTTGGGTAGAGCTCCTTAGTAAAGCTCTTGGGTAAAGCTCCTTAGTAAAGCTCCTGGGTAAAGCTCCTTAGTAAAGCTCTTGGGTAAAGCTCTTGGGTAAAGCTCCTGGGTAAAGCTCCTTAGTAAAGCTCCTTAGTAAAGCTCCTTAGTAAAGCTCCTGGGTAAAGCTCCTTAGTAACGCTCCTGGGTAAAGCTCATTGGTAAAGCTCCTGGGTAAAGCTCCTTAGTAAAGCTCCTTAGTAAAGCTCTTGGGTAAAGCTCTTGGGTAAAGCTCTTGGGTAAAGCTCCTTAGTAAAGCTCCTGGGTAAAGTTCCTGGGTAAAGCTCCTGGGTAAAGCTCCTTAGTAAAGCTCCTGGGTAAAGCTCCTTAGTAAAGCTCCTGGGTAAAGCTCCTTAGTAAAGCTCTTGGGTAAAGCTCTTGGGTAAAGCTCTTGGGTAAAGCTCCTTAGTAAAGCTCCTGGGTAAAGCTCCTGGGTAAAGCTCCTGGGTAAAGCTCCTTAGTAAAGCTCCTGGGTAAAGCTCCTGGGTAAAGCTCCTGGGTAAAGCTCCTGGGTAAAGCTCCTGGGTAAAGCTCCTTAGTAAAGCTCCTTGGTAAAGCTCCTGGGTAAAGCTCCTTAGTAAAGCTCCTTAGTAAAGCTCCTTGGTAAAGCTCCTGGGTAAAGCTCCTGGGTAAAGCTCCTGGGTAAAGCTCCTGGGTAAAGCTCCTTAGTAAAGCTCCTTAGTAAAGCTCCTTAGTAAAGCTCCTTAGTAATGCTCCTTAGTAAAGCTCTTGGGTAAAGCTCTTGGGTAAAGCTCTTGGGTAGAGCTCTTGGGTAGAGCTCCTTAGTAAAGCTCCTTAGTAAAGCTCCTGCGTAAAGCTCCTTAGTAAAGCTCTTGGGTAAAGCTCTTGGGTAAAGCTCTTGGGTAAAGCTCCTGGGTAAAGCTCCTTAGTAAAGCTCCTTAGTAAAGCTCCTGGGTAAAGCTCCTTAGTAACGCTCCTGGGTAAAGCTCCTTGGTAAAGCTCCTGGGTAAAGCTCCTTAGTAAAGCTCCTTAGTAAAGCTCTTGGGTAAAGCTCTTGGGTAAAGCTCCTTAGTAAAGCTCCTGGGTAAAGTTCCTGGGTAAAGCTCCTTAGTAAAGCTCCTTAGTAAAGCTCCTTGGTAAAGCTCCTGGGTAAAGCTCCTGGGTAAAGCTCCTGGGTAAAGCTTCTTAGTAAAGCTCCTTAGTAAATTTCCTTAGTAAAGCTCCTTAGTAAAGCTCTTACTTTGTTAGGATATATAGAGGGTGACATTTTGTAGTGCAAATCATTGTGAAAATTGCAAGAAATACCTTAAACCTCATTATAGTCTCACCGTGTGATTTGAAACTTTTCTTCAACAGTGTGCGCTATAAGAAGGCAATTATTAGTTGAGTAAACTGTTACAGTTATTATTAGTTATAAACTTGCCCTGGAGTGGGACTGGACGCCGTGCCTGGACGCCGTGCCTGGACTGGGCACCGGCGCAGAGGAAGGCTCCGGCCTTGGAGCTGGACCGTCCCAGGAGGTTCCGGACCGTCGCAGGAGGTTCCGGACCGTCGCAGGAGGTTCCGGACCGTCGCAGGAGGTTTCGGACCAGCTCTGGACTGGGAACCGTCGCCAGAAGCTCTGGACTGGGAACCGTCGCCGGAAGCTCTGGACTGTGAATGCGCACTGGAGGCCTGATGTGTGGAGCTGGTACAGGTGGCACTGGACTGGTGACACGCACTTCAGGGCGAGTGCGAGGAGGAGGCACAGGACGTACCGGACTGGGAAAGCGCACTGCAGGCCAGATGTGTGAAACCGATGCAGATGGCACCGGACTGGTGTCACGCTCTTCAGCACGCCTGTACGGCATCATTCTCTTCGCTACCAAGTCTCTCTGGAATCTTTCATCAAATTCCTCCTCCGACTCCCAAACAGGCTCTGGCACTTCAGGGCGAGTGCAGGAAGCAGGCACAGAATGTACCGGGCTGGAGACATGCACTTCAGGGAGAGTGCGAGGAGGAGTATTTAACAGACTGGGGAGACGCACTGGAGGCCAGAAGCGTGGAGCCGGCCCAGGTTTCACCGGACTGATGACACGCTCCTCCAAATGCCTACGTTGCCTCATACTCCTAGCCAACTCCATTATCCAATATCCCTCCTCACACTGTTCCATCGACTCCCAGGCGGGCTCTGGTACTCTCCTTGGGTCGACCGACCACCTCTCTATCTCCTCCCAGATGTTCTCTGGCTCTTCCCTCTGCTCAGCCACCAGCTCCATGTGCCCACCCCCAAAAAAACAATCTTGGGGTTTCTGTGGCCGCGGTCCCCGGCGTCGTCGCCGTCCTTCTATGCTCCTTGGCGACTCCCGCCAAGGAAGGGTCTCGTGTCCTCTCATGTCCTCCTAAGTCCAAAAATTCCTTACCTCATTTTCACTCTGCTTGGTCCTTTGTTAGTGGGATATTCTGTCACGGTTGTCGTAAGAACGGGACCAAGGCGCAGCAGAGGTTGGGTTCCACATATTTATTTCCAAAGTGAAACTTAAAGCAAAAACAATAAATCAATAAACAAACAACGAAACGTGACTACGTGGTGCACAGGCACAAACACAAAATAATATCCCACAAAGCAGGTGGGAACAGGGAAGCCTTAAGTATGATCCCCAATTAGAAACAACGAACATCAGCTGCCTCTAATTGGGAACCATACCAAGAGCACCAACATAGAAATGTATAACCTAGAACACCCCCTAGTCACGCCCTGACCTACTACACCATAGAGAACCAAGGGCTCTCTATGGTCAGGGTGTGACAAAACTGGATGGTTCGAGTCCTGAATGCTGATTGACTGACAGCCATGTTACATAAGACCGTATACCACGGGTATGACAAAACATTTATTTTTAATGCTCTAATTACGTTGGTCAACAGTTTATAATAGCAATAAGGCACCTCGGGTTTGTGATATATGGTCAATATACTAAGGGCTGTGTCCAGGCACTCCACGATGCGTCGTGCATAAGAACAGCCATTAGCCGTGGTATATGCCGGGGCATATACCACACCTACTCGGGCCTTATTGCTTAATTATATCAGTTGAATAAACTGAGTTATACATAAATAGTCACCTCTTGATAACTTACATTATTTTAGAAAAGGTTCAAATTAAACCATGCTACCAGATTATAACGTGGTTTATTGGATTTTTTTTGCACTAGGAAAATATCATCCAGAAACAGTAACCTGTCTGAAAAACACGTTAGGAAATCTTTAACTAGCTAACTGAAAATGTTACCTAACCCATAATCCATAATCCATTTTAGCAGGCCTGTCATCACAGAACACATTCCACATAGAACTTAAACAATCTTTTTCTCATGTCCTATGAACAGAACAATTAGGTATAGCATAACATACTGGCTTGCTGCCAGGGACATTAAAATATGTTTTAGGAGGTTATATCAGACTTTACCTAACAATTATATCAGTTATCTCAGAGTTACTTAACAATTATTTTAATCATGTTTACATAGTGCTTTACTCATCTCATATGTATATACTGTATTCTATTCTACTGTATTTTAGTCAATGACACTCCGACATTGCTCGCACTAATATTTATATATTTCTTAATTCCATCATTTTACTTTTAGATTAGTGTATTGTTGTGAATAGTTAGATACTATAGCACTGTTGGAGCTAGGAACGCAAGAATTTCGCTACACTCACAATAACATCTGCTAAAAAGGTGTACGCAATAAATACATTTTGATTTGATTTAATCATATCAGTTATCGCAGTTACCTAACAATGATATCAGTTATCTCAGAGTTACCTAACAATGATATCAGTTATCTCAGAGTTACCTAACAATGATATCAGTTATCTCAGAGTTACCTAACAATGATATCAGTTATCTCAGAGTTACCTAACAATGATATCAGTTATCTCAGAGTTACCTAACAATGATATCAGTTATCTCAGAGTTACCTAACAATGATATCAGTTATCTCAGAGTTACCTAATAATTCCTGCCTCGCCCGGCAGACTTTTAATCAGCTCATTAAATCTGTTTCATTAGAGCCAAGTAGAGCGATAAAGGCGTTCACACTCTCAGCAAGCCACCCACCACCGGCAAGGTGCTGATTGATGCTCCAGGCCTGGGTTATTCCTGCCTGCCTTCACCATTCTGGCCATCACAGGTCCAGCCTTGCATGGCTCCAGTCCTGGTTGAACCTGGCAACTGTTGCTTTAGGACATAATTTTTTTTAGATGTCTTTTAGATGTCATGGTATTGATATTGTGAAACTGTGGAAAACGTAAATAAAATGTTTATCAAAATAATGAAACTTTTTTTTATCCAGTCTTTATTCCCTTGACTAAACTCTGCTTTATACTGTGGTCCTATTGGTGTGTTGTTGATGGATGGAGTCCACCCCATAAGCCACCACACACACACACACACACACACACACACACACACACACACACACACACACACACACACACACACACACACACAATAATGACAAACAAGGGTGTTGGCAGCTTTTCACAGCATTGTTCTCCACACTCCACTCTACCCGGTCGGAAGCCCCTGCCACACTTTTCCCATCACCCCATCCTCCCCCTTTTCTCTCTTTAGGAAGTACAAATTCCACCCCAACGACTGACTCCCAATGCCACCCCACCACCTCCTACCCTGAGCAACTTCCCTGAGTGGTTCCCAAGACCCAGCCAAGGAGGCCAGCCAAGCCATAGACAGATGGACACACCGCCTGGCCTCTCTGCTCAAAGCCCCTTCCCCAACACTAATGACTTGTGAACTCAAAGAACTTAGAAACTTAACAGACACCCTTCACTCTCCCACCACACTCTGTTAACATGGTCAGCCATGTTGTCTCCCACCACACTCTGTTAACATGGTCAGCCATGTTGTCTCCCACCACACTCTGTTAACATGGTCAGCCATGTTGTCTCCCACCACACTCTGTTAACATGGTCAGCCATGTTGTCTCCCACCACACTCTGTTAACATGGTCAGCCATGTTGTCTCCCACCACACCCTGTTAACATGGTCAGCCATGTTGTCTCCCACCACACTCTGTTAACATGGTCAGCCATGTTGTCTCCCACCACACTCTGTTAACATGGTCAGCCATGTTGTCTCCCACCACACTCTGTTAACATGGTCAGCCATGTTGTCTCCCACCACACTCTGTTAACATGGTCAGCCATGTTGTCTCCCACCACACCCTGTTAACATGGTCAGCCATGTTGTCTCCCACCACACTCTGTTAACATGGTCAGCCATGTTGTCTCCCACCACACTCTGTTAACATGGTCAGCCATGTTGTCTCCCACCACACTCTGTTAACATGGTCAGCCATGTTGTCTCCCACCACACTCTGTTAACATGGTCAGCCATGTTGTCTCCCACCACACTCTGTTAACATGGTCAGCCATGTTGTCTCCCACCACACTCTGTTAACATGGTCAGCCATGTTGTCTCCTACCATGCCCTGTTAACATGGTCAGCCATGTTGTCTCCCACCACACTCTGTTAACATGGTCAGCCATGTTGTCTCCCACCACACTCTGTTAACATGGTCAGCCATGTTGTCTCCCACCACACTCTGTTAACATGGTCAGCCATGTTGTCTCCTACCATGCCCTGTTAACATGGTCAGCCATGTTGTCTCCCACCACACTCTGTTAACATGGTCAGCCATGTTGTCTCCCGCCACACTCTGTTAACATGGTCAGCCATGTTGTCTCCCACCACACTCTGTTAACATGGTCAGCCATGTTGTCTCCCACCACACTCTGTTAACATGGTCAGCCATGTTGTCTCCCACCACACTCTGTTAACATGGTCAGCCATGTTGTCTCCCACCACACTCTGTTAACATGGTCAGCCATGTTGTCTCCTACCATGCCCTGTTAACATGGTCAGCCATGTTGTCTCCCACCACACTCTGTTAACATGGTCAGCCATGTTGTCTCCCACCACACTCTGTTAACATGGTCGGCCATGTTTTTTGATGGTACAGTGAGTTTTCCATGTTCACTCTGTGGTCTAGTGGGTCCCGGTCTCTTTCAAATTTTGATAACTTGCAAATGTTGTATTTTAAAGAAACAGGTAGTAAGTAGTAGGTGCTGTGCGGTTGCCCACATTTATTCTAGAAATCTGTTTTACTTTTGATTTACTGAGAAGTATATAATATAAAATATAGAAATACAACAAATATAGAAATCTGCGAAGAACCAATCCTTTCCTCCACAAACAAGGAGATTACGTATTTGTCAGAGAAGTTTGGATAATGATTCACAGAGTTTGTGTGGAGAGAGTTAAAAATACCTCATCTTGAATGAATGTAGAGTCACAGTCCCATAAAGGAAGTGGAGCTACAATGTGTTTTGTTTTGCATATTGCTATCAAGCCTCAGCATTAGTCCAAATGTAGTAATAATGGTGAACCGTGAGGGAACTGTTACATCCTGAACACTGCCAGAAAACAACACACACACACACATCCTCTCTCTCTCTCTCTCTCTCTCTCTCTCTCTCTCTCTCTCTCTCTCTCACACACACATTCTCTCTCACACACACATTCTCTCTCACACACACATTCTCTCTCACACACACATATTCTCTCTCTCACACACATATTCTCTCTCTCACACACATATTCTCTCTCTCACACACATTCTCTCTCTCACACACACATATTCTCTCTCTCACACACATAGTCTCTCTCTCACACACACATATTCTCTCTCTCACACACATATTCTCTCTCTCACACACATTCTCTCTCTCACACACACACATTCTCTCTCACACACACATTCTCTCTCACACACACATTCTCTCTCACACACACATATTCTCTCTCTCACACACATATTCTCTCTCTCACACACATATTCTCTCTCTCACACACATTCTCTCTCTCACACACACATATTCTCTCTCTCACACACATATTCTCTCTCTCACACACACATATTCTCTCTCTCACACACACATATTCTCTCACACACACACACATATTCTCTCACACACACACACACACACACACACATATTCTCTCTCACACACACACACACACATATTCTCTCACACACACACACACATACACACATATTCTCTCACACACACACACACACATATTCTCTCACACACACACACACATATTCTCACACACACACACACACACACACACATATTCTCACACACACACACACACACATATTCTCACACACACACACACACACATATTCTCACACACACACACACATATTCTCTCACACACACACACACATATTCTCTCACACACACACACACACATATTATCTCACACACACACACACATATTCTCTCTCACACACACACACACACATATTCTCTCACACACACACACACATATTCTCTCTCACACACACACACACACATATTCTCTCACACACACACACACACACATATTCTCTCTCACACACACACACACACACATATTCTCTCTCACACACACACACACACACACACACACATATTCTCTCTCACACACACACACACACACACACATACATATTCTCTCTCACACACACACACACACACACACACACACATATTCTCTCTCACACACACACACACACACACATATTCTCTCACACACACACACACACATATTCTCTCACACACACACACACACATATTCTCTCACACACACACACACATATTCTCTCACACACACACACACACATATTCTCTCACACACACACACATATTCTCTCACACACACACACACATATTCTCTCTCTCACACACACACATATTCTCTCACACACACACACACATATTCTCTCACACACACACACACACACATATTCTCTCACACACACACACACACATATTCTCTCACACACACACACACACATATTCTCTCACACACACACACACATATTCTCTCACACACATATTCTCTCACACACACACACACACATATTCTCACACACACACACACACACACATATTCTCTCTCACACACACACACACACATATTCTCTCACACACACACACACACATATTCTCTCACACACACACACACACACATATTCTCTCACACACACACACACATATTCTCACACACACACACACACACACATATTCTCTCTCACACACACACACACACACACACATATTCTCTCTCACACACACACACACACACACACACATATTCTCTCTCACACACACACACACACACACACACATATTCTCTCTCACACACACACACACACACACATATTCTCTCTCACACACATACACACACACACACATATTCTCTCTCACACACACACACACACACACACACATATTCTCTCTCACACACACACACACACACACACATATTCTCTCTCACACACATACACACACACACACATATTCTCTCTCACATACACACACACACACACACACATATTCTCTCTCACACACATACACACACACACACATATTCTCTCTCACACACACACACACATAGATAAGTGAGAGATAAGATATACTGTAGCTTCACCTGTCCTTGTCCACTGAAGAGACTGGAGCTTCAGCCTCCTTGTCCTTTGAAGAGACTGCAGCTTCAGCCTTCCTTGTACTCTGAAGACACTGGAGCTTCAGCTTTCCTTGTCCTCTGAAGACACTGGAGCTTCAGCCTCCTTGTCCTTTGAAGATACTGCAGCTTCAGCCTTACTTGTACTCTGAAGACACTGGAGCTTCAGCTTTCCTTGTCCTCTGAAGAGTGTGGTATTGTATGTATCCTATGTCTAAGGCTATATGTCTTGAGCATGAACGGGTACACTGTTGTATAGTCATGTGGCTACTGTAAACAACACATCAAACTCCAGTAAAATAGGTATTTGATTAATTGAAACTAAGTTAATATTAAACTGAAGTCAACTATATGGGGTTTTAAGTCTTATGACAGATGTAAAGTATCAGTTATGTCTACATAGTCTTATGACAGATGTAAAGTATCAGTTATATCTACATAGTCTTATGACAGATGTAAAGTATCAGTTATGTCTGCATAGTCTTATGACAGATGTAAAGTATCAGTTATGTCTGCATAGTCTTATGACAGATGTAAAGTATCAGTTATGTCTACATAGTCTTATGACAGATGTAAAGTATCAGTTATGTCTACATAGTCTTATGACAGATGTAAAGTATCAGTTATGTTTACATAGTCTTATGACAGATGTAAAGTATCAGTTATATCTACATAGTCTTATGACAGATGTAAAGTATCAGTTATGTCTACATAGTCTTATGACAGATGTAAAGTATCAGTTATATCTACATAGTCTTATGACAGATGTAAAGTATCAGTTATGTCTACATAGTCTTATGACAGATGTAAAGTATCAGTTATGTCTACATAGTCTTATGACAGATGTAAAGTATCAGTTATGTTTACATAGTCTTATGACAGATGTAAAGTATCAGTTATATCTACATAGTCTTATGACAGATGTAAAGTATCAGTTATGTCTACATAGTCTTATGACAGATGTAAAGTATCAGTTATGTCTACATAGTCTTATGACAGATGTAAAGTATCAGTTATGTTTACATAGTCTTATGACAGATGTAAAGTATCAGTTATGTTTACATAGGCTTATGACAGATGTAAAGTATCAGTTATGTCTACATAGTCTTATGACAGATGTAAAGTATCAGTTATGTCTACATAGTCTTATGACAGATGTAAAGTATCAGTTATGTCTACATAGTCTTATGACAGATGTAAAGTATCAGTTATGTCTACATAGGCTTATGACAGATGTAAAGTATCAGTTATGTCTACATAGTCTGTCCATGAGAGATGACCTAATAACTGACTTAACTCAATAGCTTGTTATTTGGTTATTGCATTGTAGTAAGACTGGTATAACGGGTGTATGATAAAACAAGTGACATTTCTTAGCATTACCCATTGGAGCTGAACTGAAGGGCACTTTGAAAAGACAGAGTACAATTTAATTTAATTGGGTGAGATTTCCCTGAAGAGTCATGGGTGATAGACTTATCGCCTGTGACTCAGTCAGAAGCACTTTCCTCAGTATCTAGAAGAGAACAAGACAGGATGCTAAATGACTTATTGTTTTCTCACCTTCAGTTACATAACAATTATCAGATTTTGTACACTTTCAACCAGCTTTTCCAAGGACCCGTTATTTTCAGTGGGGAATGAGAGTCTATGCCAGGGGTGGGCAAACTGCAGCCCGCAGGCCGGATTTGGCCTGTCACACGATTAAATGCGGCCCTAGATGGATTGAGTAATGTTTGCCTACCCTGGTCTAGGCCTTTGTAACTGTAACTGTCAAAAAATTATATTAAGGACCTCTTTATAGAAGTAACTATATGCCAGAGAGAATTGGCTTGTGTCATGGAATAGTTGGACAATTACAGATCACCAGGCAAATTGGATCAACCCAACCTACTTTTAGGTGCATATGCATAACTGGAAACACATCCAGTGTCACTTAAAGGAAAGGTTCACCAGTTTGGAATGTTATATTGTTATTGTGTATCTCTGAGTGATGTTCTATCGATTCCCTGGGTCATTTCACGTTTTCAAGTGTACCTGAGTTATTGGCATTCAAGCGGGCAGCAATTAGGGCCGGTATGACGTAGCACAGTGATAAAGTCTCTCTCACTACACTGGAGGTTATTAGGAATATGACTATTAGATTGCAAAAATGTCTATCATACATGTCAGATTTCAATACTGGCCGATGTCATAACTCAGGAGGATGTATTCTCTCGAATGAGCCATTGATCATATTTTTGCGATATTCCTACCTCGAGAACTTTGTAATTTAACGGAGGGGCTAGGGCATTTTTCCTATTTGTCTGCCTCGCTAGTCCAGGGTGCATTGCATGGTGCCGTTGCTATAGATATTATTGAAAGGAGATAGGAATCAAACGAATGAAAGAACGTATAACGCCCCACGCAGCAGACTGTCAACCAATCGCGTTCATGTTGTCATGCTGCGTCATGCGGTTGCTAAGCTAATCGTCACGCAATCCATTCTCAATGTCAGTGTATATGTCGAGAAATATGCCTATTTCCTCAAAAGTACATAATGTCACGATTCCTAAGCTATACGATTCTACAGAAAGCAAGTTAATTATCTCACATCTCAGAAAAGATTTCTGTTGTACTTATGTTGAAGGAATTTGTGCTCATGTTGGGTTTTTGAGCGAGCACCCAATTGACTCAATTGGCTCTCCATTCACTCCTTGAGTGAGAGCGCTCTTTGTCCCAAAATCGCCCAGAATGCACCACACGGCACATTGACGTAGCATGGCCAGCATTTCCCATCTCCTCAAAAGTATATCGAACTGCAGGTTGAACATGGTGAGATTTTAGACTCCTAAATTGGTAGTGCAGTTTGTTTAGGCAACAGCTAACTAGGTTACATGCTGATATTGTCTTTGGTATTATTGTATGTAGCTACGTTTGCTACCTAGCCAGCCCATAGAGAGAGCATTGCATTGTGGATTCTGCAGATTTCCACAACGATTGTCCATGTTGCTACCAACCTTACTACAATATAACGCCAAAATGAAACATTTGTTCACAAAAAATATTGTTCTCACATATTAGTGTTGTTTAACACTGTAAATTATAGGAAAGAGTGGTTTTGGGTGGCTTTTTTTCTTTTGGTAAACCTAACTAAATTCATTTATTGTTTGTCAGGGTTTTGCCTTGAGAATTGAAACATCTTAGGGACTCACAAGCATAGACTCAAACATATACAATGCAAATGACTTCAGTTTCAGGTTTGCCAACTTATTTTTGGTAAACTCAACAGCATTTTTTTAACGTTGTTTGTTGGGACTTTCCCATATTGAGAGTTGGCCTGTGTTAAGGAGATCAAAAGCTATAAACTATGAAACTTACGTCAATTTCAGGTGAGTAAAACTTAAAACACCACCCACCCATTGTTAACTAATTTCTGGTAAACCAACAACCCAACAACATTCCTTGATATTGTTTGTTGGGACTTTTCCATGTGGAGAATGTTGGAACGTGTCAGGGAGTTTACTGCTTGGCACAGTCTCAAGGATCAACCTCACACCTCGTGCCAAGAAAGGCTGCTCTTTATTATAGCTGGCCCGGCTTGAGAGAGGCTCAGAGACCTGCTCTTTGTGGTCTGTGTCTCAGGGCATCTGAGAAGAACATCACAGGCCTGTGCACACGTTTCCTACTCTCCCTGACACAACGTGGGCCTCATTTCTCCAGAGAAAACTCCTCCTTGGCACTGACCACCCTTTGACCTGTGAGATGAGAGGACTCATTTGATTGGGATTTGGCTTCCTACAGTATAAAACCTTCCATGCCCTCCTCCCCTCTCCTCTCTCTACCTCTTCTTTCTCTGCTCAGAGGAAGGGCACACCCAACCTTGGCATTCCTTTCTGACAAGTTCAAGCGCTGTGAGGTGAGAAAAATAGTTAGGCAAACACGGGTGCTAAAAGGCTTTCTGGGTGGGGACAGGAGAAGACCACAGCAGCCAAACGTGTCCACCCAAAAGGAAAAGAAAGGCTTCCTATGACTGCACTTGAATGAAGGAGGGTTGGGGTATGCAGGGTCACCCATATTGTATATGAGTGGATCACGCACACGCACATATACACAAACGCACACGTACATGCCTATGTATATACCTGTATGTCCCCATTTAAACACAACAAGCTTCCTTCAAAGCGATGTGGTTATGGAAAACTACAATCATGTATTTCTGCCATGCACAGATTGCCAGGGCTTCAGGCAAGGGAGGTATAAGCACGTTAGTGAGGCATTCACCCCTATCAACTGACAACTCCCATAACTCAAGATAGACTCATTTCTCTTTCTGCCCGTACTCTGAGGTCCTGGAATTCAAAAGATGCATTGGGTTTCTTTGGTGTTCAAAACGATACTAGTATGCAATTACCTGTGTATGGGAAAAATAACCTCCGTTCTGAGTTACTGACTTACTAAGCAGTGAAACACTGATGTCACAATAATGACCACACTGCCATTGGACAAAAACTTATCAACATGGGGTTTCTATTGGACTAAAAACAGTCTGATAAACATCTCATTGGACGACAGTCAATTCATCTGTCCAGTAAATTCCTCTGTCCAGTAACAATTATCTGTCCAGTAACATTCCTCTGTCCAGTACCATTCCTCTGTCCAGTAACATTCCTCTGTCCAGTAACATTCATCTGTCCAGTAACATTCATCTGTCCAGTAACATTCATCTGTCCAGTACCATTCCTCTGTCCAGTAACATTCCTCTGTCCAGTAACATTCCTCTGTCCAGTAACATTCCTCTGTCCAGTAACATTCATCTGTCCAGTACCATTCCTCTGTCCAGTAACATTCCTCTGTCCAGTAACATTCCTCTGTCCAGTAACATTCATCTGTCCAGTAACATTCATCTGTCCAGTAACATTCATCTGTCCAGTAACAGCTACAGCAACACATTTGAGGTCGGTTGCTGGAAAGGTGACACTACACTGTCAGAAAGGTAACACTACACTGTCAGAAAGGTGACACTACACTGTCAGAAAGGTGGCACTACACTGGCAGAAAGGTAACACTACACTGCCAGAAAGGTAACACTACGCTGTCAGAAAGGTAACACTACACTGTCAGAAAGGTGACACTACACTGTCAGAAAGGTGGCACTACACTGGCAGAAAGGTAACACTACACTGGCAGAAAGGTAACACTACGCTGTCAGAAAGGTGACACTACACTGTCAGAAAGGTAACACTACACTGGCAGAAAGGTAACACTACACTGGCAGAAAGGTAACACTACACTGGCAGAAAGGAAACACTACACTGGCAGAAAGGTGACACTACACTGTCAGAAAGGTAACACTACACTGTCAGAAAGGTAACACTACACTGTCAGAAAGGTAACGCTACACTGTCAGAAAGGTGACGCTACACTGTCAGAAAGGTAACGCTACACTGGCAGAGAGGTAACACTACACTGTCAGAAAGGTGACACTACACTGTCAAAGGTGATACTACACTGCCAGAAAGGTGACACTACACTGTCAGAAAGGTGACACTACACTGTCAGAAAGGTGACACTACACTGTCAGAAAGGTAACACTACACTGTCAGAAAGGTGTCACTACACTGTCATAAAGGTAACACTACACTGTCAGAAAGGTAACGCTACACTGTCAGAAAGGTGACGCTACACTGTCAGAAAGGTAACGCTACACTGGCAGAAAGGTAACACTACACCGGCAGAAAGGTAACACTACACCGTCAGAAAGGTAACGCTACACTGTCAGAAAGGTGACACTACACTGTCAGAAAGGTGACACTACACTGTCAGAAAGGTGACGCTACACTGTCAGAAAGGTGACACTACACTGGCAGAAAGGTAACGCTACACTGGCAGAGAGGTAACACTACACTGTCAGAAAGGTGACACTACACTGTCAGAAAGGTGACACTACACTGGCAGAAAGGTGACACTACACTGGCAGAAAGGTGACACTACACTGTCAGAAAGGTGACACTACACTGTCAGAAAGGTAACACTACACTGTCAGAAAGGTGTCACTACACTGTCAGAAAGGTAACACTACACTGTCAAAGGTGATACTACACTGCCAGAAAGGTGACACTACACTGTCAGAAAGGTGGCACTACACTGGCAGAAAGGTAACACTACACTGGCAGAAAGGTGACACTACACTGGCAGAAAGGTGACACTACACTGGCAGAAAGGTGACACTACACTGGCAGAAAGGTGACACTACACTGGCAGAAAGGTGACACTACACTGGCAGAAAGGTGACACTACACTGGCAGAAAGGTGACACTACACTGGCAGAAAGGTAACACTACACTGGCAGAAAGGTAACACTACACTGTCAGAAAGGTAACACTACACTGTCAAAGGTGATACTACACTGCCAGAAAGGTGACACTACACTGTCAGAAAGGTGACACTACACTGTCAGAAAGGTAACACTACACTGTCAGAAAGGTGTCACTACACTGTCATAAAGGTAACACTACACTGTCAGAAAGGTAACGCTACACTGTCAGAAAGGTGACGCTACACTGTCAGAAAGGTAACGCTACACTGGCAGAAAGGTAACACTACACCGGCAGAAAGGTAACACTACACCGTCAGAAAGGTAACGCTACACTGTCAGAAAGGTGACACTACACTGTCAGAAAGGTGACACTACACTGTCAGAAAGGTGACACTACACTGGCAGACGCATCGGCAGCTGTCCAGTGCTCTTCTCTGTAACGCACCTTGGATTTAATCCCAGCCTTTGTCCTTTACTACTGATCAAGTTACAGGATGCATGACCTATATTTTAGCCCTATTATTTGTCAGTAAACATGTTAACTTGACTTTCTGTATGTCTCTTCCATATAGCTAATAACAAAATAATGTTGTGAGAAGTGGAATCCAAACCCTCATCCCTTTAATCGTATGCTAATATTACCTTGCCAGTACCTACAGCTGTATCATGTCTTTCTGCTTCATCCATATTGCTAATAACGTAACAATGGCATTTGTCTTCTCTGACTGTATCATCATACTGTCTTCTCTGATGTTTCGTGTTGGTATTGGTTCTGAGGGTCATATTTCTCACTTCAGACCGTCGTTAGAGTTAAACAACAGCTGTTGCACTCTCGTTAGGGAGGGAAGCAGAGACCACCAGAGACGCCATGGAGAATGTCGCTATAGAAACCAGTCTGAGCCTCTGTTTATAGTGAGACATTGACACAAAACCCACTTACAGACAAACACAGGTGGACACACATACAGATGTCCAACAACACACACACACGCGCGTGTGTACCACATGGAGATGTGTGAAACTTACTCCTCAGCCTGAAGTGTCCCCCACTGTGCCAGCAAATAGCTAGCTAGTTGTGTGGTAAGACTCTTCAGGAGGGTGGTCACGTGTGTTAGCAAGGCAGAGGTCCTGGATTTGCTACACACACACACACACACACACACACACACACACACACACACACACACACACACACACACACACACACACACACACAGACGGGCAGACAAAGAAGCAAGAAGCACACAAGAAGCACACATATGTACTGTATAGATAGATATACAGTAGATTCCCAAGACCACATGTGATGTTTACACAGATCCTGCTCTAATAATACTTGTAATAATACTGACAATAATTTTTTTTACAGTACTTCAGGGTAATACTATTATACAAATCACTATGCTATACAAGAACAGACATGCTGGCTGTAAAAGCTGTAAGTGAACAGTTTATTGATACTCTCACAAATGGCACAGTGACACATCCAGTACGTATCATTTTCCATACTTATGATCTACCCATAGCTACACCTCTCTTCAATAGATGCCACTAATTGCAGACATCTGGAAATCTTGTTGATATGCCATGATGAAGCCGGTTTTAAACCCTGTCAATTGTAACTGTTTTGGTAAGCAAACACCAATTTGGTCATAGCCTTCCCATCTACACTGGCTAAATGCCTCATTAGCGAGCATGTGACTACCTCGTAGAATGGTGATTTGGCCAACCTGAAGTTATAGACGCATATGTGTCTTGCTAATAGGCTGACCTGCATGGATCTATTGGCTCTCTGTGTGAATCCCAAAAGGCAAACTATTCTCTATAGTGCACTATTTTTTACCCGAGACCTGTGGGCCCTGGTAAAAAGTAGTGCACTACATAGGGAATAGGGTTTCATTTGAGATGCTGACGCTGATTCTCCCGGTGGAGCAGATGAAGTGTAATGGTTGGTTTGCATGCCAAACCAGATGATTTCACTGAGCTACACTCTTGAAGTATGAGCCTATAATGTTAGAAATACAATAGTAACAATATATTTTGGTTTATAGACATCATTGTCGGAGAAATGACAACATGAATATTTTTAATTATTTAGGCTAGTTTGTGTTTAGTCAATTGCAATTAAGATTTTAGCTGCAGATGTGTACATTGAAATAAACCTTAAACAGCTATAATACAGGATCTCTGTGTGGCAACAGCTCTCCCACAATGCATTGTGGGAGAGCTGTTGTGACATGCTAATGAGAGGATGGGGATGATGAGCAGGAAATAGATCCCCGGCCACAAGGACATTTTCTGAGATTAAAATCACATTTTATATGTCACATGCTTTATAAGCGACAGGTGTAGACTAACAGTGAAATGCTTACTTACGGGTCCTTCCCAACAATGCAGAGAGAAAGAAAATAACAACAATAGAAACATAATAACACAAGGAATAAATACACAACAAGTAACAATAACTTGGCTATATACACAGACAATAACTTGGCTATATACACAGACAATAACTTGGCTATATACACAGACAATAACCTGGCTGTATACACATATACACAGACAATAACTTGGCTACGTACATGGCCCCTCTCCCTCTCTCTCCATTTCCTTCGCTTCTTGCCAGATCCCGCTACAATTGATGGAAAAGGATTGGGCCTATTTTGAAAATGAGAGGTTATAGGGCCGAAAGATTTGCAGTAAACAGTCTAGGAGTGAAACTAACATGAAACAGTAAACCATTCTGTTACTTTTCCCCCCCTAGCTCCAGAAATAAATCTATACTTACTATGACTTGTTATTCCTTCTAATTCAGTAATACAGCTATACATACCTTGTTATTCCTTCTTATTCAGAAATACAGCTATACATACCTTGTTATTCATTCTTATTCAGAAATACAGCTATACATAAGTTGTTATTCCTTCCTATTCAGTACTGTAGCTCACAGTCTATAGTTGACAATTCTATTTGAAGACGCATCCTCCACTATATTAGAAGACAATAGTCAGTATGAATCCTCACAGCCATGGAGAGGTCCCAAATACCTCAAAAAAAGAATCCAAGTTCTAAAATTATACATTTTGTCAACATCTAAACATAAAACACTCATTGACGTTATGTGGTACTTTCTGTCAGGAAAGCCGAAAGGAAAACATTTACCCTTAATAGAACTGCCTTTGCTGATAGCTACTTTATTGACAAAAAATGTACTTACTATGACTGAGATATGTGGTTATCCCACCTAGCTACAGCATCTTAAGATGAATGCACTAACTGTAATTCGTTCGGCGTAAGAGCATCTACTAAATGACAAGAATGTACCATTTAATTGATCTGGGAGTAAGCTTAATTACATGGAGCTAGATGGCATGCCAAGCAGCCAGCACCACATTAGCTAAGAGATCAGACAGTGATGTGCTCAGGAAGATAGAGAGCCAGACATCTTGTTTAGCGTTGATAGGTTATCAAGAACTAACTGCTAATGGCAGTCTGTTTATATATCTAGCCTCTGAAAACACGCAAAGGGACTTCATCAAATGACATACAATTTTTTATTTTTTTTAACTTTCAATTCCTATCACTATCAAGAACAACATGAGTAAACAAAACAGAGAAAATAATTTCCCATCCCTTCTTTGGGTTTTGTCTATGACTAATGGGTCGGGTGTTGACACGACCTTCGAATTAAGGACAAACATATCCTCTCTTCCACTGGATATACTATGAATATTAACTAATTTTTGTCAACACATCTGACCGTATGATAAGAAGATAATGCCTTTTGTTGAAAAGAATTGAGTGAAATCGTACTGTTTACTAGGACTTTGTTAAAGCACTGATGCTGTTGATGTTACGGTGCGTGAATGAGGACCCAAAAGCGAATTAACGTAAACAGAGCTTCTTTAATAACAAAACAAACGTAGGCTCAGATGGACCGGCAGATTCCGACAGGACAGGACAAGGTTGCAGCAAACATGACGATAGTCTGGTTCAGGCATGAATAACACAAACAAGAATCCGACAAAGACAGGAACAAAAACAGAGAGAGATATAGAGGACTAATCAGAGGGAAAAAGGGAACAGGTGGGAAAAGGGGTGACGAGGTAGTTAGGAGGAGACAAGGAACAGCTGGGGGAAAGAGGGGGAGAAAAGGTAACCTAATAACGACCAGCAGAGGGAGACAGGGTGAAGGGAAAGGACAGAAACAAGACACAACATGACAATACATGACAGTACCCCCCCACTCACCGAGCGCCTCCTGGCGCACTCGAGGAGGAAACCTGGCGGCAACGGAGGAAATCATCGATCAGCGCACGGTCCAGCACGTCCCGAGAGGGAACCCAACTCCTCTCCTCAGGACCGTACCCCTCCCAATCTACTAGGTACTGATGACCACGGCCCCGAGGACGCATGTCCAAAATCCTACGGACCCTGTAGATGGGTGCGCCCTCGACAAGGATGGGGGGGGGGGGGAAGACGAGCGGGGGCGCGAAGAACGGGCTTGACACAGGAGACATGGAAGACCGGGTGGACGCGACGAAGATATCGCGGAAGAAGAAGTCGCACTGCGACAGGATTAATGATCCGAGAAATACGGAACGGACCAATGAACCGCGGGGTCAACTTGCGAGAAGCGGTCTTAAGGGGAAGGTTCTGAGTGGAGAGCCAAACTCTCTGGCCGCGACAATATCTAGGACTCTTAGTTCTACGCTTATTAGCAGCTCTCACAGTCTGCGCCCTATAACGGCAAAGTGCAGACCTGACCCTCTTCCAGGTGCGCTCGCAACGTTGGACAAAAGCCTGAGCGGAGGGGACGCTGGACTCGGCGAACTGAGATGAGAACAGCGGAGGCTGGTACCCGAGGCTACTCTGAAAAGGAGATAGCCCGGTCGCAGACGAAGGAAGCGAGTTGTGGGCGTATTCTGCCCAGGGGAGCTGTTCTGACCAAGACGCAGGGTTGCGAAAAGAAAGACTGCGTAAGATGCGACCAATAGTCTGATTGGCCCGTTCTGCTTGACCGTTAGACTGGGGGTGAAAGCCGGAAGAGAGACTGACGGAAGCCCCAATCAAACGGCAAAACTCCCTCTAAAATTGAGACGTGAATTGCGGACCTCTGTCCGAAACGACGTCTGACGGAAGGCCATGAATTCTGAAAACATTCTCGATGATGATTTGTGCCGTCTCTTTAGCAGAAGGAAGCTTAGCAAGGGGAATAAAATGAGCCGCCTTAGAGAACCTGTCGACAACCGTAAGAATAACAGTCTTCCCCGCTGACGAAGGCAGTCCGGTGACAAAATCTAAGGCGATGTGAGACCACGGTCGAGAGGGAATGGGAAGCGGCCTGAGACGGCCGGCAGGAGGGGAGTTACCGGACTTAGTCTGCGCGCAGACCGAACAAGCAGCCACGAAGCGACGCGTGTCATGCTCCCGGGTGGGCCACCAAAAACGCTTGGCGAATGGAAGCAAGCGTACCCCGAACGCCAGGATGGCCGGCTAACTTGGCAGAGTGAGCCCACTGAAGAACGGCCAGACGAGTAGGAACGGGAACGAAAAGAAGGTTCCTAGGACAAGCGCGCGGCGACGGAGTTTGAGTGAGTGCTTGCTTTACCTGCCTCTCAATTCCCCAGACAGTCAACCCGACAACACGCCCCTCAGGGAGAATCCCCTCGGGGTCAGTGGAGGCTACTGAAGAACTGAAGAGACGAGATAAAGCATCAGGCTTGGTGTTCTTAGAGCCCGGACGATAAGAAATCACGAACTCGAAACGAGCGAAAAACAGCGCCCAGCGCGCCTGACGCGCATTAAGTCGTTTGGCAGAACGGATGTACTCAAGGTTCCTATGGTCAGTCCAAACGACAAAAGGAACGGTCGCCCCCTCCAACCACTGTCGCCATTCGCCTAGGGCTAAGCGGATGGCGAGCAGTTCGCGGTTTCCCACATCATAGTTACGTTCCGACGGCGACAGGCGATGAGAAAAATACGCGCAAGGGTGGACCTTGTCGTCAGAGAGGGAGCGCTGAGAAAGAATGGCTCCCACGCCCACCTCTGACGCGTCAACCTCGACAACGAACTGTCTAGTGACGTCAGGTGTAACAAGGATAGGTGCGGATGTAAAACGATTCTTGAGGAGATCAAAAGCTCCCTGGGCGGAAACGGACCACTTAAAGCACGTCTTGACAGAAGTAAGGGCTGTGAGAGGAGCTGCCACCTGACCGAAATTACGGATGAAACGACGATAGAAGTTCGCGAAGCCGAGAAAGCGCTGCAGCTCGACGCGTGACTTAGGGACGGGCCAATCAATGACAGCTTGGACCTTAGCGGGATCCATCTTAATGCCTTCAGCGGAAATAACAGAACCGAGAAATGTGACGGAGGAGGCATGAAAAGAGCACTTCTCAGCCTTCACAAAAAGACAATTCTCTAAAAGGCGCTGGAGGACACGTCGAACGTGCTGAACATGAATCTGGAGTGACGGTGAAAAAATCAGGATATCGTCAAGGTAAACGAAAACAAAGATGTTCAGCATGTCTCTCAGGACATCATTGACTAATGCCTGAAAGACAGCTGGAGCGTTAGCGAGGCCGAAAGGAAGAACCCGGTATTCAAAGTGCCCTAACGGAGTGTTAAACGCCGTCTTCCAGTCGTCCCCCTCCCTGATGCGCACGAGATGGTAAGCGTTACGAAGGTCCAACTTAGTGAAAAACCTGGCTCCCTGCAGGATCTCGAAGGCTGAAGACATAAGAGGAAGCGGATAACGATTCTTCACTGTTATGTCATTCAGCCCTCGATAATCTATGCAGGGGCGCAGGGACCCGTCCTTCTTCTTAACAAAAAAACCCCCCGCTCCGGCGGGAGAGGAGGAGGGGACTATGGTACCGGCGGCAAGAACTACAGACAAATAATCTTCGAGAGCCTTACGTTCGGGAGCCGACAGAGAGTATAGTCTACCCCGGGGGGGAGTGGTTCCCGGAAGGAGATCAATACTACAATCATACGACCGGTGTGGGGGAAGAGAGGTGGCCCTGGACCGACTGAACACCGTGCGCAGATCGTGATATTCCTCCGGCACCCCTGTCAAATCACCAGGCTCCTCCTGTGAAGAAGAGACAGAGGAAACAGGAGGGATAGCAGACATTAAACATTTCACATGACAAGAGACGTTCCAGGAGAGGATAGAATTACTAGACCAATTAATGGAAGGATTATGACAAACTAGCCAGGGATGGCCCAAAACAACAGGTGTAAAAGGTGAACGAAAAATTAAAAAAGAAATGGTTTCGCTATGATTACCAGAAACAGTGAGGGTTAAAGGTAGCGTCTCACGCTGAATCCTGGGGAGAGGACTACCATCCAGGGCGAACAAGGCCGTGGACTCCCTTAACTGTCTGAGAGGAATGTCATGTTCCCGAGCCCAGGTCTCGTCCATAAAACAGCCCTCCGCCCCAGAGTCTATTAAGGCACTGCAGGAAGCTGACGAACCGGTCCAGCGTAGATGGACCGACAAGGTAGTGCAGGATCTTGAAGGAGAGACAGGAGTAGTAGCGCTCACCAGTAGCCCTCCGCTTACTGATGAGCTCTGGCTTTTACTGGACATGAAGTGACAAAATGACCAGCAGAACCGCAATAGAGACAGAGGCGGTTGGTGATTCTCCGTTCCCTCTCCTTAGTCGAGATGCGGATACCTCCCAGCTGCATAGGCTCAGCACCCGAGCCGGCAGAGGAAGATGGTAGTGATGCGGAGAGGGGGGCAACGGAGAACGCGAGCTCCTTTCCACGAGCTCGGTGACGAAGATCAACCCGTCGCTCAATGCGAATAGCGAGTTCAATCAAGGAATCCACGCTGGAAGGAACCTCCCGGGAGAGAATCTCATCCTTTACCTCTGCGCGGAGACCCTCCAGAAAACGAGCGAGCAAAGCCGGCTCGTTCCAGCCACTGGAGGCAGCAAGAGTGCGAAACTCAATAGAGTAGTCTGTTATGGATCGATTACCTTGACATAGGGAAGACAGGGCCCTGGAAGCCTCCTCCCCAAAAACAGATCGATCAAAAACCCGTATCATCTCCTCCTTAAAGTCCTGATACTGGTTAGTACACTCAGCCCTTGCCTCCCAGATTGCCGTGCCCCACTCACGAGCCCTTCCAGTAAGGAGAGATATGACGTAGGCGACACGAGCAGTGCTCCTGGAGTAAGTGTTGGGCTGGAGAGAAAACACAATATCACACTGGGTGAGGAACGAGCGGCATTCAGTGGGCTCCCCAGAGTAACACGGCGGGTTATTGATTCTGGGCTCCGGAGATTCGAAAGCCCTGGAAGTGGCCGGTGGATCGAGGCGGAGATGGTGAACCTGTTCTGTGAGGTTGGAGACTTGGGTGGCCAGGGTCTCAACGGCATGTCGAGCTGCAGACAATTCCTGCTCGTGTCTGCCTAGCATCGCTCCCTGGATCTCGACGGCTGAGTGGAGAGGATCCGAAGTCGCTGGGTCCATTCTTGGTCGGATTCTTCTGTTACGGTGCGTGAATGAGGACCCAAAAGCGAATTAACGTAAACAGAGCTTCTTTAATAACAAAACAAACGTAGGCTCAGATGGACCGGCAGATTCCGACAGGACAGGACAAGGTTGCAGCAAACATGACGATAGTCTGGTTCAGGCATGAATAACACAAACAAGAATCCGACAAAGACAGGAACAAAAACAGAGAGAGATATAGAGGACTAATCAGAGGGAAAAAGGGAACAGGTGGGAAAAGGGGTGACGAGGTAGTTAGGAGGAGACAAGGAACAGCTGGGGGAAAGAGGGGGAGAAAAGGTAACCTAATAACGACCAGCAGAGGGAGACAGGGTGAAGGGAAAGGACAGAAACAAGACACAACATGACAATACATGACAGTTGACTTGCCGTAGTTGATTTCTCAATCTCCCTCCCAGTTCCCTGTGTGTCTAAATGCAAACATTTGCTCACGTTCAGGCAGGCAACCAAGCATTGAGTCGGTCTAATAGTTCGAATGTCTATCTGTTGTCTGGGCATACGGACAAAGGGGCTGGTGGGGAATTTGAATATTAAATCATGTTTTCATCTCTACCGTACAAAAGATGGCACGTCCACAAACACTCAGTCCATCCCCAATTTGAAAGGGGAATAATGACATTGAAAAAACGATATGCTCAAGTTCAGCTTGTGTATGCATGGATGGTAGTGTCCATATGAGGACAGACTTGAGTCATGCTTTTGATACACCAGCGTTACAGTAGCTACTGTAGAAAATGAGTGTAGGAAAGGTTGCTAACTAACTGTAAATAACTTTTGCTAGATAGCTCACTAACTTGGCTAACTAGATGGTCATATGACCCCTATCTGACCTAAATAACGTGTATGTTTATGTAAACTGATATGTATGCAAATCCCCCTATCTGACCTAAATAACTTGAATGTTTATGTAAACTGATATGTATGCAGATCCCCCTATCTGACCTAAATAACGTGTATGTTTATGTAAACTGATATGTATGCAGATCCCCCTATCTGACCTAAATAACGTGTATGTTTATGTAAACTGATATGTATGCAGATCCCCCTATCTGACCTAAATAACCTGTATGTTTATGTAAACTGATATGTATGCAGATCCCCCTATCTGACCTAAATAACGTGTATGTTTATGTAAACTGATATGTATGCAGATCCCCCTATCTGACCTAAATAACCTGTATGTTTATGTAAACTGATATGTATGCAAATCCCCCTATCTGACCTAAATAACCTGTATGTTTATGTAAACTGATATGTATGCAAATCTAGATCATAAGTCTCTGTTTCTCAGTGTTTTGTCAGTACTTTATTTGATTTCTTATTTTAAATGTATGTAGTACTGTCCCTGTTGTGTGTGGACAAGTAGCTTGCTGCTATAACAACATCTAATCCTATAACAAAATCATAATAATTCACTATATCTGTAAACAATGAACTCATTTATAGTTATAGTTAGCTAGCGCAACAGTCTTTACCAGCAAACACAATGCTGCCTACACAACTGATGGGGTGGATGTGTTTGTGATGAATTCCCTTTCCAAGCAGATGCATTAGCAAGTAGATTGTAACAACAGTGTGGGTACACATTGTTACATACAGTGGTTATTGTGTACCTGTTTGTAGCCTGCACAAGGTAAGAAGCAAATATGAAATGGGGGGTGTAAATGTTCCATTATTGAGAGTATGGCTACTACTGTCCATGTACAAACTGAGTGAAGAACAACATTGAGCAATCCTGATAGTTAGCTTGCACTCTCCTCCAGGCTGTCTCTCTCTCTCTCTCTCTCTCTCTCTCCCTTCTCTCCCTTATCTCTCTCTCTCTCTCTCTCTCTCTCTCTCTCTCTCTCTCTCTCTCTCTCTCTCTCACTCCCTGTCTGATGGGGGCATCTATTTGTAACTGTTGTTTTACAGCTCTCCCACTCCTCACTCCTGAGTCACTCTGTCACTCCTAGGAGCCCTCAAATTATCCCTCAGATGAGCTCTTATGGGCATGGCAACGATTTAATTTCACAGTCCAGACACACACACACACACACATATTCACGCATGGATAAACTTCAATGCAACACGACATTCTCATCGGAACACACTCCACGCACCACCATCCCACTTTGGCTGGAAAATGTACAGGATGACTGTATGTTTGAATGTAGAACTTTCCATAGAAGTCTCTTTCTGCTGCTACCAACCAGCCCTAGGAACTAAATAGAACTAATATCAGGAACAGGGATACATTATCTTTCTTCTGCCCAGCAACACAACATTAGCTCTGCTTATGTCTTTCTTCCTGCTCAACCACAGCACAGATGCAATTTTCTGATTGCAATCCTAACATGCCTATGAGATAAATTACAAGTGGACTAGGAAACAGAAAGAAAACTTGACCGAACATCAAGTTCAAACACACTACTATTTACTTTTTGCAGTGAGCCCACAATCTGATTTTACAGCAATATAGTTCAAAACAAAATCAATAGCTAAAAATAGCTAGGCATTGACGTTTGATGCTGTTATGAGTTCAGGTCTTTGTCAATAGCCCTGCCATTTGGGGGGGGGGGGGGGACAATCGTGCATTCTTC
This sequence comes from Oncorhynchus mykiss, assembly GCF_057628025.1. NCBI lineage: Eukaryota > Metazoa > Chordata > Actinopteri > Salmoniformes > Salmonidae > Oncorhynchus > Oncorhynchus mykiss. The sequence continues at coordinate 11,876,991 of NC_143026.1, read as the reverse complement.
TCCCATTCTTAATTGACAGTCTACAGTCCTCAGGGCCTGAGTGTAATGTATCAAAGGGCTCAGATTAACCCACTGGGGGTTAGAGGTTATTGTGGTATGGGGCTGGGATGCATTATGAGGCCTGACGGCAAGTTAGGGGTCACTGTTAACACCTTCACTATCAGATGACTGGCCTGTTGGCTGACCCTTTGTCCTCAATGACATCATCACCACGCAAATGTTGCTGACCTGAGGGCATCCTGAGTTCTCTACCTTGCCACTGTGAAATGAACTGTGACCTTTTAAAGTCGGGTCACTTCTCTGTTCTGGCCACTATCCAAGTCTTAGTGGAAAGAGGTTAAAGAAAAAAACTCCTCTAGTTGAGGAGTATTGGAACATCTTGGTACATATGAAGAAACATACAGAAAATGTGATACAATGTCATACAATACAGATAAACAGGTAAAAACTGTAATGCAGTGATATAAGGCTTATCAGAAAGGCTACTAAAAGTTTTCTCTCTTCAGTAAGTAATTAGAGTTTGCCACATAACATCAACAATCAATCAAATGTATTTTTAAAGCCCATCTTACATCAGCTGATGTCACAAAGTGCTGTACAGAAACCCAGCCTAAAACCCCCAAACAGCAAGCAATGCAGGTGTAGAAGCACGGTGGCTAGGAAAAACTCCCTAGAAAGGTTGTAACCTAGGAAGAAACCTAGAGAGGAACCAGACTATGAGGGGTGGCCAGTCCTCTTCTGGCTGAGCCGGGTGGAGATTATAACAGAACATGGCCAATATGGTCAAATGTTCTTAGATGACCAGCAGGGTCAAATAATAATAATCACAGTGGTTGTCGAGGGTGCAACAGGTCAGCACCTCCGGAGTAAACGTCAGTTGGCTTTTCATAGCAGATCATTCAGAGTATCTCCACTGCTCCTGTTGTCTCTAGAGAGTTGAAAACAGCACGTCTGGTGAACAGGTCAGGGTTCCATAGCCGCAGGCAGAACAGTTGAAACTGGAGCAGCAGCACGACCAGGTGGACTGGGGACAGCAAGGAGTCATCATGCCAGGTAGTCCTGAGGCATGGTCCTAGGGCTCAGGTCCTCTGAGAGAGAGAGAAAAAGAGAGAGAGAAGGGAAAGAGAGAGAGAGAGAAGATAAAAGAGAGAGAATTAGAGAGAGCATACTTAAATTCACACAGGACACTGGATAAGACAGGAGAAATACTCCAGATATAACAAACTGACCCTAGCCCCCCGACACATAAACTACTGCAGCATAAATACTGGAGGCTGAGACAGGAGGGGTCGGAAGACACTGTGGCCCCGTCCGACGGTTAGTTTCTCCAGTGCCCTTCTGTTCACCTTCACACTCCTGGGCCAGACTACACTCGACCATAGGACGTACTGAAGAGATGAGTCTTCAATAAAGACTTAAAGGTCGAGACTGATACATCATTCTCAACGCTGGATATACTGTATATCTGACGAGCTTGAGGTCATTTCAACCTTTGGAATGTCAGCTCAACCTCAAGCCTTTGAAATTCCCAGCACAATGAGGACCAACCTGTATAAATGTTTAGCCTTCATTTCCTCCCCGGGGCTCCCAATGTGAGGGGTGGATGCGAGGGGGAACCCCAATGTGAGGATTGGATGGGTGGTGGTGAACGCTTAGGCAGATGGACGTAGCTTCCTCTGTCACTCCTACATCCTGTTTCCTCAGGTTTATCATCAGAGTGTCTCAGAGGAAGCATCTGAGGATGAGAGCTGCATCCTTCATCCTCTACAGCTGCCCTTCCTCCTCCCCCTCCCTCCTTCCTCCTCCTACCTCCTTACTCCTCCCCGTACCTCCTCCTCCCTCCCCCCGCTCCCTCCGTCCTCCTCCTGCCTCCTAGCTCCCTCCTCCTCCTCCCCCTCCCTCCCTCCTTCCTCCTCCCCCTCCCACCCTTCCTCCTCCCCCTCCCTCCTTCTTCCTCCCCGTCCCTCCTTTCTCCTCCTCCTGCCTCCTCCCTCCCCCTCCCTCCTTCCTCCCCCCAATGCTCACATAATGAACAGCAAGTAGCAGCAGGGTCAAATAAAAGGTGAAGGTCAATGTAAATAGTACGTGTAGTCATTTGATTCATTTATCGTTCAGCAGTCTCATGGCTTCAGGGCAGGTTAAGGAGCCTTTTGAACCTAGACTTGGCGTTCCGGTACCGCTTGCCGTGTGGTAGCAGAGAGAACAGTATGACTTGGGTGGCTGGAGTCATTGCACATTTTTGGGGCCTTCCTTTGACAGCATCTAGCTTTATTTTTTATTTAACCTTTATTTAACTAGGAAAGTCAGTTAAGAAAACAAATTCTTATTTACAATGACGGCCTACCCCGGCCAAAGCCTAGCCCGGACGACACTGGACCAATTGTGCGCCACCCTATGGGATTCCCAATCGCGGCCGGTTGTGATACAGCCTGGAATCAAAGCAGGGTCTGTAGTGATGTCTCTAGCACTGAGATGCAGTGCCTTAGGCCGATGCGCCACTTGGGAGTCCCTAGTATAGAGGTCCTGGATGGCAGGAAGCTTGGCCCCAGTGATGTACTGGGCCGTACGCACTACCCTCTGTAGTTGCCATACTTGCCTCCCCCTTCCTCCTCCCTCCTCCCTCTTCCTATGTTCTACCTCCTGCCTCCCCTCTCCTGCCTCCTCCATCTTCCTATCTCTTCCTCCCCTCCTGCCTCCTCCCTCCTGCCTCCTCCTTCCTCCCTCCTCCTCTCATCCTCCTGTCTCTTGCCGCCTCCTTCCTCCTCCTCCCTCCTCCTCCCTCCCTTCTGCCTCCACCCTCCTCCTCTTTCCCCCTGCCTCCTCCATTTGCCTAATAGAGTCAGGAACTGTTGTCAGAGAGGAAGTGTTGTGTGATGTAGATCACACTCCCCCTAGATTTATGACCATTGCTGGCCAGGAAGAACACCCTGCTGGCCATTAAAGAGACATTTATTCTCCCCTCAGAGAAAGAGAGAGACAAAGGGAAGAGAGGTGAGGAGGACTGCCAGGGGCGGACTGGCCATCTGGCATTTTGGGCAAATGCCAGATGGGCTGGTCCATTTTTAGCCTAGTGGGGCTGTCTAGCTAAATGGGCCGGTGTGAAGGCCTTGGGGGAAAAGAATTGGCCGGTGTGGGGGCATTACCAATTTTTTTTTTAAATGCCAGAGCTGATCCCAGTCCTTCTCTGATCCCAGTCCGCCTCTGATCCCAGTCCTTCTCTGATCCCAGTCCGCCTCTGATCCCAGTCCGCCTCTGATCCCAGTACGCCTCTGATCCCAGTCCGCCTCTGATCCCAGTCCGCCTCTGATCCCAGTACGCCTCTGATCCCAGTCCGCCTCTGATCCCAGTCCGCCTCAGATCCCAGTCCGCCTCTGATCCCAGTCCGCCTCTGATCCCAGTCCGCCTCTGATACCAGTCCGCCTCTGATCCCAGTCTGCCTCTGAGGCCTGCTCTGGCTTTAATACCTCTGGCAGCACACAGACCCAACCAGAACTGGAACTCAAATCAAATCAAATTGATTTATATAGCCATTCTTACATCAGCTGATATCTCAAAGTGCTGTACAGAAACCCAGCCTAAAACCCCAAACAGCAAGCAATGCAGGTGTAGAAGCACGGTGGCTAGGAAAAACTCCCTAGAAAGGCCAAAACCTAGGAAGAAACCTAGAGAGGAACCAGGCTACAAGGGGTGGCCAGTCCTCTTCTGGCTGTGCCGGGTGCAGATAATAACAGAACATGGCCAAGATGTTCAAATGTTCATAAATTATCAGCATGGTCAAATAATAATAATCACAGTAGTTGTCGAGGGTGCCACAAGTCAGCACCTCAGGAGTAAATGTCAGTATCTCTACCGCTCCTACTGTCTCTAGAGAGTTGAAAACAGCAGGTATGGGACAGGTAGCACGTCCGGTGAACAGGTCAGAGTTCCATAGCCGCAGGCAGGACAGTTGAAACTGGAGCAGCAGCACGGCCAGGTGGACTGGGGACAGCAAGGAGTCATCATGTCAGGTAGTCCTGAGGCATGGTCCTAGGGCTCAGGTCCTCCGAGAGAGAGAGAAAAAGAGAGAGAGAGAGAAGATAAAAGAGAGAGAGAATTAGAGAGAGCATACTTAAATTCACACAGGACACAGCAAGGAGTCATCATGCCAGGTAGTCCTGAGGCATGGTCCTAGGGCTCAGGTCCTCCGAGAGAGAGAGCGAAAGAAAGAGAGAATTAGAGAGAGCATACTTAAATTCACACAGGACACAGCAAGGAGTCATCATGCCAGGTAGTCCTGAGGCATGGTCCTAGGGCTCAGGTCCTCCGAGAGAGAGAGCGAAAGAAAGAGAGAATTAGAGAGAGCATACTTAAATTCACACAGGACACTGGATAAGACAGGAGAAGTACTCCAGATATAACAGACTGAACCTAGCCCCCCGACACAAACTACTGCAACATAAATAGTGGAGGCTGAGACAGGAGGGGTCAGGAGGCACTGTGGCCCCATCCAATGATACCCCCGGTATCTGACTCTTCTTTCCTCAGATGATTCACTGTAGATTGCACCAACTGTGGAGAAATCACACTCTATGAAACCTTGACTGGGTAAATTGACAGAGAACGCCACTACGTTCCCTCTCTTCTACCTCAAAGAGTCTTAAACCCATCATTGTCTTGACCTAGGTATGCGAAATCTGAAAATATTGGTTGATGATTGACTCAAGGAGGGGTGAGGCCTGAGGTCAAGGGTGTCCTAAAATAGGCACTGTAATACGTACAGTGACTCAACAGTGGTTGCTGTTCAAAAGCTACTGCTACTCTCTGTTCATCATATCTGCATAGTCACTTTAACCATATCTACATGTACATACTACCTCAATCAGCCTGACTAACCGGTGTCTGTATGTGTTCTCGCTACTGTATTTAGCCTCGCTACTGTATTTAGCCTCGCTACTTTTATAGCCTCTCTACTGTATTTAGCTTCGCTACTTTTATAGCCTCTCTACTGTATTTAGCCTCGCTACTGTTTTTCACTGTCTTTTTACTGTTGCTTTTATTTATTTATTTCTATTGTTCACCTAATACATTTTTTGCACTATTGGTTAGAGCCTGTAAGTAAGTATTTCACTGTAAGATCTACACCGGTTGTATTGGTGCACGTCACAAATAAACTTTGATTTGATTCGAAACACACAACCTAACATTATCTACAGACGACTAACTCTGAGTGCTCAAGGCTGAGAGCAGAGAGAGGGGAAGCATGTACTCATGCATGGACCACCAACCTAGGGGAGGCTCTCTATAATAAACAGTGGTGATTGATGTCAGTATGCACTGTGCAGGTGAAACTTTTGCAGCTGTAGGGTGAAAAGAATCTCATGAACAAGGTTGTACAGTTTGTGTAGTGATAAGGTTGCTCTTGTGAAATTATATTGTCTGTCTGTAGCCAAATCATAACCTTTTTCCCTTTTGGGATCAGTGAAGTATATTCATTTTACTGTAGTGATTTAGCTTGTTCCTTGAGAGTCTAACATTTGTACTTTAAGAATACAGTTTAAGCTACAGTTGTAATTGGATGTACAGCTGCTAGTGCAATATTTTTGGCTCTTCAAAAGTTGTGGTTTGTGGTGCATTCTTCCTCCTGTGAATAACCACTCTAACCTTCATCCAGGGAACCCGCTTCCCTGCAGCAAATACCATTGGTGAGTGATCCACTGCAGATGTGTAAGTGAAATGTGACTGGTAAGTAAGGACCTAGAGGGAATTGCTTTTCATATTCTCTTCTATTTTATTCTATAAAATACACTTGTGACAAGCAATATAGAAAAGTAACATGAAAAATAGCTTTTTTTTATTGGCCTTTATGACGTACGTCTTCTGCATCCCAGCGAGTCCCAGAGGAGAGAACAGTCAGGGAATGACTATGTGCCTGCCCAAACCCAGAGTGGTAACCTGAGGCTCCTTCGCCAGCCCTGATTTCCCAGGAAGGAGCAGGGGGCATTCCAGCTTCTCTGTCCTGGAATATTAGACCTCAAGAGGATCCTTTCCACTAGCTCCTGGTTGCCAAGAATCCTCTGGATTGATAAACAAACTGTAGGCCTCTGGGAATTGGAAAAGAGGGGTAGCTTGGATAGAATGGATGGAAAAACACAGCCACTTTAGTTCTGCCCTTTGGTGTTATCGTAGTCTGAATAGAGATCTGGAAATGACCTACTGGCTCTGGAAAGCCATTACTTTTATTAAAAAACAATAGAGGCAGCTCTACACAAGTGACATCATCAAGGGCTGGGGGATGTTGAAGGCCATTTGAGTCCCAGTTTGTGGTCCTGGTTAAACCAAGGGGGATGTAGGTTGTCAGTTGGACTATTAAACAATGCTGTGTTTTATATTGTGTTTATTGCCATCTGACTTGGGAGATGTTCTGCAGTAAAATGGAACGAATTGATGGACAGTTAAATGTGAACTGGTTATTGTGTTTCATCCTCCATTTCTCCCATTTCCAGTTTTATTACACTGTACAAAAGTTATGTGAACCAGTTTACTCAGATCCCAGGGTGCAGAGTACACTGAGTATATCAAACATCAGGGACAACTTCTTAATATTGAGTTGCCCCCCCCCCAGAATAGCCTACATTTCTCGGGGCATGGACTTTACAAAGTGTCGAAAGTGTTCCACAGGGATGCTGGTCCATGTTGACTCCAATGCTTCCCACAGTTGTGTCAAGTTGGCTGGATGTCCTTTGGGTGTTGGACCATTCTTGATACACAAAAACCCAGCAGCGTTGCAGTTCTTGACACAAACGGGTGTGCCTGGCACCTACTACCATACCCCGTTTCAAAGGCACTTAAATCTTTTGTCTTGCCCATTCACCCTCTGAATGGCACACATACACAATCCATGTCTCAATTGTGTCTCAATCAAAAGGCTTAAAAATCCTTCTTTAACCTCCTTTAAGTCTCCTCCTCTTCATCTACACTGATTGAAGTGGATTTAACAAGTGATATCCATAAAGGATCACAGCTTTTACCTGGATTCCTCTGGTCAGTCTGTGTCATTGAAAGAGTGGGTGTTCCTAATGTTTTGTCCACTCAGTGTATAACAACTATGCCATGTTAATATTAAAATAATATTCTGAAAATGATACAATTACTCACCAATTGTTACTCACCAATTATTCAACTCTCTTTTTCACAGATCGTGAGCATCATGGCCGCATTATGCTGGCGTTAGATCCGTGAAATCACCATTCTATTTTACACCTCAACACAAGACACGTACAGTGTTACCAATGGTGTTGGCCAGGCTCCCCCTGTTGCTTCTGCTGCATGGAAGATGTAGTATTAATATTGCGTTTCTTCCCTCTCGATCTGATTTTTAATTACTCTCACCTCACAGCAGCAGCCCATGGCTTTAGGGCCAGATTCGATTTCAAATGAGCCGACTCTGTTTGAGGTTTCACGCTTTCACACATTGGTTCTAGTCACAGTGTTCTGTCCACAGAGGGTTCTATGCGACTTCTGTGACTATGTAATTTGTCATGGAAATTAAATGCTGGTTAACTACTTTGGTAAGAAAAAGTTCAGAATTGTACTGGAAAATGTTTATTTGTAGGTTAACATGGATGAAACATTCTCTGTCCTTAGGAAGTGATGTCCTACAGCTTTCCTTTTAAAGGACAAGCTTTAATTCTTTATCGGTATCTCTTTCTCTCTCTCTCTCTCTGTCCCTCTTTCTATCTCTCTCTCGTTCTCATTCTCTCCCTCTTTCTCCCTCTCGTTCTCATTCTCTCCCTCTTTCTCTCTATCTCGCTCTCATTTTCTCCCTCTTTCTACCTCTCGTTCTCATTCTCTCCCTCTTTCTCCCTCTCTTTGTCCCTCAGGACTCTCCACAGCTGTTCTAAAGGGGTGCTTATTCATTCGTTCTCAGCATCTGTTTGCAGTCCGTCAAGGTCAGCTAACTTAAGAGGCCAAAAACAGCGACTCTTCTTCATCATCTATTTGTTCATGCAGAGGGCCATCAAAACAACTGCAGTGCAGGTGTGTTGACCCGTGCATACATTACAGTGTGCATACTGTCATAATAGTTTGCATGTTGTCACAACAACGTGGGGGTGTTTTCCAGCCATGTTTACAGTCATTTGGCCCGCTCACCGTGATAGCCATTGAAATGCCCGTTGTTTAATGGCTGCTACTAGCTTTGTTAGTCTGTGTTTTGACAAGCCAGTGTTTGAATACTGGGAATGGAGAGAGGCAGGAACTTCAGGCCAGAGAATGAGAGGACAATGGTGTGAAGGGTGAACCCAGCTTTAACACAGCCCACCCTTCAGGAAACAGCTATTTAGCTGTGGAAGACTCAATGCTGAGAAAACGATTCAATATCTAAAACAATGTCTCAATATTATACCGTACAATATCTATTCAATACTGTGTGAAGCCGCCTCCCGGGTGGCGCAGTGGTTAAGGGTGCTGTACTGCAGCGCCAGCTGTGCCATCAGAGTCCCTGGGTTCGCGCCCAGGCTCTGTCGTAACCGGCCGCGACCGAGAGGTCCGTGGGGCGACGCACAATTGGCCTAGCGTCGCCCGGGTTAGGGAGGGATTGGTCGGTAGGGATCTCCTTGTCTCATCGCGCACCAGCGACTCCTGTGGCGGGCCGGGTGCAGTGCGCGCTAGCCAAGGTTGCCAGGTGCACTGTGTAGCCTCCGACACATTGGTGCGGCTGGTTTCCGGGTTGGATGCGCGCTGTGTTAAGATGCAGTACGGCTGGTTGGGTTGTGTATCGGAGGACGCATGACATTCAGCCTTCGTCTCTCCCGAGCCCGTACGAGAGTTGTAGCAATGAGACAAGATACTACAACAATTGGATACCACGAAATTGGGGAGAAAAAGGGGTAAAATTCAACAAAATAAATAAATAAATAAAAAAAATACTGTGTGAAGGCGAATTCTCCTGGTGTGGAAACGGTCTTACAAACCAGTGCATGTGTGTAAGAAGAATGAAAACATACATGGTATAGAAGCATTGAAAATACATTTTGATTCAGTTCCTCAATCCAAGGAAAAGATGCTGATGCTTCTGTGGTGTGTCATGACGTTGGCCTGTGGGTAAGGTTTATGACCCCCCCCATAAATACCTTTCTCCCTTCCTTCTCTCTTGACTCTACAGAGGGACTCTTGAATAGCCTTTGTTAAACAGAAATTCTGGGAACATCGGAAGGTGGGGGGAAATGAACCATATTTTGGTAATCCAACCAGTTGAACATATGTGTTGGTACTTAATGAATATGATGTCAGTTCGGTTGTCATCTGAGACATTCTCATCAATGATAGGATGACATAAACGATACAGTGGAAAGTCTACACATTATAGTTATCAGATTCACATGGAATTGTTTTGCAATTTAAATGTTTGAATATGAAATTATTTGGGAGGGGGTGAAATGTGATTTTAGCTTCTAAAATGTGAGAATTGGGTTTTCATGAGTGAATTAGGCCCGACTCAGTGGCCCGCCCACGTGAAGAGACATTGGTTATAAACTATGAAACACGCCCTCCTCTCCCTTCCTATATAAAGCCTTGACGACAATATAACTTTCTGTTCCGGGTACATTAGGATGACGATCCGATGTCAGAAGGGTTCAGATAATAACTACAGAACGAAGCCAAACTCAGCGTGAGCTTTGGTTGCGAATGGTATGAACTTTGAACTCTTAATCACTACAGAAGTGATACCTCCGAGCCATTGAGTTAGCAACATCAGCTGCAAATGTGGGCTAGGAAAGAACAGACAGATTATCCCATCTACCACACAACGACGTTACTACAACATATCCAATTTACCACCAGAGACATTCTTCAAAGGACTCTGTTGGGCAACACGGTCTTCCATCTACCACCAACCTACCGAAGCGCAGCTCAGAGTAAATATTTATTGCATTTTCCTTTTCCAAATGGGAGGTGATTTAGAATGCATAAGATTCTGTATTTACAATAGAGTAGCTGCCTACGGCCTGATAGAGACATCGCTCCCCCCTTTGTTCTTCAGTCTTCCCGCTCTTTCACTCAAACCCAGCCCTTTTCTTTTGTGTAACCAGCTGTCATATCTGTTCCGTCTGCTAGGGACGTTTTCCTTTATGACATAATTTGTAATCAAGGTATGATTCATTCTGTGTATATGTAATTCTGTGTGATTAGTTAGGTATTTAGTAAATAAATAATTAAACCCAATTTTGTATTGCTGATTCAACTTGTTAGCCAGGGTTCGTGAAGATAACCAAGAATGTACAACTTTCAGATGAGACTGAAATAAACTCACTGCCTTCCTGAAGACAAACAACGTATATGAAATGCTTCAGTCTGGTTTTAGACCCCATCATAGCACTGAGACGGCACTTGTGAAGGTGGTAAATTACATTTTAATGGCATCGGACCGAGGCTCTGCATCTGTCCTCGTGCTCCTAGACCTTAGTGCTGCTTTTGATACCATCGATCACCACATTCTTTTGGAGAGATTGGAAACCCAAATTGGTCTACACGGACAAGTTCTGGCCTGGTTTAGATCTTATCTGTCGGAAAGATATCAGTTTGTCTCTGTGAATGGTTTGTCCTCTGACAAATCAACTGTAAATTTCGGTGTTCCTCAAGGTTCCGTTTTAGGACCACTATTGTTTTCACTATATATTTTACCTCTTGGGGATGTTATTCGAAAACATAATGTTAACTTTCACTGCTATGCGGATGACACACAGCTGTACATCTCAATTAAACATGGTGAAGCCCCAAAATTGCCCTTGCCAGAAGAATGTGTTTCAGACATAAGGAAGTGGATGGCTGCAAACTTTCTACTTTTAAACTCGGACAAAACAGAGATGCTTGTTCTAGGTCCCAAGAAACAAAGAGATCTTCTGTTGAATCTGACAATTAATCTTAATGGTTGTACAGTCGTCTCAAATAAAACTGTGAAGGACCTCGGCGTTACTCTGGATCCTGATCTCTCTTTTGAAGAACATATCAAGACCATTTCAAGGACAGCTTTTTTCCATCTACGTAACATTGCAAAAATCAGAAACTTTCTGTCCAAAAATGATGCAGAAAAATTAATCCATGCTTTTGTCACTTCTAGGTTAGACTACTGCAATGCTCTACTTTCCGGCTACCCGGATAAAGCACTAAATAAACTTCAGTTAGTGCTAAATACGGCTGCTAGAATCCTGACTAGAACCAAAAAATTTGATCATATTACTCCAGTGCTAGCCTCTCTACACTGGCTTCCTGTCAAAGCAAGGGCTGATTTCAAGGTTTTACTGCTAACCTACAAAGCATTACATGGGCTTGCTCCTACCTATCTCTCTGATTTGGTCCTGCCGTACATACCTACACGTACGCTACGGTCACAAGACGCAGGCCTCCTAATTGTCCCTAGAATTTTTAAGCAAACAGCTGGAGGCAGGGCTTTCTCCTATAGAGCTCCATTTTTATGGAACGGTCTGCCTACCCATGTCAGAGACGCAAACTCGGTCTCAACCTTTAAGTCTCTACTGAAGACTCATCTCTTCAGTGGGTCATATGATTGAGTGTAGTCTGGCCCAGGAGTGGGAGGGTGAACGGAAAGGCTCTGGAGCAACGAACTGCCCTTGCTGTCTTTGCCTGGCCGGTTCCCCTCTTTCCACTGGGATTCTCTGCCTCTAACCCTATTACAGGGGCTGAGTCACTGGCTTTACTGGGGCTCTCTCATGCCGTCCCTGGAGGGGGTGCGTCACCTGAGTGGGTTGAGTCACTGATGTGGTCATCCTGTCTGGGTTGGCGCCCCCCCCCCCCCCCCCCCTTGGGTTGTGCCGTGGCGGAGGTCTTTGTGGGCTATACTCAGCCTTGTCTCAGGATGGTAAGTTGGTGGTTGAAGATATCCCTCTAGTGGTGTGGGGGCTGTGCTTTGGCAAAGTAGGTGGGGTTATATCCTTCCTGTTTGGCCCTGTCCGGGGGTGTCCTCGGAGTGGGCCACAGTGTCTCCTGACCCCTCCTGTCTCAGCCTCCAGTATTTATGCTGCAGTAGTTTATGTGTCGGGGGGCTAGGGTCAGTTTGTTATATCTGGAGTACTTCTCCTGTCCTATTTGGTGTCCTGTGTGAATCTAAGTGTGCGTTCTCTAATTCTCTCCTTCTCTCTTTCTCTCTCTCGGAGGACCTGAGCCCTAGGACCATGCCCCAGGACTACCTGACATGATGACTCCTTGCTGTCCCCAGTCCACCTGGCCGTGCTGCTGCTCCTGTTTCAACTGTTCTGCCTTATTATTATTCGACCATGCTGGTAATTTATGAACATTTGAACATCTTGACCATGTTTTGTTATAATCTCCACCCGGCACAGCCAGAAGAGGACTGGCCACCCCACATAGCCTGGTTCCTCTCTAGGTTTCTTCCTAGGTTTTGGCCTTTCTAGGGAGTTTTTCCTAGCCACCGTGCTTCTACACCTGCATTGCTTGCCGTTTTGGGTTTTAGGCTGGGTTTCTGTACAGCACTTTGAGATATCAGCTGATGTACGAAGGGCTATATAAATACATTTGGTTTGATTTGATTTGATTTGAAATAAGGAGACGATTGATATTGACTGCTATTGATGTAAAATATTACTAGGTCTTTAAGAGTTTATTCGGAAGATAACAGCTCTATAAATATTATTTAGTGGTGCCCCGACTTTCTAGTTAATTACATTTACATGATTAGCTTAATCAGGTAATATTAATTACAGAGAAAGAATTTTATAGAATAGTGTGTCATTAATCCGGCATAGCCAAAGACGCGACAGGTGTTTTTGCAGTAAAATGGAGCGAATTGATGGGCAGTTGAACGTGAACTACCGCAGAAAACGTAATTGGCACGTTATGTAACTATGCATCGGCTCTTCAAAGAATTACATATTTCCCAAGTGATTATACCTCCTTTTACTTTGACAATGAAGGTTGCCAAAGAGTCATATGTTTGGAAATAACATACGTTTATCAAATTCAACGCAATTGGGAAGTAAGGACATCAAATTGCACCAGTTTTGTGCACACAGCACTTTAATACAATTTTTAAAGCTTTTCAATCCTTTTTTTTGTGAAAGAACATAGAGTACTGGATGTATTGGTTCATTGAGGACAGTTTTCTTATAAAAATGACCAGTTGAAAGATGTTCAGAGTGAAGATGTTCTTCTGATTAAGCTAGCAGACCCTTTGTACCGTAGTGGTAATCGTGTTCTGTGGGTAGAGGTAATTTAAGGCCATGGGAAATGTCCTGCTGTCTGTGGTTCAGAGACATATTCGATGGGAGAACACAATTAACATGGTCTCGGTCCCAAATGGCACCCTATTCCCTACAGTGTATAGTGCATTACCCTATGGGCCCTCCTGGTCAAAAGTTGTGCACTATGAAGGGAATAGGGTGCCATTTGTGATACAGCCGTGGTCAGACATCAGTGTAGAAGGAGAGTGGGTCATTGGCTGTTATGTCACAGATACATTTTATTTTGAAATAGGCAAGTCAGTTAAGAACAAATTCTTATTTACAATGACGGCCTACACCTGCCAAACCTGGGCCAGTTGTGCGCCGCCCTATGGGACTCCTAATCACGGCCGGTTGTAATACAGCCTGGATTTGAACCAGGGCATCTGTAGTGACACCTCAAACACTGAGATGCAGTGCCTTAGACCGCTGTGTCACTCAGGAGCATTTGCTGATTTCAATATGGTTATCAAAACCAATGCTGCGCATTCAGCCAAAAATGTCCAGAAACATCATAATTCTATTGATAATTGATACTGACCCAGGGCGATGTAAACTTACAGTACAGTAAAAACCATTGGTAAAATTAACCACATTCATTCACTACCTCCCACACTGGGCACAGAGGTCAATTCAACATCTATTCCATCTTGTTTCAAAGTAATTTAATTGAAATGACATGGAAACAACATTGATTCATCCAGTGTGTACCCAGTGGGTCGGTTCAATTGTGATAAGTGGCAGAAGGTGCAAAAATACTGTTATACAATACACAACGGCTCAATCATATAATACCCAATCTCATAATGGTGCTTGTGTAAGCGCATGGGTGTGTGATTAGGCAATGGTGATTAGTTCGATATTGAGGACCACTTCACCACTTCCTCTTAATTCTAAATGTAAGTGTTTATGATGACCTCGTGACCTTATTTATTTGCACACAAAAGATGACAGATTACCTTTGACGATGTCATCTCCACATTGAATGTCATACAAATCCAGACTCCATCACCACAGTTTTTCTGACATGTTTCTATGGATGCAGCACAGAACGAGCAAGCACTTTTCTTCAAAACCATTTTTAGTGAGTAATTGACGAAGCAGAAATATCCAGTATCTTTGAGAACATCCCCTCCCCCACCCTCCGCCGCCATCACCGTCACCACCATGCAAAATACGATTGCGTTTCTGTGGAAACAGAGACTAGGGCACTTCACACCGATAACATGTGCAGCTGTGCTACGTGATGCCCAAATGGGTCACCATGGCAACATATAACATCCACATTACGTACAAAAAGGACACTTAGTGCCGATTTCGTTGATGCCCTATAATAATATTAATCATATTCAACACATTCAAAACATTTGGACGAGCAAAGATTGGTCTTGATTTAATCTGATGTCAGTCTTTCATAACTGGCTGACTGACATACATCATCAACATCATTTATTTGTATAATATAAAATATGAGGCTGTTGTTCGAAGTCTGGATGTTGCATCCAACACAGAGAAGACCACAGTCTGTGCTACGGTGTACATTTTAGGTCACCCTCAGCCTCAACCCTCCTTGAGTCAATCGTCAACCCAATTGACTCAAGAAGGGGTGAGACTTGAGGCTGAGGGTGTCCTAAAATGGATACCGTACACTGCAGTCATTCCATACTGAGTGGGCTGCCTCCCTGACCTCCTGCATTCCTGCATATGTCAGATGAGCTCGCTGGGACTCTGAATCCTCTTCTGTTTCCTTTTGAACTGAGGACTTGTCCAAGGCTGTCTGTTCCACCTACCTGACCACGAGGACCTTTTGTTGTCTGTTATCACACTATAGATGGCCTAATAGACAAGTGACATGCAAATGCATTGCCATGTGACCCTCCAATGGGCTTAGCTTCTTAAACTATACATAGCTACTGGAGTGCTGGATTGGTTAGTGTAAATTACATGTTCTGACTGTACCCCTCCATTACTACAGTGACTGTTCTGTCAAATCTCTTTGGCTACACTATCTGCAGTATCTGCCTGGTTGCATCTCAGCCACTACATGAAGTGAATATTAAGTAATGATTTTGTCTGTAATTCTCTACAGATTGCCGCAGAGGTCATGAAAAGGCAGAGTCTTCTATGTACTCCTTGCCAACTGATTTGACAATGTGTTGAGCCACAGCAGCTGTTCCAGAGGTAGCTGGTAGGTCATGGTAGACTCATCGGGGGTACGATATCATTCAACTCAATGTGTCTGATGTGTCTGGGTGAGGGAGTGTGCTGTAATAAACTCAAAACCCTTTGATATTCTAGCCTCTCCTTATGTGCCCTAGGGGGCAGCAGTGGATGGATAGGCACTTGATAAGGATCAGAAAGAATTAGATAGGCCAGGTAGAATTGGTTTTATATTGCCTGGGCTGGGGGTAAGGGGCTAGCGGTCATTTTTGAAAGGGACCGATATGTTGTTTTAGCTGAGACAGATGAGAAATATGGCCGCTCAAGAGAGACTGCTGGGTAATCAGATCATGCGACCATGAAATGGAGCAGAGTTGAGTGTCAGCACACTGGGTGGTCTCCAGAGTGGACTCTGTTTGTCTATCTGTCTGGTCTCTGTCTGTCTAGTCTCTCTCTGTTCGTCTGTCTGGTCTCTGTCTGTTCGTCTAGTCTGTCTGTAAGTTGCTTTGGATAAAAGCTTCTTCTAAATGGCATATATTATTATATATTATTTCCGCCTGCCCGTCTGTCCGCCTGCCCGTCTGTCCGCCTGCCCGTCTGTCCGCCTGCCCGTCCGTCCATCCGTCCGTCCGTCTGTCTGTCTGTCTGTCTGTCTTGCTCTCTCACTAGATTGTTATGTAAAAGGATATGAATTTATAAAACTAATCTGTGTTTTTCTTTATTCCCTCCCAGTATACTGATCCAGTAGGCTCAATCGGTCTGGTCTTTTGGGAACACCTCCAGGAGCTGTTGGACTACAGATGAATGATTTCTCATGATGGGTTATTAGTCTACTCTATGTTTAATTATCCCTAGCTATATTTATGTTCTCTCACCAGCGGTTTGTTTATTACACCTTAGAAGAGGAAACATTGGCGGTGAAATGTGTGCACTGGGTTTATAATTATTATCCAGATTTTTCAAACAATGTTTTCATCTGCTGATCTTTAACCAGATTCAGTCTGATTGCTCTTGTAGACAATTCCGCTTTTAAAGGAAATGTTACCGCGTTTGCAGAGATCACATTCAAGGTAAACGCTGCAGATATCGGCTCAATTTGAAATTACCTTTAAATTCCGAGGTTTGGGATTGAATTCAGGCATACATTAACATCCATGACTCATCACAACACAACACTGATGACATACATCACAGTAGATTTACATTACATGTACTGTAACTATATGTAGATATTGAATGAGCAATTCCCCTGTAGGGAATTGTTTTAAGATGGTCAGAAAATGTATCATTTAGCTATTTGATGTAAAAAATAAGTTTACATGCACTCATTTAGTATTTGAGAGCATTGCCTTTAAATTGTTTAACTTGGGTCAAACGTTTCGGTTAGCCTTCCACAAGCTTGGGTGAACATTGGTTGAATTTTGGCCCACTCCTCCTGACAGAGTCATGTTTGTAGGCCTCCTTGCTCACACACACTTTTTCAGTTTTGCCCACAAATTGTCTATAGGTTTGAAGTCAGGGCTTTGTGATGGCCACTCCAATACCTTGACTTTGTTGTCCTTAAGTCCTTAAGCCATTTTGCCACAACTTTGGAAATATGTTTGGGATCATTGTCTATCTGGAAGACCCATTTGTGACCAAGCTTTACCTACCTTGGGGTGGCAGGGTAGCCTAGTGGTTAGAGCGTTGGACTAGTAACCGGAAGGTTGTGAGTTCAAACCCCCGAGCTGACAAGGTACAAATCTGTCGTTCTGCCCCTGAACAGGCAGTTAACCCACTGTTCCCAGGCCGTCATTGAAAATAAGAATTTGTTCTTAACTGACTTGCCTGGTTAAATAAAGGTAATAAAAATAAAATAAAATTCCTGACTAATCTTTTGAGATGTTGCTTTAATATAGCCACATAATTGTCCTCCCTCATGATGCCATCTATTTTGTGAAGTGCACCATTGCCTCCTGCAGCAAAGAACCCCCACAACATGATGCTGCCACCCCCGTGCTTCACGGTTGGGATGGTGTTCTTTGGCTTGCAAGTCTCCCCCTTTTTCCTCCAAACATAATGATGGTCGTTATGGCCAAACAGTTCTATTTTTGTTTCATCAGACCAGAAGACATTTCTCCAGAAAGTACGATCTGTAGTCTGGCTTTTTTTATGGCGGTATTGGAGCAGTGGCTTCTTCCTTGCTGAGCAGCCTTTCAGGTTATATCGATATAGGACTCGTTTTACTGTGGATATCGATATTTTTGTACCTGTTTCCTCCAGCATCTTCACAAGGTCCTTTGCTGTTGTTCTGGGATTGATTTGCACTTTTCGCACCAAAGAACGTTCATCTCTAGGAGACAAAACGCGACTCCTTCCTGAGCGGTATGAAGGCTGCGTGGTCCCATGGTGTTTATACTTGCGTACTATTGTTTGTACAGATGAACGTGGTACCTTCAGGTGTTTGGAAATTGCTCCCAAGGATGAACCAGACTCGTGGAGGTCTACAAAAACATTTTTAGGTCTTGGCTGATTTCTTTTGATTTTCCCATGATTTCAAGCAAAGAGGCATTGCGTTTGAAGGTAGGCCTTGAAATACATCCACAGGTACACTTCCAATTGACTCAAATGTTGTCAGTTAGCCAATCAGAAGCATCTAAAGCCATGACATAATTTTCTTGAATTTTCCAAGCTGTTTAAAGGCACAGTCAACTTAGTGTATATAAACTTCTGACCCACTGGAATTGTGATACAGTGAATTATAGGTGAAATAATCTGTCTGTAAACAATTGTTGGAAAAATTACTTGTGTCATGCACGAAGTAGATGTCCTAACCGACTTGCCAAAACTATAGTTTGTTAACAAGAAATTTGTGGAGTCAATGAAAAACTAGTTTTAATGACTCCAACCTAAGTGTATGTAAACTTCTGACTTCAACTGTATATAGATATATATATTTATCATGTTTGGTCACGCTAATTTTGGAACATTTGACCTTTTATGCACTTTTTGCAATTTTTACAGCTCGGTACTGAGTCACCTTCTGATGACAACCCTGAGTCACCTTCAGATGACAACCCTGAGTCACCTTCAGATGACAACCCTGAGTCACCTTCAGATGACAACCCTGAGTCACCTTCAGATGACAACCCTGAGTCTTCAGATGACAACCCTGAGTCACCTTCAGATGACAACCCTGAGTCTTCAGATGACAACCCTGAGTCACCTTCAGATGACAACCCTGAGTCACCTTCAGATGACAACCCTGAGTCACCTTCAGATGACAACCCTGAGTCACCTTCAGATGACAACCCTGAGTCACCTTCAGATGACAACCCTGAGTCACCTTCAGATGACAACCCTGAGTCACCTTCAGATGACAACCCTGAGTCTTCAGATGACAACCCTGAGTCACCTTCAGATGACAACCCTGAGTCACCTTCAGATGACAACCCTGAGTCACCTTCAGATGACAACCCTGAGTCACCTTCAGATGACAACCCTGAGTCACCTTCAGATGACAACCCTGAGTCACCTTCAGATGACAACCCTGAGTCACCTTCAGATGACAACCCTGAGTCTTCAGATGACAACCCTGAGTCACCTTCAGATGACAACCCTGAGTCACCTTCAGATGACAACCCTGAGTCTTCAGATGACAACCCTGAGTCACCTTCAGATGACAACCCTGAGTCACCTTCATATGACAACCCTGAGTCACCTTCAGATGACAACCCTGAGTCACCTTCAGATGACAACCCTGAGTCACCTTCAGATGACAACCCTGAGTCTTCAGATGACAACCCTGAGTCACCTTCAGATCACAACCCTGAGTCACCTTCAGATGACAACCCTGAGTCTTCAGATGACAACCCCGAGTCACCTTCAGATGACAACCCTGAGTCACCTTCAGATGACAACCCTGAGTCACCTTCAGATGACAACCCTGAGTCACCTTCAGATGACAACCCTGAGTCACCTTCAGATGACAACCCTGAGTCACCTTCAGATGACAACCCTGAGTCACCTTCAGATGACAACCCTGAGTCTTCAGATGACAACCCTGAGTCTTCAGATGACAACCCTGAGTCACCTTCAGATGACAACCCTGAGTCTTCAGATGACAACCCTGAGTCACCTTCAGATGACAACCCTGAGTCACCTTCAGATGACAACCCTGAGTCACCTTCAGATGACAACCCTGAGTCACCTTCAGATGACAACCCTGAGTCTTCAGATGACAACCCTGAGTCACCTTCAGATGACAACCCTGAGTCTTCAGATGACAACCCTGAGTCACCTTCAGATGACAACCCTGAGTCACCTTCAGATGACAACCCTGAGTCTTCAGATGACAACCCCGAGTCACCTTCAGATGACAACCCTGAGTCACCTTCAGATGACAACCCTGAGTCACCTTCAGATGACAACCCTGAGTCTTCAGATGACAACCCTGAGTCACCTTCAGATGACAACCCTGAGTCACCTTCAGATGACAACCCTGAGTCACCTTCAGATGACAACCCTGAGTCACCTTCAGATGACAACCCTGAGTCACCTTCAGATGACAACCCTGAGTCACCTTCAGATGACAACCCTGAGTCACCTTCAGATGACAACCCTGAGTCACCTTCAGATGACAACCCTGAGTCACCTTCAGATGACAACCCTGAGTCACCTTCAGATGACAACCCTGAGTCACCTTCAGATGACAACCCTGAGTCACCTTCAGATGACAACCCTGAGTCTTCAGATGACAACCCTGAGTCACCTTCAGATGACAACCCTGAGTCACCTTCAGATGACAACCCTGAGTCACCTTCAGATGACAACCCTGAGTCTTCAGATGACAACCCTGAGTCACCTTCAGATGACAACCCTGAGTCACCTTCATATGACAACCCTGAGTCATCTTCAGATGACAACCCTGAGTCACCTTCAGATGACAACCCTGAGTCACCTTCAGATGACAACCCTGAGTCTTCAGATGACAACCCTGAGTCACCTTCAGATCACAACCCTGAGTCACCTTCAGATGACAACCCTGAGTCTTCAGATGACAACCCCGAGTCACCTTCAGATGACAACCCTGAGTCACCTTCAGATGACAACCCTGAGTCACCTTCAGATGACAACCCTGAGTCACCTTCAGATGACAACCCTGAGTCACCTTCAGATGACAACCCTGAGTCACCTTCAGATGACAACCCTGAGTCACCTTCAGATGACAACCCTGAGTCTTCAGATGACAACCCTGAGTCTTCAGATGACAACCCTGAGTCACCTTCAGATGACAACCCTGAGTCTTCAGATGACAACCCTGAGTCACCTTCAGATGACAACCCTGAGTCACCTTCAGATGACAACCCTGAGTCACCTTCAGATGACAACCCTGAGTCACCTTCAGATGACAACCCTGAGTCTTCAGATGACAACCCTGAGTCACCTTCAGATGACAACCCTGAGTCTTCAGATGACAACCCTGAGTCACCTTCAGATGACAACCCTGAGTCACCTTCAGATGACAACCCTGAGTCTTCAGATGACAACCCCGAGTCACCTTCAGATGACAACCCTGAGTCACCTTCAGATGACAACCCTGAGTCACCTTCAGATGACAACCCTGAGTCTTCAGATGACAACCCTGAGTCACCTTCAGATGACAACCCTGAGTCACCTTCAGATGACAACCCTGAGTCTTCAGATGACAACCCTGAGTCACCTTCAGATGACAACCCTGTGCATCGTAGAGCAGAACAACCAACAACTTCGTGTTCGTGAGACTTTTCCATTTCGATATCGGTTTGTAACTCACATGGTTCAGTCTGGACAGTTGGTTTTGTGTGAAGACCTCTTCGAAATGAGTACATTCGCGACAGAGAGTTCAGATGATTGCTGTAAGCTTGTCGATGTCGTAGAGCCAAACAACCGACACTGTCATGTTTGTGAGTCTCCCCTTTCGATATCTGTGACATATTTAGTTTGTAGCTCACACGGTTCGGTTTTACAGACGATTTCTTGACAATTTTCTTGTCCAGATGCTCTCATGCAGGAAAAATTCACTTTCAAAAGCCCCATGTTATGGAATAGGCACAAATTTTATATGGGGAAAGAGGGGATTGCGCTCCAGCCACTACAAGAAAGTCATTAGAATAAACACACAGGGAGCTATTCAATATTCAAAATGACGTCACCTTGTGATGGACGGGTGCATCAATCGGCTTTAGGGGTTTTTAAAAGGCATTGAGGGTGTGTGATCTTCCATCTGTGGTATATAAAATGAATGATGTTGTCAGGCATGGAGCACTGCTGCTGGAATTGAGACATTCCCAGCTCTGGACCCAAGAGGAGAACTGATACTGAACATCCCAAAGCAAGCGCTTGGAATGTTCTTTTGTTGCCTGTGTCTTGAGAGACGACAAGAGGAGGACTGCTGTATGAAATGTCAAGGCCTTCGCCTCAGGTGTCTGAGGCACCTGCCGTTGTGGCGGGCAGATTCTCATGGTCTCTCATCTCCTCAGCAAAAAGATACAGAAACACGACTGATATCAGCCGCTGGCTTTGTTCACCCCGGACCTCAAAGCCATGAAGAGACGAGCGTTTGAAGATAACGTGAGAAAAACCTTGAGGGTCAGAAGGTGTTGTTTTCAGATGTTAACACTACTGTATTGTTCTGGAATGTGAGGGGAGTGGCACACACATGTTCACGGTTTTAATCTCTCTCTTTCCCTCTCCCACTCTCTTTCTCTGTTGTCTTCATTCTCTCTGTTTGTGCTCTTATGAATGTTTTCTTGTTTTTTCACTATGCACTTTTTCTTTGTTGGCCTGACAACGCTCAACTCATTATCGTTTGCTTAATAAACAACCCTCCTTCTGTTATACACTCAGTTGTGCAACCTACCTTCAGTCACGTACCTGGTCAAATAATTAAAACAGTGTGAATAAACAGGTTTATTTTGTAATTAACCTACATAAAACTTAACCATATGAAACCATTTTCTTACTCAGTTTTACAAGTCATTCTGATACTCTGAAACATATGGTAGATGTTCAGAATTAATACAATCTGGCAACATAATTTGACTTTCACAATCACTGTCACGTTCTGACCTTAGTTTCTTTGTTTTTGTTTTTGCTTTAGTATGGTCGGGGCGTGAGTTGGGGTGGACAGTCTATGTTTGTTTTTCAATGTTGTTTTTTGAGTTCGGCCTAGTATGGTTCTCAATCAGAGGCAGCTGTCAATTGTTGTCCCTGATTGAGAATCATACTTAGGTAGCCTGGGTTTCACTTTTGGTTTGTGGGTGTTTGTTTCCGTGTGAGTGTTTGGGCCACACGGTACTGTTTTGTTTTGTTCACATCGTTTATTGTTTTGTTCCAGTGTTCAGTTTGTTTATTAAAAAGACATGAACACTTACCACGCTGCACCTTGGTCCTCCTCTCCTTCCCCAGGTGACAACCGTTACAATCACTGAAAGTCCATGAAGAGGTGTGATGCAGTAACGGTAAACTGTGTGTTTGTAGACTAAAACTTTACATTAGAAACACACATAAAAACGGTCAAATTGTATTTCAGAAAGTCAAACCCAACAATGTCCTGATGTAACAATGTCCTGAGGCAACAATGTCCTGATGTAACAATGTCCTGAGGCAACAATGTCCTGATGTAACAATGTCCTGAGGCAACAATGTCCTGATGTAACAATGTCCTGATGTAACAATGTCCTGAAGTAACAATGTCCTGAGGCAACAATGTCCTGAGCAGCAATGTCCTGAGGCAACAATGTCCTGAGCAGCAATGTCCTGAGGCAACAATGTCCTGAAGTAACAATGTCCTGAGGCAACAATGTCCTGAGGCAACAATGTCCTGAGGCAACAATGTCCTGAGGCAACAATGTCCTGATGTAACAATGTCCTGATGTAACAATGTCCTGAAGTAACAATGTCCTGAGGCAACAATGTCCTGAGCAGCAATGTCCTGAGGCAACAATGTCCTGAGCAGCAATGTCCTGAGGCAACAATGTCCTGAAGTAACAATGTCCTGAGCAGCAATGTTCAGAGCAGCAATGTCCTGAGCAGCAATGTCCTGAGGCAACAATGTCCTGAGCAGCAATGTCCTGAGGCAACAATGTCCTGAGGCAACAATGTCCTGAAGTAACAATGTCCTGAGCAGCAATGTTCAGAGCAGCAATGTCCTGAGCAGCAATGTCCTGAGGCAACAATGTCCTGAGCAGCAATGTCCTGAGGCAGCAATGTCCTGAGCAGCAATGTCCTGAGGCAACAATGTCCTGAGCAGCAATGTCCTGAGGCAACAATGTCCTGAGCAGCAATGTCCTGAGGCAACAATGTCCTGAGCAGCAATGTCCTGAGGCAACAATGTCCTGAGCAGCAATGTCCTGAGCAGCAATGTCCTGAGCAGCAATGTCCTGAGGTAACAATGTCCTGAGGTAACAATGTCCTGAGCAGCAATGTCCTGAGCAGCAATGTCCTGAGGCAACAATGTCCTGAGGCAGCAATGTCCTGAGGCAGCAATGTCCTGAGGCAGCAATGTCCTGAGGCAGCAATGTCCTGAGGCAACAATGTTCTGAGGCAACAATGTTGAGGCAGTAATGTCTGAAGTTAGCAATGTTCTTGAGATAGCAATGTACTTGAGATAGCAATGTCTCGAAGCAGCAATGTCTTGAAGCAGCAATGTCTCGAAGCAGCAATGTCTTGAAGCAGCAATGTCTCGAAGCAGCAATGTCTCGAGGCAGCAATGTCTCGAAGCAGCAATGTCTTGAGGCCAAGGCTCTAAAGGCTCCAGCACAGAACAAGAAGATTGTACAGAGAAAAGAGTAGTTCAGCAGTCTGGAAATATACTCCCAAGGTTGCTGCTTACATCCTCTTCAGTGTCTGATACAGTATGTGCCTGACCAGTTCTCTCCCTGCTGACGCATCGGAAGACATTGCGATGATCGGATCGACATTCTCCATAGATCTCTATGGTTTTTCCATCCCCAGTTGGAAAATATCTCCAACTTGTCTTTATTTCTGTTGACATGTCGTGCTTTTCACTCACTGTCAACACAAACATGAGCTAACTCTTTCATCAAATGTTTATGATATCTCAGAACATCTCGGACCATGGCTTAGCTTGAGATCCTCACTGTTTCTACTGTCAATAAGGCTCTTGTTGCTTTGCTAAACCCAACAGAGAGAGGATGGATAGAACAGGAAATTAATGGCACCCAGGCTAACTGCCTTTTTCCTCTCTTCATACTGTACATGGTTGACTTCTTGGTCCTACAGTCAGCCATCTTGGCTTTGACCCCTGCTATCTGGCCATCCCATGGACTCATTACCGAAGCCCAAACATGATGTTATCTTTGGAGGCTTCTCCGGTAAACCACAGGCCCTGTAGCCCAATCAGACCCTCCTTTGGATTTTGGAGTGGTGCAGAGAGCAGAGCTAGCATTGAAGTCTCTATTTCCTGCTTCATCCTGCCTCTCCTTATCAAGTGACTGCACTGTTTGTTTGTGGTAAACAATTTGTTGCAATTTTCTGCTCTCCCTTGAAGTGTGGGACCCACCCATTAAAACATAGTGATTAGATTGAGCTCTCCCGGGGAAGGAAATGCATTTGTGGATCACATAGGCGAGAAGAGTGAGGAAAGGCTTTATTGGGGGGTTTCAGGGAGATGCAAGCCTTTTTAGGGGCAGCTAGGGGAAAAAAACTACAAATCAAATCAAATTGTATTGGTCACATACACATATTTAGCAGATGTTATTGCAGGTGTAGCGAAATGCTTGTGTTCCTAGCTCCAGCAGTGCAGTAGTATCTATGAGGTGGATGACAAAGACACTTAAAAAAATGACCTTTCCTGGTAGACTCTGCAAGCTGTGCTCAGCCCTCCTGTAGCCTATGGGCTAATAGTTAATCTTATAAGCTTTATTCTCAAGGTTATACCCCAACTGTTGGTAAATTATCAGGTTTCAAACAATATCCCAAACCTTTATTTTGAGATTTATCAAGATATATTAAGATATATATTCTCTCCCCCTTGATCTATTCACACAGAAAAGACCTGCATCATGAATCATTCATTGGTGAAATGACGATACAAGGAGAGGGGTGTGGCAGTGGGTGCAGGGCCTTGCACCTGCATGCAGGAGGAAGCAGAGACAATGGGACCTTCCCCTTCACTTCCTCTGGGCAAGGAAGCTGAGTCAGGAGTCCTGAGTACTCTGCCTTATGGGTTTGGATGAGATCTTACTAACACACACCCGCATGGATACGGACACGCACAGATGGACAGGGACACATGCAGACACACAACACACACAAACACACACACAGATAATGGTGCACAGATAAGCTCCATCTACAAGCAAACCTCGCATTTGTCAACAGATGTAGGATCTTAATTTTCCTGTTGCTGCAGGATTATTTTCCTGCTGTGGCAAACCGGCTCCAATTGAATAAGATCCTACATCTGAATGTGGAACTGCCGTTGCTTTTCAGAGCATTGAATGCCATCGGAAAAACCAATTCCAGCTGATCTAATCCATCAATGTGTCATTTAGATGGTTTCTCCAGACTGTGGGAGAGGCTGTGTGTGGGACCGCACTGTTGATCAGCAGCTATCGACCACAGCTATAGCATTTGCACTAAAGCTAGGGGAGCGCTAACATGGAATATAGATCCTTCCTCAAATCAAATTGTGTTGGTCACATACACATGGTTAGCAGATGTTAATGGGAGTGTAGCGAAATGCTTGTGCTTCTAGTTCCGACCGTGCAGTAATATCTAACCTAACAATTTCACAACAATTACCTTATACACACAAGTGTAAAGGAATGAATAAGAATATGCACATATAAATATATGGATGAGTGATGGCCTTGCGGCATAGGCAAGATGGTATAGAGTACAGTATATACATATGAGATGAGTAATGTAGGGTATGTAAACATTATATAAAGTGGAAGAGTTTAAAGTGACTAGTGATACATTTATAACATCCCATTTTTAATTATTAAAGTGTCTAGAGATTTGAGTCAATATGTTGGCAGCAGCCACTCAATGTTAGTGATGGCTGTTTAACAGTCTGATGGCCTTGAGATAGAAGCTGTTTTTCAGTCTCTCGGTCCCTGCTTTGATGCACCTGTACTGACCTCGCCTTCTGGATCATAGCAGGGTGAACAGGCAGTGGCTTGGGTGGTTGTTGTCCTTGATGATCTTTTTGGCCTTCCTGTTACATCGGGTGGTGTAGGTGTCCTGGAGGGCAGGTAGTTTGCCCCCGGTGATGCATTGTGCAGACCGCACTACCTTCTGGAGAGCCTTGCGGTTATGGGCGGAGCAGTTGCCGTACCAGGCGGTGATACAGCCCGACAGGATGCTCTCGATTGTGCATCTGTATAAGTTTGTGAGTGTTTTTGGCGACAAGCCACATTTCTTCAGCCTCCTGAGGTTGAAGAGGCACTGTTGCGTCTTCTTCATCACACTGTCTGTGTGGGTGAACCATTTCAGTTTGTCCGTGATGTGTACGCCGAGGAACTTAAAACTTTCCACCTTCTCCACTACTCTCCCATCAATGTGGATAGGGGGGTGATCCCTCTGTGGTTTATTGAAGTCCACGATAATCTCCTTTGTTTTGTTGACGTTGAGTGTGAGGTTATTTTCCTGACACCACACTCCGAGGGACCTCACCTCCTCCCTGTAGGCCATCTCTTCGCTGTTGGTAATCAAGCCTACCACTGTAGTGTCGTCTGCAAACTTGATGATTGAGTTGGAGGCGTGCATGGCCACACAGTCATGGGTGAACAAGGAGTACAGGAGAGGGCTGAGAACGCACCCTTGTGGGGCCCAAGTGTTGAGGATCAGCGGGGTGGAGATGTTGTTTCCTACCTTCACCACCTGGGGGCGGCCAGTCAGAAAGTCTATCCGGAACATGCTATGACGCATTAGCATTGATGATGCTCTAATAATGTTTTAGTATAATCTCATATGGGCTATAAGCAGCACAGAGGTTAGAGAGGTTGGAAGAATCTGTAGCTTGAAGGTTGCTTGTTCAAATCCCTTGCAGGCCAACGTAAAGTGGGAGATCAACTGGTTACTGGATGCTGGTGGTTCCAAGTACAATTTGAACTCTTTTAGATGACCACACAGCATCCTTACTTAAATGTCGTCAGCTCATGTCTCAACGTCCTGATGTCTTTAATTCTCAGAGTTGTGTTCTGAAATATCAAGGGAGTATTCCTCATGTTCAATTTGCAGGACAGACTACTTCATAAGGACCCAATGAGGCAGCAAACTGATGGACTCACTCATTTTCCAAAACAAGTTTTGAGGTCCTTCAGCAGGCTATGGCGGCTGGTGCTGGGCCTGACTCTCCAAGCATGTCTAATGTTAATCTCTCAGCTCAAATCCAACTCTACAGCCCCTCATGCAAATGCTGTAGCTAACCCTATAGTTTACCAACCCAGTAATGCTGATGATTTGACCAAACACCCAAAGTATCATAGCCTACTGTAACTTAGAGAATGTCAATAGACTTTCACAAACTGACATTTATTGTAGCAAGACAAGTATTCCTTTACCATGTTCCAGTTCTGTACTTTGTAGGTACATTCATCTTTTTTCCCCAAGTCTAATGATCACATTTTGACCCAGACATACCATTCCCAGTGAAAATATGTCAACTATTAATGACTTATTTGTTGTTTTCAAATGATGAGCTTACCTAATTAATTTATCTTCCCTTTTCTCTGTTTCCTATTGGTTGTCTGAGATAAGGTACACTATCACTAAACAAGATGCTGTGACTATGTAAGGGATAATCAACGAGGGGCTAGTGTGCATTCTCTGGGAAATAATGAACGACATGGAAGGTTTTCCTTTTATACCATGGCTATAAATTTAACACATTTTCCACTAGAAACGTGTTCAACATCCACTGAAGTAGTTAGCAAGTTTACTAGATAGCGACAGTAGTTGCCTCGGTAACCAAACAAACAGACTTGCTAGTTTAGTTAACCAAACCATCAGTCCTAGTTTGCTTTTATGAAAATCTAATTGAGCAAAAACAAGATTGTTTTGAAATAGACTTTTGTTTTCGAAAGCAGCTCAAACATAGAACATGCAAGAATGAACTATAGCCATTGAATTCTACTGTGCAAACTGTATGATAGGAAAATAATAATGCACCCTCTTGGCCCTTCAAGCCAATCAGAAATTAGTATTCAACAATGCCATGGTATAAACTATTATAATTGATCTAATCTCACTGTACTCATTTCAACACAGGACCAGTGATCCTGAAGCATAGTAGCAAGCTTAGAAGCAGGCATAGGCGCTGACACTCACAAGAAAAACAACAACCCCAAATCATTGACGCAAAATAACCTAAATATAACTGAACATCAAAACAGAGTGAATGGCACTGCAGTGACCTCACGCTTTATTCAAACCGTCAAGAGACAACAAAACACTGGCCTTGAGAGGCGACAAAACCCTGGCCTTGCTGTCAACCAGAGTCTCTTCTCCAACGGCGCTTCAAAGCGCAGCGTCTTTTTGGCAGCCTCTTACACAAGCTTTTTTTTGCCACTGGCTAAATTAGGAGTGGTGGAGGAATCAGTGCATGGCCATTGGTCTTTTTCAGTGGGCCGTCAACTGGGATATCTGAATCAGGCCCAGAAACACTCAGCCAACAGTCAGTGGAGGAGAGTGAAGTGGAGGGGAGGGAGGGGAGGGGAAAGGAGTGGTGGGGAGGGGAAGGGAGAAGATGGGAGTGGTGGGGAGTTGATTGGAGGGGAGTGAGGGGAGGGGAGGGGAGGGATGTGGAGGATAGGACAGGGGAGTGGTGGGGAGAGGAGGGGAGGGGAGTGGGGAGTGGAGGGTTGGGCAGAGGGGTGGAGGGGAGTGGAAGGCAGGGGAGTGGAGTGGTGTGGAGGGGATGGGAGGGGAACGGAGTGAAGGGGTGTGGAGGAGAGGAGAGGTGGGGATAGGAGGGGAATATAGGGGAGGGGAGGGGAGGGCAGGGATGTGGAGAAGAGGAGAGTGGAGTGGTGGGGAGGGGAGTGGAGTGGAGGGCAGGGCAGGGGAGTGGAGGGCAGGGGAGTGGAGTGGAGGGCAGGGGAGTGGAGTGGAGAGCAGGGGAGTGGAGTAGAGGGCAGGGGAGTGGAGTAGAGGGCAGGGGAGTGGAGTAGAGGGCAGGGGAGTGGAGTAGATGGCAGGGGAGTGGAGTAGAGGGCAGGGGAGTGGAGGGCAGGGGAGTGGAGTGGAGGCGAGTGGAGTGGAGGGCAGGGCAGGGGAGTGGAGGGCAGGGGAGTGGAGCGGAGTGGAGGGGTGTGGAGGGCAGGGGAGTGGAGAGGAGTGAAGGGGTGTGGAGGGCAGGGGAGTGGAGTGGAGGGCAGGGCAGGGCAGGGCAGGGGAGTGGAGCGGAGTGGAGGGGTGTGGAGGGCAGGGGAGTGGAGAGGAGTGAAGGGGTGTGGAGGGCAGAGTAGTGGGGAGTGGAGTGGAGGGCAGGGGAGTGGAGGGCAGGGGAGTGGAGGGGAGTGGAGCGGAGTGGAGGGCAGGGGAGTGGAGCGGAGGGCAGGGGAGCGGAGTGGAGGGCAGGGGAGTGGAGCGGAGTGGAGGGCAGGGGAGCGGAGTGGAGGGCAGGGGAGCGGAGTGGAGGGCAGGGGAGTGGAGGGCAGGGGAGTGGAGGACAGGGGAGTGGAGGACAGGGGAGTGGAGGACAGGGGAGTGGAGGGCAGGGGAGTGGAGGGCAGGGGAGTGGAGGACAGGGGAGTGGAGGGCAGGGGAGTGGAGGGCAGGGGAGTGGAGGGCAGGGGAGTGGAGGGCAGGGGAGTGGAGTGCAGGGGAGTGGGGGGCAGGGGAGTGGAGGGCAGGGGAGTGGGGAGGAGTGGAGTGAAGGGGAGGGTAGTGGGGAGCAGAGGAGAGTGGTGTGGAGGGGAGGGGAAAGGAAGGGTGGAGAAGGGAGAGTGATGAGTGTAGTGGAGTGGTGTGGTGGGGAGGGGAGAAGAGTGGTGTGGTGGGGAGGGGAGAAGAGTGGTGGGGGTCGAGTCTAAATGTTTTCTCTCAGGTTGCACTGTCGACCAAGTCAAGAAAACACCAAGGATTTATCCCATCATTTCATGACGGCTTTAGTTGGCCAGGGTAACCAGTGAATCAGGATTGTTTTAAAGCAGTGCGGACACAGCCAAGTGAAACAATTCCTGGAAGTCCAAGTGATTGGCAAAGAAACAAGGCTAGCCCACATGAATTCTGCTGGTAGAATGCGTTCAGACGTACCCCTGGTAAACTGAACCTTGAGGACCAATTACCACGGCTTTCTCAAGGCAAGATTATGGCTACGTCTGGAATAGCAGCCCTATGCACTACATTGTGCAGTATGTTTGACCAGGACCCATAGGGGAGCCATTTCAGATGTATCCTATGTTTGGAGGGATGTATAAATAAGATGGCCTATGGTTATACTACGTACATATTGACAAAATGATCCACATTATATCTGACCTGAATGTGGTGATGGTATGTTGGCCTGTATACTGCAGTAGTAGCAGAGGGTCAGCTGCAGAGGCAGCACACCTTACCTGTCTTTAAGGGTGCGCCGGATTTAGGTTGTAGTTTGATCCACTGGTTTGTTTCCATTACTCAAGGCCAACTAAATCAAGCCCAGATCAAGAATTGTAAAATATTGACATAGATCTAGTGGATACAGTGGATAAACTCTTCAAAATCAAATCAAATTTTATTTGTCACATACACATGGTTGGCAGATGTTAATGTGAGTGTAGCGAAATGCTTGGTGGTTCTAGTTCCTACCATGCAGTAATATCTAACAAGTAATATAATCTAACAATTTCACAACAACTACCTTATACACACAGGTGTAAAGGAATTAATAAGAATATGTACATAAAAATATATGAATGAGCAATGGCCGAACGGCATAGGCAAGATACAGTAGATGGTATAGAATACAATCCATCCATGGTGTTGGATCCAGCATCTGCTCTCAGTCACTCCACACTTGATTGACTTCCATCTACAGTGGCATTTACTGTACCAGATCTGACCCAAATACAATTGAACTTGTTGACCAATCATTTGAATAGGTTAACATGATGTGTTCTTTACTAATATCACAGACAGTTGGGTTGTGCCGTGGCGGAGATCTTTGTGGGCTATACTCAGCCTTGTCTCAGGATGGTAAGTTGGTGGTTGAAGATATCCCTCTAGTGGTGTGGGGGCTGTGCTTTGGCAAAGTGGGTGGGGTTATATCCTTCCTGTTTGGCCCTGTCCGGGGGTGTCCTCAGATGGGGCCACAGTGTCTCCTGACCCCTCCTGTCTCAGCCTGTGCTAGTATTTATACTGCAGTAGTTTATGTGTCGGGGGGCTAGGGTCAGTTTGTTATATCTGGAGTACTTCTCCTGTCCTATTCGGTGTCCTGTGTGAATTTAAGTGTGCTCTCTCTAATTCTCTCTTTCTCTCTTTCTTTCTCTCTCTCGGAGGACCTGAGCCCTAGGACCATGCCTCAGGACTACCTGACATGATGACTCCTTGCTGTCCCCAGTCCACCTGGCCGTGCTGCTGCTCCAGTTTCAACTGTTCTGCCTTATTATTATTGGACCATGCTGGTCATTTATGAACATTTGAACATCTTGGCCATGTTCTGTTATAATCTCCACCCGGCACAGCCAGAAGAGGACTGGCCACCCCACATAGCCTGGTTCCTCTCTAGGTTTCTTCCTAGGTTTTGGCCTTTCTAGGGAGTTTGTTCTAGCCACCGTGCTTCTACACCTGCATTGCTTGCTGTTTTGGGTTTTAGGCTGGGTTTCTGTACAGCACTTTGAGATATCAGCTGATGTACGAAGGGCTATATAAATTGATTTGATTTGATTTGACAGTTCAAAGGTCAGTAATACCCAGTCAGTCAGTGTTTTATGTCTAAGGGATTTATTACGTTGTTAGGGGAACTTTGACAATTCACACACATACACACACACACACACAAATATAGTAGTAGCCTCTGATCTTGTGTCCATGCGGTCAGGTGATCCACGTGACACTCCCAGATGATACACATTCCAGGGAATGGAAAGCACCACAGAGCACTCTCACCGAAACTGATGCAAGCCCTGGTAAACCTGAGAGGCCTAACCACAACAACACTAGTCATCTTGTTCTAGGGTAACAGGGAAATTCAGTGTGTGTGTGTGTGTGTGTGTGTGTGTGTGTGTGTGTGTGTGTGTGTGTGTGTGTGTGTGTGTGTGTAAAGAAAATCAACTCTCCTTCAACGTGCCCAAGCATAATCAAATAATAATTCCCCTGTTACTCTGACATTTTGATGGAAATGGAGACCGGTGTTTATGTGTTATTCATGATAATTCTACTAGAAAGTACATGAACAGAAACAAATACTAGTAAAAGGATAGATAGTATTTCCTTTTTCTCTTTGTCTGTGTCAGGCTCTGGTCATTAGTCTCGTTCTCTATCTCTTTTAGCAATAAGGTTGACTGATGATCTTGCCAGTCTTAGTGAGGTAACTAACGTGAACAAATTCTGCAATCTTTTTGAATCGCAAAGTCCTTCTTAAGTGGATCTCGTTATGTAGAATCTCCCTCCTGAGTTGTAAATAGCCTGTAGGGGCTGAAGGTGCCACTGTCTACCGTTGAGTCTGATTAGCGTCTATAAAACCCATGTGCCGCTCATGCAGATAGATAAGCCTCCATTATCAGGATTTCACTTGGTCACAGTAGTTTCTAAACTACCAGAGAGACATGCCTGGGCATGTTTGAAGGCAGAGGAAAGCAACCGCGGTCTCTGAAAGGTGTGCAGGTTTTTGTTCCAGCCCAGCACTAATTCACCTGATTCACTCTACTCATGGTGTGTCTGAGGACTAGTTGAACCAGGATGTGTATGTTCTGAGAAACTTAAGTGCAGAATAAAGTATTTGAAAAGCTAAAGTTACAGTTCACATAGAGCAAGAGAAAAAGAACAGTCAAAATGTTATGTCAATTATTATTTTCATGTTTCGGCTTTTAACTTGTTATTTCTATAAGGGATAGCTCTAAAATAATGGACTGAGACATTGACAAGGGATAGTTCTAAAATAATGGACTGAGACATTGACAAGTTCAACATTAAGTTCAACATTAGTCCCAAAACTCAGACCTTTTTATTAATTAATGGGGCCATTTCATACAGAACCTGAACTCGCACTGACCTGGTATTTTCAGACGTTTTCTTCCATCATGGAAAATATATGAGGTACATCTCGTGAAAGTTTTGCTCTAGCACTGCAGAGGTCCTGGGAAAGCTTCTAGATGTCCTGAAAAGATGGGATCAGGTCATGTCCTACTATATCACTGTTAGAATATATACGGTAGCCAAGCCCAATGAAGAAGCCTTTGAAGAACACTTTTTGGTTACAGGTTGGACCGTTTTGGTTCCACGTTTTGGTTCCCTTTCCACAAAGGGTTCTACATGGAACCCAAAATGGTTCTACCTGGAACCAAAAAGGGGTTCTACCTGGAACTAAACAAAGGTTATCCTATGGGGACAGCCAAAGAACCCTTTTGAAAGGCTTTTTTCTAAGAGTGTACTCATCCCTGGGGGAAATGATCAAATATCCGTGGAAACATCACAGCATACAATCAAAGTGTCAAGCAAAAATGTTGGTGTTTTATGAAAGGATGAGCAAAGGTATGGGTGTAATCGTGCATTGGAGTGCTGTTGTAAATTTGGAAGTACCAGTTAATGATTCGTAAATAACCTCTAGAAGGACTTTCCAAGTCGGATTTACAAGTCGGACACTTGGGCCAGAAGAAAGATACCCAAGTTTACGAGTTTCATCACAGACGGTTCACCTTTTCGATCAAAATGTGGTCTATCTAAAATCTAATTGAAGAGTATTTCAGACTTCAAAAGCACTTGAAATCATTAATGTCTTGTTTATGTCTTCACCAACTGGGAAATACAAGATTCTGAGGCCCACTCGAATGCATCATTAATCCTATTTCACAGATGATTGCCAGGAGGAAAGGTGCTTGGTGGAGAGATTTGATATTTGACAGAAGTATGTAAGTAGTACTGTAATCAAAATAAGTCATTGTAAAAAAATAACCTCATACCCTTTTATTTTGCAAATGAGAATATGCTAATCTCTCAGTATCCTCCCTCTCTCTGTCTCTCATCTACAAATGCAATTTGTGTACTCTTGATATTTTTGTGAGGGAAAATAATTTCACAGTCACTTTGGTGTGGTCTAGTCTCTATAGTCAAGCCCAATAAGTTTTTATATTGCGCTCACCTGCTTGGAAAACCAATGAGGTTTCAAGGTCATTTTAGCCAAAGGCATTTAATGCACTGTTATGTATTCATGTTTATCTAGAAATATTTTTTTAAGTTCCATGATTGAGAAGTGCAATATAATGCATGTTTAGATTTAATGCTGTACTGTATCATGTCATTTATCTCCTCATAATGCATCAAGACATTCTTTACAACAAGGATTAATAACATATAGACTGTGTGTGTGTGCGTGTGTGCGTGCGTGCGTGTGTATGCTTGTGTCTGTGTGTTTCAATCTGTCTGTGTGTGCTAGTATAATATTTTTACACAATACTTTGTACCCTCTGCTTCCTTCACTAACAATCTATCTCAAGCCCTGTTAATACCTGGTTCTAACTTGTGTCCTTTGTCCTGATCTTGTCCACATTCTGATTCTGTGTAGGTGCAGATCATTGTACACACAGACTTCCTACATACTTATTATCATATCTGTAGATAATCTTATCAATACAACAGGAATCAAATCAAATCAAAGTTTATTTGTCTTGTGCGCCGAATACGTGCGCCGAATACAACAACCTTACAGTGAAATGCTTACTTACAGGCTCTAACCAATAGTGCAAAAAAGGTATTAGGTGAACAATAGGTAAGTAAAGAAATAAAAGCAACAGTAAAAAGACAGTGAAAAACAGTAGCGAGGCTAAATACAGTAGCGAGGCTATAAAAGTAGCGAGAACACCCCAGCTGGGGTGGCTGGGGTCTTTGACAATTTTTAGGGCCTTCCTCTGACACCGCCTGGTGTAGAGGTCCTGGATGGCAGAGAGATTTGCCCCAGTGATTACTGGGCTGTACGCACTACCCTCTGAAGGGCTTTGCAGGCGGAGGACGAGCTATTACCGTACCAGACAGTGATGCAACCAGTCATGATGGTCTCATTGTTGCAGCTGTAGAACCTTTTGAGGATCTCAGGACCCAGGCCAAATCTTTTTAGTTTCTTGAGGGGCAATAGGCTTTGTCGTGCCCTCTTCACGACTGTCTTGGTGTGTTTGGACCATTCTAGTTTGTTGGTGATGTGGACACCAAGGAACTTGAAGCTCTCAACCTGCTCCACTACAGCCCCGTCAATGAGAATGGGGGCGTGCTCAGTCCTCCTTTTCCTGTAGTCCACAATCATCTCCTTAGTCTTGGTTACGTTGAGGGATAGGTTGTTATTCTGGCACCACCCGGCCAGGTCTCTGACCTCCTCCCTATAGGCTGTCTCGTCATTGTCGGTGATCAGGCCTACCACTGTTGTGTCGTCTGCGAACTTAATGATGGTGTTGGAGTCGTGCCTGGCCATGCAGTCGTGGGTGAACAGGGAGTACAGGAGGCGACTGAGCATGCACCCCTGGGGAGCTCCAGTGTTCAGGATCAGCGTAACGGATGTGTTGCAGCCTACCCTCGCCACCTGGGGGCAGCCCATCAGGAAGTCCAGGATCCAGTTGCAGAGGGAGGTGTTTAGTCCCAGGATCCTTAGCTTGGTGATGAACTTTAAGGGTACTCTGGTGTTAAACACTGAGCTGTAGTCAATGAATAGCATTCTTACATAGGTATTCCTCTTGTCCAGATGGGATAGGGCAGTGTGGAGTGTGATGGCGATTAAATCGTTTGTGGATCTATTGGGGTGGTAAAGTGGGTACTTTTGCTTTATTGGTACAGGAACAATCTTGAAGCAAGTGGGGACAGCAGACTGGGATATGGATATGGATTGAATATGTCCGTAAACACTCCAGCCAGCTGGTCTGCGCATGCTCTGATGATGCGGCTAGGGATGCAGTCTGGGCCTGGCAGCCTTGCGAGGGTTAACACGTTTAAATGTTTTACTCACATCTGCCACGGAGAAGGAGAGCCCACAGTCATTGGTAGCGGGTCGCGTCGGTGGCACTGTGTTATCCTCAAAGCGGGCGAAGAAGGTGTTTAGCTTGTCCGGAAGCAAGACGTCAGTGTTCGCGACGTGGCTGGTTTTCCCTTTGTAGTCCGTGATTGGCTGTAGACCCTGCCACATACGTCTCATGTCTGAGCCGTTGAATTGTGACTCCACTTTGTTTCTGTACTCACGTTTTTCCGATTTGATTGCCTTTCGGAGGGAATAACTACACCGTTTGTATTCTGCCATATTCCCAGTCACCTTTCTGTGGTTAAATGCAATGGTTTGCACTTTCTGTCTTGCACGAATGCTGCCATCTATCCATGGTTTCTGGTTTGGGTAGGTTTTAATAGTCGCAGTGTGTACAACATCTCCTGTTCACTTTCTGATGAACTGTATCTGTTTATTCGTCAATGTTATTCTCAGAGGCTACCCGGGACATATCCCAGTCCTCGTGATCAAAACAATCCTGAAGCATGGATTCCGATTGGTCAGACCAGCGTTGAATAGACCCTAGCATGGGTACTGAGTTTCAGCCTATAGGAAGGGAGGAGCAAAATGGAGTCGTGATCCGATTTACCGAAGGGAGGGCCTTATAGGCATTTTGAAAAGTTGAGTAGCAGTGGTCCAATGTTTATCCAGAGCGAGTAATACAGTCAATGTGTTGGTAGAACTTCGGTAGCGTTTTCCTCAAATTTGCTTTGTTAAAATCCCCAGCTACAATAAATGCGGCCTCAGGATACGTGGTTTCTAATTTGCATAAAGTCCAGTGTAGAGTGTAGAGAGCTGTCGTGGTTTCGGCTTGATGGGGAATATACACGGCTGTGACTTGTTGTATTCCTGGTCGTTGTATTCCTGGAATGTTGTATTCCGTTGTATTTCGTTGTATTCCTGGAATGTTGTATTCCTGGTCGTAATGCTGGTGAGTTACTGCCGCTCTGATATCCAAAAGGTATTTCCGGCTGTAAGTAATAACACAAAAACATTCTGGCCTAATAATGTAACAAATAACACACAAAAAAACCCCGAAATACTGCAAAGTTGCTTGGGAGCTAGAAGCAGAGCTGCCCTATCTGTCAGCACCATCAGTCTCCATCTGGTAATGACTAGTTAAATCAGCCATGAATCCTCTTGTGAAAGCTTGTTGTGCAGGAACAGGATGCGGCAATTGAATGCATTTATTTTGTTTTATTGTTTCTAGTCTGTCTGATTATGGGTAACAGGGTTGACGAGTTATTCTCGACCGCTCAGTTTTACACTGCAAAACACCAGAAAATGGCCAAAAAGTAGAATCATCTCACCTGCTTTTACACTATGACCTGACTATTAGATAATCAATGTTTCTTTTGAAATGAATATTTGAAAAGGAATAGTTTCAATATATTAAAACGAGACTTCAGTTCACGTAGCAGGGTTGACCTTAAAATGAGGGACAGAAGTAAATGAATCACTAATCACGTTAAAAAAATAACCTTCAGAAGTAACTGTCAAAGCAATGAAATAACTAAGGCTTTACAATGATGGTGAAAAGGATTTTGGGGAGTTAGTGGGTTGAAATATTCCTAGGAGTCACAGAGGTTGCCCAGCAGGACATGTCAAAATGATGAATTAATTCTCCATGTGGTCTATATTAAAGGGCACTTCATTTCATATAACAGGCTTTTTAAATCCAATATTGGTGCAGAACTTCTACTTAACATGTCCAAGGGACATATCGAAGGGATGCAAAATACCCACATTTTGTGGAACAACCCAGTACACGTTAACTTCTGCCCGCTGGACATAGGCTGCAATATAATGTATGTTTGTAATCATTTAAATGCATTTTACTGCATGTTAGTGCTTTTGGTATGTGTCAAGTTCAATAAAAATGCATTTTGACAAAATATATTTTGTAGCGATGGCAGCCTATTAGAAGCTTCGTGGGCGTGGCATGTTGTGGGCGTGGCTTTGTTTTAGTGCTCTTAGGCCTGCAATGAGACGGATTGTCATGTGTTATGTTGCGTTCTGTGATTGGAGGTTGAGTTCCTACTCTGCCAGTTCTGCAGTCTTAATGACACGGACATAAGTGCATGTGATGCCAAACTGCCTACTAAAGTTTCATTGTTCAGCCAGTCACCATTTCATTATGATATGATTTGTCCAATGTTGTGTATTTGCCATACATTTTAATAATTGTATTTATTAACAAATGCATGTTGGAATATATTTATACAATACATTTTAAAATATATTGATAAACACATGCGAAAATGCATTCTAAAATAATCTATTTTGAAATAGATTGAATAATAGGTTTTGATGAATTTGACATTTTTATATATACTTTTTAAATACTGTTGGAGTGTATTTAAAATGTAGGAAACGTATGACTCCACTCCACAACCAATGGTAATCCAAAAACATATGTCCCCACAACTTCCAAGGAACCAAATGTGCTAGCTGGGCTCTCTCCTAATGACTTTGCGTGAATGTTTGCATTTTACCAGGCCTATCTGCTAGGTTTCTTTTACTTTCAGTTGTATGAGGTCTGTGGCTTATTTACCAGCCTTATCTACTGCCGGTAACGCTGTTTCTATTTCAGTAAACCTCTGAATGACACATATCCTACCTTTTAGAGGTAAGCTGAAAAACATCTCTTTGAGAAAGGGAATAGTTGCACGCAAAAAAAAACCTATTTTTTGTTGTTGTTGTTTAGTGTTGTTGCTGCAGGGTTCTCACACAAGCTGATTCAAAAACATGTTGTCATGCCACTTTAGAATGAGTTGTCACATGGTTGTTATCATTGTAACAGGGTTTATGTCGGGGTAGTGTCAGGACATTTCAGATAAAGACTCACTATCAACTTTAGAGGTCCACAATGGCAGATAATTTCAAGTTGTTAAGCATCTCTATTTCTCACTATTCTCTGTCCTTCTATCTGTTCTCTGTCTTTTTCCCTCCCTCCCCTGCTTCCTCACTCTTCCTATAAAGTGCACTTGGTCAAACAATCCATTTCCTACCACACGTTTTTGCAGCAGGTCATGCTTTGTTTGACCACGGATATTATTTGAACAGGACCCATTGTGAAACATGAATCGCTTCTTGGATACTTTTGAATACATGAATAGCTTAATGCAAATTATCGGCCTGCTACTTCTATCACCTTAGTTAACCCATTGGCTCTACGTTTGCTGACCTCGGTTTGATCTTCAATGTTTGAGGCCTTGGGATGAATCCCAAACGGCACCCTGTTCCCCATGTACTACGTTTGACCAGAACCCTATGGGCCCCTTTGGAACTTAACCCAAGTCTTCAGTTCTCATCAGAGGCAGGTCTGTGGTCATTAACCAGATCAATGTGTGACTGAACACACACTTTAAAAAGCTCTGGCGATCAATACACCGTATACACAGAGATTAAAGGCTTGGGCATTGAGGCCTTGGCCGTTGACTCAGGGTGTTGATAAAATTATCGCAGGCCTTAACTTTCCGATTACACAGAAGGGTTCTTTGAAAGGGTTGGTAGCTGTTTACATTGTAGTTTAAAAAAAAAATTAAAACATGATTTTTGAGTCACTCCATTGGTTTTTAACTTCAAGGTCAAATTAATTACACTTGTCTTTGATTCTGCCTTTAATTTCATAAGTTCCAGAATCATGCCCTCTATTAAACAAACATTATCTGTTAGAATATGTTATAAATCAATTCATTATATATGTGATATTTTAGAGAAACACAGTTCTCTAAACAAAAACACATTGTGAATACTAACACGAAGTAATGGCGTCATTACATTGTGACACCTTCACTACGACGTCATCTCAACCAGCTTTGCCCACAGCGGAAGCCTTCTTCGACTGTATTCTAACACAGCCAAGCTTTACTCACCAAGCAGGAGCCCTACATAAACACGTCTCTCACCCACAGTCAGCTTCTCAGTTCCATCCGGACTCTGTGTGACATTCTCCCTCTCTGTCAGACGTGGGGGGATGCAAATTTCCGCATGCCAGCTTTAGTCGCTCAGCTGCAGTCTACCACAGTCACTGTTACTTACTGTCAGTGAGCATCCTCCTTGTGAGGAGCGTCAAAAGACCCATTCTTTCTTTCAACATGTTATATGACTCATTGAAAACATTATAATCACAAGAAATGACTTTTCATTTAGGGAGCGTAAATTACAGGACTGGTACAACAACTAAATATTGTACGTTTAGTATAGAGTTTGATCTATAGCAATAGGCCTAATGATGTTAAAGCTGAGTGTTCTACAATAGTACATACTGTATGTAATCCTTTCCCTGATGTTGGTGTGTAGACACACAATGGAGGGCTAGCTAATGCTTTTGTGCAGGTTCTGGATAACAAAGTGTAATTCATTTAGAAAGGAGTACCACAAGGTACTATTCAAAGGCCTGCTCTCTTCACCATTTATATAAATGACAGCTGTGAGTAAGTATAAACTCCACAGATGATTTGGACATGATGTTCAAAACATGCTACAACGCTAGCATGTGGAAACAGTGCCAGGGAAAC
Source organism: Oncorhynchus mykiss (assembly GCF_057628025.1). NCBI lineage: Eukaryota > Metazoa > Chordata > Actinopteri > Salmoniformes > Salmonidae > Oncorhynchus > Oncorhynchus mykiss. Next base: position 11,835,922 of record NC_143026.1, on the reverse strand, counting down.
TGAACCAAAGCATGAATTGCTGTCATTCCTTGTCTATAGACTGCTTACAGGGTAAGGAAACCAATTTGTCATTTTGTAACTTGTGTGAACTGTCCTTTTAACTATCTAGCAGCATTTTTACATAGTGCTTTAAAACCTTGATAAAACTGCATTGCAGCTGTGTTGTGAAAATGTCATTTGTTAACCAGTTTGTCACGTGGATATGTAATGTAGTCTAGAAAGCTTACCTCCTTGGTAACAGGAAGCATACCAGTGCTTAGCAGGTCCTGATGAGAATGTATTAGTGTTTTATGTTCAGTGACAGTTCATACAGTACAGCTAGGGGGACATATACCGTAGAATCTAAATTATTACAATTTCTGAGTTACTATTTTCTGTGAGAGCTGATGCATTCAAAGGTTAAACACGAAGCTTAACCGTGTTAAATAGTTCTGATGGTAATTAAGGGTTCAAATGGGTTCACTGATACAGTACAAATATGGGCACATCAACAAAATATAAAGCTTACCAATTAATGACTTTTTACTTGCAGTGAGAAGTGATGTTATTTTGCATTCACACTGTAAGCTACGCCTTGTGATCCTTTCACTCCTCGGATAACCGCTGCCACTATTTATATGATTCATGGCATTTAGCGCAAGAACTCCCAATCCTTCTGTAAATGTTACATTAGTTAAACAAGGGTGGTGTCATGGCTGAGTGTGCAGGATCTCCTGAGAGACACACGCTGCATCCTGCCCGCAACAGTGTGGAATGCAACGGTGCGTAGTTAGTGGATTCATTTGAACCTGAATAAATGTGTAAATTCTGATTAAAAGTTTCCTCATATGGATCAATTACTCAATCAAGCTAAAAAATATATATACATACATATACCTGCAATGATAGAGATTTGAAATGATGTGTGTGTGTGTCCATTAAAATGAATAATGACCTATTTCTCCAAACATTTTTGAAAAACTTGTGATATGTGAAACAATGTTGTTAGCAGTAGAACCACTCCCAATGCCACCTACATACGGGTTTAGAGCTTGTTATAGAAGCTGTTTGGAGTTAGGGGACTCTATCCATACTTTCTGTTTCTGCGTTTCCCTTTGGCGGTCACACGTCTGCCCTCTCCTCCTCTCCTCCTCCCCCTCCTATTCTCCTGTCCCCTCTTTGACGAATGCCCTGTGACTTCATTAAGGTGGTGAAATGTTCCCGGGTGAGACTAGATAGAGTTTGAGTGGAGCCCTTTTCAACCAGGGTGCAGCCGCCGGAAATAAACAGAACTTTGTATTTGTTCTCGACCACAATGTTTGCTCCCTTCCTCTCTCTGCTTATCAAGGGTGTTACCAAGGTGTTGCAAGGCGTTCTTTTGGGGACACAGCCAAAATCAATACTCTGTTGCTCTGCGTTGATAATTACCTTGTGTGCTATGTCTGAGACAATAACAACGGATGAGAATGATGAAGAGATAGTCAATGCTATAATAGAGATTTTGCAACTGCCATCATTCTATCAGAGATCAAATTAATCCTTGCCAATACTTATCTTTAATGATCATATTATACTTATTGCCTTGTAGATATAAAACCAAACACACATCATCATGACTGGCTGCAACGGCGGATGAACCTATGGATAGGTTCACATTAGGTGAATTAGATGGAACAACATGTCTACGTCTGCTGATGCGCCCATGTTACACACTTCTAACAGATTTAGGATCTTCATTTGACCACTTTCTCACAGCAGGAAAATAATCCTGCAGCAACAGGAAATGTGAATTATTGAGTGGATTATAATTAATGGACATTTTTGTAGGGGTTGATACATTTTATTTACAAATCAAGTCCTGCAACAACATGGTGATCAAATTTAGATCCTACATGTTTCACAGCTCAGTTCAATGGGTTCCAATTGAACCAACAGGTAGCCTAGTGGTTAGAGTGTTGGGCCAGTAACCGAAAGGTTGCTGGATCGATTCTCTGAGCTGACAAGGTAAAAATATGTTGTACTACCCCTGAGCAAGGCGGTTAACCCACTGTTCCTTGGTTGTTGAAGATGTGGCTGTTGATTATGGCAGCCCCCTGCTCCTCTCTGATTCAGACGGGTTGGGTTAAATGTGGCAGACACATTTCAGATACAAATTAAAAGCTGGTGTCCATTGGTACACACACTACTCAGGGAGAGAGAGGCATAGGTATCCCCCTTTCCATGTTCAAAGGGGTCCTCAATGTAAAGGAGTGTGTCTTCTTAAGGAAAATATTTTATATAATTTCAAAATAACTGATGTCTTTGGGTGATGTCAGTCATCAACTCCTTGTGACTGAGGCTGTCCTAATATGGACGCCGTACTCACACGTACTTCATTAAATCTGCTGGGTTTGAGAGATGCAAATTAAAAGCCGACGTCCATTGGTACACACACTACTGAGCGAGAGAGAGAGAGAGGGGAGAGAGAGAGAGAGAGGGAGAGAGAGCTAGAGAGAGAGAGAGCTAGTGAGAGAGAGATAGAGCTAGAGAGAGAGAGAGAGAGAGTGTGAGAGAAAGAGAGTGTGTGTGAGAGAGAGAGAGTGAGAGTGAGAGTGAGAGTGAGAGAGTGAGAGTGAGAGTGAGAGTGAGCTAGTGAGAGAGAGCTAGTGAGAGAGAGCTAGAGAGAGAGAGCTAGAGAGAGAGTGAGAGAGAGTGAGAGAGAGAGCTAGAGAGAGAGAGAGAGAGAGAGAGAGAGAGAGAGAGAGAGAGAGAGAGAGAGAGAGAGAGAGAGAGAGAGATCCCATAAACCACAAAGTCCTGTGCAGGGCAAGACGCCCAGTCAAACCCATTGTTTCTGCAACAAAGTTTCCGGTTCCATCCATTGCGGAGCAGAGTGCTAGAGTGGCAAATCCGGACATTCCATTAGCTGGCTCAGACATATGGTTGTTCTGTACACAACCAGAGCATTACTTACAGTGTCTATCTATTCACACCCCTTGACTTTTTCCACATGTTGTTGTGTTACAGCCTGATTTAAAATGGATTAAAAATGCTGTGTCACACAACACTCTATAATGTCAAAGCTGAATGATGTTTTTTGAAAAGCTGAAATGTCTTAAATCAATACTTTTTAAACCGCTTCGTTGCGGCAAACCTAAATAAGTTCAGGAGTAAAACTTTTCTTAACAAGACATAATAAGTTGCATGGATTCATTCTGTGTGCAATAGTGTTTAACATGATTTTTGAATGACTACCTCATCTCTGTACCCAACACATACAATTATCTGTAAGGTCCCTCAGCCGAACAATGAATTTCAAAACACAGATTCAACCACAAAGACTAGGGAGGTTTTCCAATACCTCGCAAAGGCACCTATTGGTAGATTGGTCAACAAAAAAAACCCACAGAAAATGAATATCCCTTTGAGCATGGTGAAGTCATTAATTACACTTTAGATGGTGTATCAATACACCCAGTCACTACAAAGATACAGGTGTCCTTCCTAACTCAGTTGCCAGAGAGGAAGGAAACTGCTCAGTGATTAGTTACAGAGTCTAGTAGCTGTAATAGAATAAAACTGAGGATGGATCAACGACATTGTAGTTACTCCACAATACTAACCTAAATGACAGAGTGAAAAGAAGAAATCCCGTAAAGAATACAAATATTCCAAAACATGGATCCTGTTTGCAATAAGGCACTAAAGTAAAACAGCTGAAAATGTGGCAAAGAAATTCACTTTAAATCAAATAAAATGTTATTGGTCACATATGCATATTTAGCAGATGTTATTGTGGGCATAATACCAAGTATTATGTTTGGGGAAAATCCAACACAACACATCACTAAGTACCACTCTTCATATTTTCCAGCGTTGTGGTGGCTGCATCACGCATGGGTATACTTGTCATCTGCAAGGACTAGGGATTTTGATTTTGCTTAAAAATAAACGGAATAGAGCTAAGCACAGGCACAATCCTAGAGGAAAACCTGGTTCAGTCTGCTTTCCAACAGACACTGGGAGACAAATTCACCTTTCAGCAGGACAATAACCTAAAACACAAGGCCAAATATACTGTGGAGTTGGTTACCAAGACGACATTGAATGTTCCTGTATGACCTAGTTACATTTTTGACTTAAATCGACTTGAAAATCAATGACAAGACTTGAAAATGGATGTCTAGCAATGATCAAAAACTAACTAAGAGCTTGAAGAATTAAAAAAAATAATAATGTGCAAATATTGTACAATTCATGTTCGCAAAGCTTTTAGAGATTTACCCAGAAAGATTCACTGCTGTAATCGCTGCCAAAAGTGATTCTAACATGTATTGACTCAGGGGTGTGAATACTTATGTAAATGAGCTATTTCTGTATTTCATTTTAAATACATTTTCAAAACTTTCTTAAAACACGTTTTCACTTTGTCATTATGGGGTATGATGTTCAGATTGATGAGAAGAAAGATCTATTTAATCCATTTTGAATTCAGGCTCTAACACAACAAAACGTGGAATAAGTCAAGAGGTATGAATACTTTCTGAAGGCATTGTATAAGCCTGTTAAGGTCCATAACTCAGCAAATCCAATGAATACCCTATGTGAGCTTTTGTCCTTTATTCTGCAAATGTCAAGTAACTTAATGACAGCATTAAGAAAGAAAGATGAAGACAGAAAGCGGCAAGACGTGTTCTGGAATGTTCTGTAAGGGTGCGGTATCAGTATCAGTTTAGAGGAAGTGCTATTTACCTCTGTGTGCCAAACAACATGATTGGGCAGGTCAGGGTGTTCCAGGTATGCAGTCAAGTATCAGTCTGATTTATGTACAATACCTAAAGTCTTTCAGCCGTGGGAAATGCCTAGATGATTTCAGAGTTATTCTAAGTCGGATTTCTGTACAGTTTAGCATTTTGTATTTTGATATTTATTAGGATCCCCAATTTGCTGCTGCTGAGCCAATGGCTACTCTTCCTGGAGTCCAAACAGGAAATAACATAACAAATCAAATAAATAATAGACATAAAAACACACAAATTTACATTGAAATTTAGCCATTCAGCAGACACTCCCATCAAAAGTGACCCACAGCTAGTGCATTTATCTTAAGATAGCCAGCCAAGACATCCACACATCAGTCTTAACCCAACCACGTACTACATGCATAATACAATGAAAAATACAATAAAAAAAGGTTAAACATTTCTGTGTGGCTCTTCACAGTCCCCGTCCTGCCATAAGGTGGTATTTTTTCTGTTTTTTGAATCTGGTTTTATAGCTAGCTTGAGTTACCTGGGTTACCAGAGAGTTAGTAGTCATGGCACTATTTAACACTGTCCATTTCCCAGCCTCTGTTCTGGACCTGGTTACTGTCATACCGATGAGTGTCCGAACTGAGTGTCAGTTCATTTCTCATCATCTATGCATTATGCAATGCTTTTGCAAGGGCACTGATCGGATAGAAAGACTTGTTAAAGTCAAAGTGTTTAAAACTGAAGGGAAATACTGTAAACGCCTCATCCATTGTCAGCCTTTTTAGTGGGTATGTTCTTAACTCTAAGGTGGCTTTCTCTCCTCATCTCCTTTCCTTCATGTGAACTGTCCTAATTGAACTAGACAGGCGATAATTCTTTCACATGTCCTGTCCCCTCAGGTTAGTACAGATGAAGGGTAGGAGACAAGGAGAAGAAGACACTTAGACTATTGAGAGGCACCCCATTGAAATGAACCCAATAGCAATAGCATATCATTCCGCATTCCAATCAACTGATGTCAGTCACTGTTTCATCACTGTTTACTGTAAGGTTTCATTGTACTATGGAATCCATGAAAGGCTTGTGTATCATCCCATATCCTGAATTACAAACAACAACAAAAAGACATGCAGAAATGATCCCTCTAGTCATTCAGAAAGGCGTCCAAAGTGAATGTGTCAAATTAAAACATGTCTTGGCAGTTGGCGGAAGAGAGTGACTTATTGTAACTGCATCGGTCCAAAACTGAAGCAGGAAGTATTGGAACACTAGTGTAGCTAAGCCAGATATAATTTGACACAGTTTATGATAAACTTATCTTGATCCACAATCCTATCCATGACCTTTCTGATCCAGAGATATCTGCATGCATGTACAGCACTGAATGCTCTTCTAATGTATCCAAGTACACCCACATAGCAGTCAAAAGAAAAGCATAGCATAGCAAATGTCTATTCAATCACAAAACAATTATACGATGATAAACGGACTAAACACAAACAATAGCATACAGTAGGCTATTCAGTATGATGTAATGGGGCTATGGAGTATGGTGTCCATACTATTAGGACAGCCTCGGCATTGACACCGTAATGGAGGGCCTAATGGGACATCATTGAAAGACAGTTCACAGGCCAGGGTCACTCTGAAAGGTGAAGGATAATCAGAATAGAGAGATGCATTGCTATGTACAGTACACTCAGGCATGAGTTATGACATAATAGTCGGACTTGGTTGCCGAGTCCGTCCGTCCGTCCGTCTATATGGATTTTAGGACATAGGGGTAGACTCCATGATGCTTGCTGTTTGTATATACGATATAAGAGGAGATTATGGCCTTGGCTGGCAGATGGACATGTTTTGTAAGATTGTGTGAGTCCTGGACTTCAGATGGTGTTCACTCCTTTGTGATGGCAGGGAATTGGAAAGTTTTATATCTTATAACTTGTCCTTGTGTTAAAAATTATGTGGGTAAAAAGAAGCGCGAATGAAAAATGTGAATCTCGTAGCGCCATTCGGTGTAAAAACTCACCGTGCCCAGTTGCGGCCCACTTTTTGAAAGCGAAGCACTCGATTTCGTCTCTACGTTATATCGGCATCGAACATGTCACCCTCCCTAAGAGAGGGGGTGACCTCGACAATTTATTGTTAAAACGAGAGGCTAAATCTTTAATTTAAAGACCCTTGCTCCCTTCGGTCTCAACGTAGACTTTGATCTGAAGCCATTCTTGTGATTGTTGTGATTTTGCTATTCATTGTAAATGTTTGTAGGCTTATGTAGCCACACTGTATCTATGATCGCATGCTCTCATTCATGTTTTTTGCATGTTCTATTTATATCTGAAAATTAACCAATGATATCAGGCCACACCTGGCCATGATTACAGACACCTGTGTGTGTCCTTTGACACTGTATAAACTAGTGACCCGCAGTGTTTGTCATTGTACCCTGATGAAGACTGCTTGTCTGTCAGAAGGTTGGTTATTAGGTTATTCAATTATTGCATCTGCGCTCCTAGAGTGTGTGGCTCTCCTTTTGTTTTTCAAGGGAATTGGAATGAATCCATATCCTCTGGACCCATCTCTTTCTGATTCTCCATTTTTTTCTCTCATTTACATAAGAGTTGGCACACTTGGATGGATTGCCATTTTGGGCTCATCTGTGGAAAGCCAAGACTCTCACAAGACTCATCTGAAGATCCCTGCTACCAGTTTTTTAAAAATTAATGGAAGTACTAGAGATGGAGATAAAGTAGTTTAGTGTCTAAAATAATAGGATAAATACACGTTAAAAACAACGATCTTTCCTATATCTCTCAGATACAGGACAGACACTTCAGAACAAACTTCCTTTAGTTTTTTATTTGGACTATCTGTTGTTCCATGTAGTGAGTCTGTTCTTCAATGTGTTTCTTTTGAATAATAGCAGTAATGCCAAATTCAATGTTTCATCAAATAAGTTATGTATATATATATATTTTTTATACCTTAAGAGGTCTTAAAAATCAAACAGCTAAATGCTTCTTGGTATGACCATCTTAAAGCAATTTCATTTGTTAGCTTAAAAGGTCCTCCCCTAGAGGATTACGGCTTGATACAAACAAACGTATTGTACAGAGATAACACTGTAACTGCCGCATATCTGACATTTCGCTAAAACCCTCACATAATTGTCTCATGAAAGTGACTTCAAAGCGTGAACTCCTTATGGACTAACACTTCCTTGGACTCCAGGGAGAGTAGATGCTGCTTTTGCAAAAGCTAATGGAGATCTAAATAAACAAATAAATAAACACGCTCAGTAGGCCTACATCTTCTTCAACCACCCAGGTAATGACAGCTATTCAATAAGGTAGAGGTTGTTCCATGTATCAGGCATTGCAGGCTGTTCTTCTGTCAGTTTCTCTGAGGGTTTCCATGGCCCTTGGGCTTCAATCTGCTGCTCCCATGTCAAAAGTAGAGAGTGATTTCTAGGAGCAGCACACTACTCTGAAAAGATGGAGACCCTTATCTGAAGTGATGAAATGGCTCATACTAAGAACAGGTAATGATCGACAGGTCAGAAGACAAGGTAAGACCAGACAAGGGAAGAAAGTTTTTTAGTTGACCAATGGGATCAAGGTTCATCAAATTGAATAACTACTGGGTGTTAGCCAATTGTGATGCCTGGAAGCAGCTCTAGTCAAGACAACACCACTAATATAATGCATTTGACAGAATGGTGTGATACAACTGAAATGTTTGTCTGCACAAAAATGTTTACACAACCATTGTTTAACTCTTTTTGTCAGAAAAGGTCTCTGCTCTAAATCAGTTGTACAACTTCAGTGTGTACGGGCCCAATGGTGGTTTTAGAAATGTGCTTCATCACTAGTGCCTCATCTTCACTCACTGTAGTAGGAGAAAACAAGTATGGCATGAATTGTTAATGACAAAAAGTGATTGAAAGCATCTTGAAAAAACGATGGCATCACACTGGAAGGAGATAGAGATACATGCCATGACCTACACAGAGCAGGCAAAGCAGAACAGAGTATTATCTCAGAAAGCACCCTATCAAAATGTAATTCCCTGACTATTATTCTGCAGAGATGCACACAGAGGGCCAACAACATGAAACAGTGAATATCACTTATTTTGTTAATTCATTCTAATTAGATCATCTGGATCCTTACTCATTTTGGACAAAGTGGCCTGGATTTCACACAAACAGACAAGATGGAGTGGAGGCTCCTGTCGTCCCTTCTGTTCGACCACACAGCCTCCTGGCCTCAGTGTTTTCTTCCCGGGAACATCTCCATCAAAACCAAGTGAAGAATTGCCAACTGGAATTGCTTTTCGAAAGAGAAACATGTTCTCAAGGAGAGAAAAAAAGTTCAGTTGACATGGAAACAAACTGACATAATTTCCCTCGCAAATTCCATTACTTGTCTTGTTGCTCTGGTTTACTTTCACGCTCATGTAATGTCCTTTTGTATACCGACGAAGGTGTAGCCGTACGTTCAGCTCTAGCAGGCCTTGGAGTTATGTAACCATCGTTGGTACAGTCTCTGCAGTAAGAGCCTTTTCTTCAATTCCACTTAATATCCCTCCATAACAGTCCTTCACAGTGGAGGACTCTAACTCTATAAATCTCTCTTTGAATAGTGTGAAGGCTTCCAATGCCAAACAGAACTCTGTACTTGTCAAACTGTACATCTAACCTGGTGACATTAGGTTGCACAACTCGACACCACTCTGCCATCGAAGCAACCTTCAACTATAACAACTTTGTTTCATCCAACGGTCTATTGTCACAGAAGTGACATTATGTTTCTCTTTTAACACCATGCTGCCAATGATCAACCTTCCCTCTATAACATCCCTGTTTCATCCAACGGTCTGTATATTGACAACATGCGCCATTCCGTTATGTCTTGTAGTTTGTTTTTAGTTAAATGGGTTGGTGGGAACAGCAACCAAACCTGGTCTTCACACCCTCTGCTCTGAGTGAAGACAGGATATCCTCTGACAGGGCTGAGGATGTATTCACACTTAGTGCACCGCTGTTTCCTTTCAGTAATTTCACTCAGTATGTGTGTTATGGCGGAGCCTGTCCCAGCTAAATGATTAATGGGGATGAAACGGATCACGATGGCGCAGCGGCTGCGGAATCCAGGTCTCAAGAAAAATACTCGAGCTGAAGACATCCAGGGTTTCTTTTCTTAAAGTTTTCTACAATGACCCGTCTCTCATGAGAAATGCTATTATTGCTGCTCGGCAACACATTGGTCCAATATGTCAACAAATAAAAAGCACTTACCTTGCTAACAGTGCTTAATGTCAGCCATTTGAGTTTGATGTACAAAACCAGAAACGCATTGGTAAAGAGAATCATGAATTCTGGATTTCATTTGACTTCATAACCTTTTCAAGCTGCCAGTGAGAAACAGAGCGGTGTTTCTAATAATAAAATCCCTCTTGAAGCAAGTCAGGAAGCCTTGCTGATACTTTTAGTCTTTAAAAAGAGAATTTAACTTCAAGGCAGTGTGGATAAGTCCCTGTGGATTGAGTATGCGTGCTAAGTGGAGAACGGCTGGTTGGAAATAGCTAAATAAATGCAAGTGTAGAACCACATACTGCAGAAAGCTTTATATAATGGTATATTGTGAGCAATAGCTGCTGTAGTTGAATGCATTGTACAGCTAGCTACTGTGTGTAGGCTATATGGAAAGAGTAAGATATATATATATCACTCAAGGTCCTGACAGAAAATATTAATCATAAGTTGATGTTTGACTAGTAGGCCTAACCCAGTCAAGTCAGAGGTACGTGATCATTTAATTGGTCTGGATATAGAGTAGTCAGAAAAACATACTATGTAAAAATAAACTATTTTTTTTAGATGACCTGTACACTATTGAAGTTTGCCATTTTCTGCTATTTTCTGTTGAGAGCCTGCACATCCAAATTGGGTTTAGACTAGCTTAATGAACACACACGCTTGAATATAATTAAATGGGACTACAAACAATAGATAATTCCCTTGGTTGGTAACCACAATATTTTATATGGACATACTCTACATTGTTAAAATCATAATAACAGAGGACTGGGGGAGAGTAAAGACAGAACTATGATCGCAACATCATTATGATTTAATGAAAATCATGACATTTAAAATAGCATCAGTCACAAAATATATACAAAGAGGGTTTGTTTATTAAATAAATACTGCACCATGTAATAAATTAATCTAGTCATATACACTATGTGAAATGGCATTGGTCCAGAAGGTCCTCTGGCCTTCTCTACCTTTGATGATGTCACAGTAGGGCACAGTTGTAACCACGCCATTGGCTTAGCAAAATACCACCTGGCTAGAAGCCAACTCCCCACCTAGTGTTGTGGAATGTTTTCACAGTAACACATTTCCTTCTCTGCCTTGCAGAGAGCTACTCAATTCATCCCCACCCTGTTGAAGCCTCGCCTTAACCAAAACACCTAACTCCGCAACCAAACAAAAAGATTGTCCTTTAAAAAAAAACAGCGTTTCAGTTCCTTTTTGCAATGTATCGTCTGGATCCAGCCCAGCATTGTCCCGCTCCACTTACCAGCCTTTTCTCTTGGCTTTCCTTGAAGGGATGCGTTCTTTGTACCTCCATTCCATCCATGCTGCCAGACTTCCACAACAGAGCCATGTCAATTAACAAGTTCTCCCATTAAACCAATTCCAGCTTCTTGACCTCTCACGCAAACACCAAAGCCCCCAAAATGGCTGCAGTCTTGGGTCTTCAGTTGCACCTCTGCAGCAGCATGTTGAGTGCGTACTCCATGCGACTGCACAGGTCAGCGCTGCAGCCGGCCATTAGGAGGGTGCTCAGGCGCAGGGTGGTGGAGATGCGCTCCTCGTTGATGTAGGTGAGCAGGTACTCATCACTCTGTCTGCACAGGAGGATCTTGGTGTGGTCATGGTAGAAGTTCACCTGCAAGGGAGGGGGAGGGAGGTTAGGAGGAGTACCAACTAAGCAAGGATTCTGTCACATGGGAGTGGGAATATGTAGATGGTCTGTGGTGAGGCGTGTGCCTAGCAGTCTAGTTAGAGGTGTGCGCGCTTGCACTTGTGAAAGCGAGGAGTTTGCGTGTGTGAAAGTGTGGCTGGATATGTTTCAATATATTCTCATTTGTTTTTCCATATCAGGGAGTTTCTGTCCCCCTCTTTCAAGAAGCACAGTCAAATGGGTTCATCTAAAATGTCTCCCTACTCATTTTAGAGAACAGTCATCTAGAAATAAGACCATAAGTGATATAGCTGTGCAGCTGTACCTGGAAGGTGCCGTCGTTGAAGAGCATCATGAGGGCCCGGTCTGACTTCAGCCACTGCAGCAGGTAGAGCCTGGGGGCCCTGGGGTCTGTCACATTGGGCAAGTCTCCACCATCCATAAGGTTCTCCTCCATGTAATGGGCAAAGTATTTCAAAATGGTGACCTGGCCTATGAATGGCTCTGGAGCCTCGCAGGTGGAGAAGACAGAACAATGGCCCAGCTCAGCATAGTAGTGAACGGTCCTGGAGAAAACACCATTTGGGAAAACAGTTAGTGAGGGATACCAATGGCATGATAGCACCTTATGTGAGAATGGAATGGGCTAAGTAATAGCAATGCCTAGGGATCGACCAGGCCAAACGTCTCCTTTTTTCTGCCTAATAGCTTTGGAACTGACCATCCTATTTTCCAATGCATTAGTAAGATCTGGAACCAAACTACACAGACAGGGTGGCACTACTCACCTCTTATCTGCCAGCAGACTCATGTGTGTGCCGTTGTTGAAGAGGACTCCCACGGTGTGGTCCGACAGCTGGTAGCCAAAGCCATACTTGTTGGAGTAGTCCACCCATTTGGTCACCCACTGGAAGCTGCTGCCCAGATTCTCTTTGGGAAGATCATCGGCTAGAGGGAGGGGGAAACATTAACTCAATACTATACCACAGAATGGAGAAAATCTTCATTTCTTGTATGGTTTCATTTTAAATTACATGTTTAGGTTACCACGGTGATATAAATAAAAATACATTTCTATCTTCATTCAGTTCATTGTTGTGTTTATTACATACCTTCCGGCATATTCTCCAGACACCCTTTCAACACCCGGGCCACGGTGTCTGCTACACTGCCCATGGTACTGTCCTCAAGACCTGCAGACCAATCAAAACATATCAAAGACCATTCTCTATGTTTCAATTTGGTTTCAAAAACATCCTACTGAACTAGGAATCTAGCCTATCTCAGTCTACTAAAAAGACTGCACATTGATTGTCTCAAAATGTAACTGGCACACTTTAAAATCCACTCATACTAAAAAAAAATACGAAAATAAATCTAACTGTGCACAATATAGGGAATAGTGTGCAATTTTACACAAAGCCAAGTCTAGCTCTGCACTTACATTCACTACTGCAGCTGCCCAGGGTGCCTCTGACAATCAAACGGATTGTGTCCCTCAGCTGCTGCTTGTTGGTGCCGTTGACCCCTTCCTTGACAGAGGCCGCTGGCCTGGCCACGGTGGGGGCCACAGGGGGCTTGCTGCTGTTCTCCGATGCCTGTCTGGAGAGAGGCTGGCTGATAGACGTCTTCCTCAGGTCATTCCGCAGCCTGGTGAGCTCCTCTTCCTCTTTGGCCATTCTATCTGTGTGCAGAACAAAAATGGCAGTTAGAAAATGGTGTCAAATTTAACTAAGATGGCCACTACGTAGGTATGATCAGTATTGTTTTTTTTTTTTTTTTGCATTTGTCAGGTTACTTTGATACATGTATGCGGATGTATTGGAGCAAGTAGACCAAGTTCCATTGCAATTTATTGAGAATGTGAAAGTTAAATCATCCTCCTTACTACTCAAATACCCTTTCAATACTTAACATTTCACTAGGATAATAAGCGCACACACAGACAGGGAGTACCTTTAAAGTACTACTTACTCAAAGTCCCCAAGTACTTGGCTTTGTCCTTCTTGCCCCCTCCGAACAGGGCGGCTGCAGCCTTCTTGAAGAAGCTCTTGGCAGGGCTGGTATGGTGGAGGTCTGGGGCCGTGTGGCAGCAGCTGGCCGACAGCTTGTCTGGAGTGAACCCCTGGGAGACACACAGAAAGGGAATGGAAGTTAGCCTGATGTCGAGGTAGCCCAGGGACCAAGTATGGATTGATCTCTACCTAAATATGGGTAGAAAGGAGGTGTGCTTCTGGGGATAAGTGTTGAGTATGCATGGTCAGCCTCCCACAGAGACCGACAGCCTCCCACAGAGACCGACAGCCTCCCACAGAGACCGACAGCCTCCCACAGAGACCGACAGCCTCCCCCTTCCAAACATGAAACACACCTGGGTGAAGAAGTCGTGTCTGAGGATGTCCTCCAGGTGTGGTCTGTCTGCAGGGCTCTTGGCCAGCATCCTGCTGATCAGCTGTTTGGCCTGGGCCGTCAGGGAGGAGGGCAGCGTGTAGCGTGCCTCGCGGATACATCGGTACGTCTCCTTCAGGTTGGTGGTCTCAAACGGGGGTCTGCCAAGGAGCATGGTGTACCTGCAGATGCAAGGGATGGACAGAGAGTCAGTAACCCCACTAATGACAGACAGTGATTGGATCAGACCTATACTCTATCCTCCGTTTTACAGTCAAGGGAATAGCCTTGTGTTCACACAATCACAACCAATAAATTGTAGCTGCCTGCACTCACTCAAGATGGTCCAAAGAAACATGAGTTGAATAGCTAAACTCAAACTTCAACAGCTGAATCCTAACATGAGAAGCATGTGCATAACCTAAACCTATAGTACAATTCTGAAATCTGACTGACACAAATGCCCGGATTAACCCAAGTAGCCTCCAACATATCTAGTTAAATAAAGGTAAAATACACTAACATCTCAGGTTAGGACTTAAACACTTAAATTCAGACATGAATCTGAATGAAGAAAGAGGCTCTATTGAGGTGAATGTGAACATGGATGTATCCAAACCAAACATACATGACGCATCCCAGGGCCCAGATGTCCGACTCGCAGCCGTGGCCCTGCTTGTTGAGCACCTCAGGGGACAGGTAGTTGGGCGTGCCGCATATCGTCCTCCTTCGGTTCTCAACGGGCTCCAGCTTGGCAGCGAGGCCAAAGTCCCCTACCTTCAGGTCCATAGACTCGTTGATGAAGAAATTGCCTACGGGGGGGGGGGTGGGTTAGTGACTTTGGTCATAACCTCAGAGGGGGAAATATATAAGAGGCAGTCTGTCTAATGGACTTGGCTACGCACATCTTATAAAAAGAGCAACATTCAGCAAGGTAGAAGGATTATTCATTTAAAGCTGTGTTAAGTCAGAAGTCAATGAGTACAAATGTTCTATCAATGACCTGAAGGATGTGCCATTGTCCTAAAACACTACAGAAATGGTGAGCATCCATTTGTTTGCTTAATGGTGAAACAAATATTTCACCCAATGATCCAACAGAGACTGGTGTGAGTAGCCAACCTACCCAGTTTCAGGTCCCTGTGCAGGATCTCCTGTTCGTGGAGGTACCTCAACCCGGAGACGATCTGTCGGAGGTAGTACCTCACCTCAGGCTCTGTCAGTACTTTCCGAGCCTTCAGGATGTGGGCCAGTGACTGCAAGGTAAACAAAGGAAGTGGTTAAAAAGATGTCACCTCTGTTGAAACCAAAGAAGTAGGCAGCAAAGTCAACAGGGTCTTATTAATTAAGGCACAACATTTTGCAAGGTTAAGGGAGGGTTTAACTCACTCGTCGACTGCAGTATTCCAAGAGAATGTAGATGTTGTCTTTGTCCTCAAAGTGGTGGTAGAAGTGCACAATGTGCTTATGGTGGAGAATTCTGTGCAGCTCAATCTCTCTGTCAATCTGTTGAGGAATTCAAATTGCCCATGGTCAAATTACATGCACACACGACATGCGCCACAATCAATAAAATAAAATAAAGCATTGCGCATACCTTTTCCCTTTGGTGCGGTTTGGAGACCCGCGTGTGTGGAATGATCTTTGCAGCATACACTTTGCCTGATGCCAAATCTGTGAATTCATAACATTTGGCAAATCCTCCCTATGGACAGAGAAGTGTCAGATCGGTAAATCAACAAAGATGTACTGAAAATGGACCATCGGATCAATGTAGCCTGACGCTCAATATCTCACAGCCATTGGTGTAATTGCATGGACCCACATCGAAACAGTTTCTACACCAATAATGTGATAAATCACAATATTATCAATAAAAATGGCTTGCAATAGGCTACTGCAAATGATAACATGAACAATGTACAACAACTTTTTTTCCCTGGACAATATTGGAATTGTATATTTTTTTTAAAGACTCAGCCAGGTAGAATTCCTAACCAATCGGTTGAAATTAATTTACCTTGCCCAGAACTTTTCCTCGGCAATAGCATTTCCCCTTCGTTGGATCCGTAATAATCCGTGACAACTCTTGTGTGGCTTGAATTTGCTCCTCTGACTTCTTCCTCTTGATCTCGGAGGGCTTGTTCACCGAGTGTTCACACATGGTGGGTTGGTGAGCGATACTCCTGAGTATATCCATGTCTACTCTATAGTGAGAGAGACTTGCTGTATTTGATGTGGAACGCTGAACAGTCGCTCCGAGCTTTATAAAGGAGTGTCCGCCCCTAACAACCGACGTCACACAGTATGGCTCTCCGCCGAGGGGGTGAAAGTGTGATATGACTTCAAACCATGTTCAACAAATCGGTGTTGAAGAACGCACGCAACAACACCTCTGCCTAGCAAACTCGTAGGTATAATATCCATACTGTGAGACAAGCTGCTCCATATGAAAATACACATATGCGCTTTCCTTACTTATTTACAACAAAAAATAAACAAATCATAGCGTTCCTAATATAATGTTCGTTAAATATGTAAAATGTATATATATAAAATATAATATATATATATATATATATATATCAGAAAATCTCGGGTACAATCCCATCTCTAGTTATCAAACTGAAACGTTTCTCAATTCAATTCAAGGGGCTTTATTGGCATGGGAAACATGTGTTAACATTGCCAAAGCAAGTGAGGTAGATAATATATACAAAAGTGAAATAAACAATAAAACAAATATCACCACCTTCAGATGATGATAAATGATGGTGCCAAATAAGAGACCGAGATGTTGGGCTACTATAGTCCCTTATAAATAAAACACTTACACGGATTATTAAAAAAACACCACCTTTTCGTTAGCATATGTGTATTGAATAGGAACCCTTCTGATAGTTGAGGGGTGAGGACGCCACCCAGTGGAACTCAACGGGTCTTCCATACATATTGTGTAATGCCTCGTTATGATGATGATCAGTGTGAAAAGAGGAGAGATAGAGGCCTAGACAATATGTATTTTTTTTAAAATTATTGCTCAGCCAAATTACAATATGACAATCAGTTGTATATAAAGTTTACATAATTTCACACAAATCAAATATTCTACTGTTTCATCACAAAACATGAATAAATACCATGTTTTTCTATTATTTAATATAATAATATATCTTATGTCTTTCTACTACAACCCACCCCCCACCTGCATTGGCCAGTGTGTGAAGATAAATACACTGTATAATAGCTAGTGGCATGACACCATGTGACAAACCTATATGCAGGAGGTGTGTGACAGTTTCACACTTTTTTTCTCTTCATACCAAATCCAGAGGTGGTTGGTTGAAAGGGAAGTAGCTATATAAGACAATTAGAAACTCCAGTCGTCTTGCTTTACTGTCGAAGTAATCTACTGCAAGGTAAGACGCATTTAACTGTTCTATAATCTTGTTACTATTGTAGTAGTACTATACTATCACTGTATTGTTACAGTGGGTTAACATGATCAACTTTTCTACGGTAGCTTTTACGTTTGTGCGTTGAAATCAATATATTTAAGACCTGATCATTGGAAGGGAGTGGCAGGTAACCTAGTGGTTAAAAGCTTTGGGCCAGTAACTGAAAGGTTGCTGGTTCAAATCCCTGAGCTGTCTAGATGAAAAACATGTCGATGTGCCCACCCTAATTGCTCTTGTAAGTCGCTCTGGATAAGAGTGATTGGTCAAATGTAGATGTATCCTTATCTAAGTCCTGATAACCTGAAAATATAAATATATGACATTTAGCAGACACTTTTATCCAAAGCAAATAACAGTCATGTGTGCATACATTATTTTCATGTATGGGTGGCCCCAGGAATCAAACCCACAACCCTGGCGGTGCCAGCGCCATGCTCTACCAACTGAGCCATATAGGACCACCCCAATTTAAATCCTGATTACTAGAAACATACATATTTTATATCCTGATAACTAGAAACATCCCTAGTTATATTCTGATAACTAGAAACATCCCTATTTATATCCTGATAACTAGAAACATCACTATTTATATCCTGATAACTAGAAACATCCCTATTTATATTCTGATAACTAGAAACATCACTATTTATATCCCGATAACTAGAAACATCCCTATTTATATCCCGATAACTAGAAACATCACTATTTATATCCCGATAACTAGAAACATCCCTATTTATATCCTGATAACTAGAAACATCCCTATTTGTGTGATGATAACTAGAAACATCCCTATTTATGTGATGATAACTAGAAACATCCCTATTTTATGTCCTGATGCTAATTTGCATTCATTAGGCGCTGTAATGTAACAGTGAACAATGAAAGAAAGGATAGTAAGTAGTATGTTTTTGTGAAGGTCGGTATAAAAGTTCTGGTAATCCATTACCCCTAAACATGCTCGTTTTATTTGGTAAGTAGATCCAATTATTGATGTATTGCATATTGCACTGACACAGAAAATACTTATTCCATCAGTGGACGTGCATCGGACGTGATGACTATTTCTGACCGTCTAGACTTTAGTCAGTTACCTGGCTGATTTCAACATGGATTTGAAGTACGACTCCTTGTGATAAAAGTAGTATGAGTCTAACATAAACTGTTCTTAAAGGAGGAACAGAAAAGGTTGAGAACCAGTACTTTAGGCTACCTGAATACATACCACTACTTTAGGCTACCTGAATACATACCACTACTTTAGGCTACCTGAATACATACCACTACTTTAGGCTACCTGAATACATACCACTACTTTAGGCTACCTGAATACATACCACTACTTTAGGCTACCTGAATACATTCCATCTAGAAGTTTCAATTCACCTGTATTCTATTTCCATCTCTCTACATTTCTGCTTCTACCTTCCTCTGCAGCTCCCTATCCTGATCCTCCTGTACCAACCATGTCGAACTGCACCTCCACAACCCCCTGTGGGGACAACTGCTGCCCACACACCAGCAGGGGTCAAATCCTGGGTCCGGTCACGTTTGTTCTCATCGTGCTTGGTGTGTGTGGAGGCCTAGCTTATTGGTGGCGTCGCCAGACCAGGCAGGACCAGCTCACCTCCCAAATTTCGGCCAAGCTAACACAGATCAACAAACCTCAATCGAAATCCTCTAGTGTCTCTGAGAACAGTGAACCATGTCCTGTGATGGAAAGACCCCCACTCCCATTCCCCACGGATGACGTGTCAATGTCTATGGCGGCTGGCTACCCAATGGGAAGCCACAGTAGTAGAGCTGGGTGCTATGAGAGTGACTATGAAAATGTGCGACTGGCAAGACCAGAGGAGCCAAAGGCAGCTGCTGGCAACTGTTCAGCAAGCGTGGGTAGTGAGGGGGACTGTATGATGTGTGATGCTCCAGAAGAAGAGGGTAGTGAGGGGGACTACATGATGTATAATGCCCCAGAACAAGAGGGTAGTGAGGGGAACTGTATTATGTGTGATGCTCCAGAAGAAGAGGGTAGCGAGGGGGACTATATGATGTATAATGCCCCAGAAGAAGAGGGTAGTGAGGGGGACTACATGATGTATAATGCCCCAGAACAAGAGGGTAGTGAGGGGAACTGTATTATGAGTGATGCCCCAGAAGAAGAGAAGGAGGACGGCATTTATGCCAACTACCAAAGGGACATCAAAAATGGTGATGCATCTGCTGCAGCTGAACCTAGTGGCTTAGCTGTGCATAGAGCCTAATAATTATCAGCAGGATAAACTCTGACCACAACCACAGTCTTCCATAGAACACTTTTCTCAGGGCCATTTCTCTCGTTTGTGGCTTCAAATTGACTTGAGACATTTGAAAAGCAACAATAATAATAATAATAATAATAATAAGGTCACACAAGAGAACTGATTAAAAAAAAATGACTTCAAGCATGCAATCCTTTAGTCTGGCTGCATATCCAACAAAGTAAATGTGCATCAAAGTTATAGTAAACACTGTAAACAAGCATATGTATTTTATTCCCTTCTATTTTACATTCTGCTAACTCCCTTTCTATTCTGTGACTAAGATGTAATAAGGTACTATTGAAGCTTTAGAGGGGCAGCAATAGCCAGCATGGTCTTTTGTAATTCAACTTGCACATTGTACAAAACATTATGTGGGGCCAATGAAATGACATGGAACATTTGTTAAGAAGTTTTCTTGCAAACCATTGGTTACCATGCAGAGGGGCAATGAGCATATTGCCATTTGCTCTAAGGAAAAGTATTTATGTAACCGAATGAAATGTATATGACTGTAACCTATTGAGACGCCGAAGGATAGGGCTTACGGACAGTGCTGACATCATAGGCCCACACCTGGTCTAACCCCGACCCCTTGGAGCAGGTGTGTGGCCAATGAGGGAAGGGGAAGCGACACACCACCACCATGGCATCCTCAGAAAGCTCCTTCAGCAGCTTCTCCTCTAGAACTTCCATCTGTCAGACAGAAATGGCACAGATATGAAGAAAGGGAATTAGATACTGTGCCTACGTGTGTTGAGAGGTAATACCGGCCCAAAAGTAAGACCTTACTTCAGTGAACAGGGTTGAACAGGTTTGAGTCTTGTGGTCCACCAGGCTTTAAAAAAAAGTGAAACTTACCACTGCGGGGGCCAGAAATACAGTCACGCTGTTGTATCGTGATAGATCCGTCTGCAAAAGACAAGAAAAGAACATAGCATAGAAGCAAATGAAGCAGCGCTTCTCGAACAACAGCAGTGGAACTTTTTATTTACAGCTCTGACGATATTGGTCATGATTACTGGTAGAGAATCTCTTAATCATTTCCTATATTGTGCGTCATTATTGTGACTGTAAAAGAGGTCATGGTAAAATGAAAATGTTTTGCATACTGTTCCAGTGACTTACTGCACATACTGGAAATTAAAATAAATCAGAAGCGTGTTCTCAGTCTGTAACGGTTGTCTTCGGTGGAAGGAGAGGAGGACCAAAGTGCAGCGTGGTATGAGTTCATGATCATATTTATTTAAACTCAGAACACCAAACAAAATAACAAAGAGAATGAAACAAAACCCGAAACAGTTCTGTAAGGTGAGGAAAAACACTAAACAGAAAATAATCACCCACAAAACACAGGTGGGAAAAGGCTGCCTAAGTATGATTCTCAATCAGAGACAACGAACGACACCTGCCTCTGATTGAGAACCATACCAGGCCAAACACAACATAGAAAAAAAGAACAGACTGTCCACCCCAACTCACGCCCTGACCATACTAAAACAAAGACATAACAAAGGAACTAAGGTCAGAACGTGACACAGTCGACACAGATATTTCTGTAATTTATATCAGTTTTTTTGGACAGGTAGCCTTCATGGTCCCTGACCAATAAACTTAATAAAATAAATCAATAAACATGGAATTCATACTGTACCTTCCAGAAATCCTTGCTGACAAAATTGGCCTTAGTATATGTTATTCCCCTCCACCAGGCTCTACGTCGTGGGTAGGTCTGCAGCATTGAGTTGATCTCAAACCCAGTGCATTGGAACCCAACTAGCGGTTGTTGGGCAGACTTGTCTCATTCATGCAGTGAGTATAAAATGACATTCACATCACAATTAGTCATGTGGTGACAGATAATAGTTATATTGTTCTTTCATGTCAATGCTCAAAATACTATTGGACATAACTGAGTGAATGTACCTGTCCTTTGGCCTAAGTGTATGAATAGACTTTGTTTCTTTCATATTTTCCCATCTTGAAGACAACAGGTATGGATACAGGTTTGAGTGTGAGAGATCTCCCTTGTACAGTATGTTTGTAGTTGTATGAGCTAGTCAATATCTGTCTGAGCATCTGGTTAAAAATATCACTGGACTAAGGCCTGGTTGGTCCATCAGTTAGTGTCGCCGTCTACAGCATACAGCATGAATCCAACCCACTGCCTTTGTGAGGGCACTCTCTGTCCATCTTCCATACCATCTCTCCTCTGTCCAATAAAACACAACAAATTGTATTTCAAAAAAGTATAATATGACTAACAATACCTTGAGCTTAAAGGGCACTTTCAAGCCTGGCATCACAAACACGACCCACAGCCCCAGTCAAGATGGCCGACATCCACAAGGTAACAGAGCTGTTGTTTTGGTAGCTGTAGAGGAGTCTTGTGTTGTCCTCCATGGTGACATCCCACTGCTGTGACCATGCAGAGAGGCCATATAAGAGTGTACAGTGTTTGATAATAAGTAGGGTCTGGAGTTTTACCTGGTTAGCTACAATGAACCTAGGTATTATTTCAGCAGTGTTGGGGAAGCGACTCTGAAATCATAGTTTACCAAACTACCAGTTACTGCACATTGGAAAAAGATAAGCTACACTAAAGCTACCCTTAAAATATTATTTTTTAAACTTAATTAAAGTATTTCACCACATCCAAGATACTTTGTGAAACATCATATCTAAATCTGAAATGTTATAGATGAAAAATTGCAAGAACAGTTCACTTTGGGGTCAGATGTTAACAGAATGTGTAATTTAGCCTATTAAACACCCCCCCCCCCCCCCCCAAAAAAAAAAAAAAAAAAAATTAAAGTGAGAATTAAGAAGGTCTGATACCAAAAATGTATTTATTTTATTTAAAAAGTAGTGTAGGTTCAGTAGTTAGCTTCACCGCAAACAAAGTAAATAACTGAAGACCAAGATTTGAATTTAGCTCAACGACCACCAAGCTACTGCAAACATGTTGCATTACTATTTGAACTACATGCAGTTCACTACTCCCAAACGCTGTATTTCAGTACTTACTAAAGTTTAGAATTGAGACCATGAACCCAAACTATATCACTCTTATATTCTCACTATAATTATATGACTATCTGCCGTGTCATTTCTACATACAGGATTCATACTACACTGAACAAAAATATAAACGCAACGTGTGTTGCGTTTATGGTCCCATGTTTCATGATCTGATATAAAAGACCCCAGAAACGTTCCATACGCACAAGAATCTTGTTTTTCTCAATTGTTTTCCACAAATTTGTTTACACCTCTGTTTGTGAGCATTTCTCCTTTGGTATCGACAGGCATTAGCTACGGACAACGAACACAATCGCATTTCATTAATGGCAATTTGAATGCACAGAGATAACGTAACGAGATCCTGAGGCCCATTGTTGTGCTATTCATCCACCGCCATCACCTCATGTTTCGGAATGATAATGCACAGCCCCATGATGTCGCAAGGATCTGTACATAATTCATGGAAGCTGAAAATGTCCCAGTTCTTCCATGGCCTGCATACTCACCAGACACTTCACCCATTGAACATTTTTTGGGAAGCTCTGGGTCAACGTGTAGGACAGAATGTTCCAGGTCCGCCAATTGAAAAGGACTGGGACAACATTCCACAGGCCATCAACAGCGTGATCAACTCTATGCGAAGGAGATGTCGCACTGCATGAAGCAAATGGTTGCTAGATACTGACATTTTTCAAAGGTATCTGTGACCAACAGATGCATTTCTGTATTCCCAGTCATGTGAAATCCAGAGTTTAGGGACAAATTCATTTATTTCAGTTGACTAATTTCCCTGTAAACTATAACTCAGTAATTATTTGAAATTGTTGCATGTTGGGTTATATTTTTGTTCACTATAGAATGAGACTCATTCAGTTAGTGAAATCCACGGGGCAATGAAAGAGGACGATAAATTGCTAAATAGGCTCCCTCGTTAGTGGAATATCAGCTCTAGTCTGCACATTTGACTTTCTTTTCCTTTTGCCATGAACACTAGAGGTCGCCACAGTAACATTCTAAATTAACATTCTAAAGCGTCATCGTCCAAAAACTGGTACTGTACTAGTGCTGCTGTGCCATTCACCTAGTGTCCAAGATCTAGCAGTTTAACCTAATATAGATAACAGGGAAATGTAATTACATTACTGGCGACAACGTGATCACTGCTCACAAATTCAGTCATGTTCCACGTATATTACCATTTAAAACTCCTATTTTCATTATTAACCAGCGACATTATAGCAATGATCTAGTCATTTTTGTTAAACTTCCAGACAGAGCACAGCATATAACCCACTTGGCAAGCGTCAAATCCAGATTGACAGGTTCTGCACCAATCAAATTCTACTTTCCTCTTCCTCTATGATATAATTGTGGTCAGCAAACAAATGTTTAAGGTGCTGGAGTGTGTGGTCAATCATGGTTTACAACATTAGCTCCACACTTCTAAATCCTCCTACCTAACTCAGTACACCTGGAAAATAAAAAAGAGCCCTAGCAACTTCTAAAAGACCATCCCCAAATTCCCTTCCAACCCCCGTCCCTGTCCCTGTCCCCGTCCCCGTCCAACCTCAATAATCCTACACTTCAATCTTTCCCTCTCTTGAACATACTTACAACAATATAACAACACATGCAAAATCAAAATCACAGTTTCATCAACGATACACTCAAGACACAAACCATTCACATTCTTGCCAATCAGATGTAATGACGGGTTCAATGTACAATGTCCTGGACGCAATCGAGCAAACACCACCTCTTCCTTCCTAATCTGAATTTTGAATCTTGGTCCACCTACCTTTCTTTGAAGGGCATATAAATGCCTGCCCTTTGGCTCAGAGTCTGATATCTTCTGCCACACATCTATCAAATGGCTTTGATCTTACATTTGGCCTCACCTCTACCCAGTGGAGCATGAACATAAATTATATCTCATTTTAAAGCCCTTTTGGCAGTCTGGTCAACAATTTCATTCCCTTCCACACCGAATGGGCTGGGACCCAGCATAATCTCATTACTACACCCAGTCTCTCGATTCTCCACAATAACCTTAATGCCTCCAATAGTAGGTCACTCATATTAGATTTACCAGATGATAAACTATTCAACACAGACAGGGAATCTGAGCATACTATAATACTGACAGGTTGTACGTCCTCCACCCACTGGAGGGCAACTACTATCGCCAACAGTTCAACTGAGTATACTGACAGTTCATCTGTTAGTCTTCTACATATCTCCACTTCTACATATCTCCACAATTCAGGAATGTTAGCACCTGCTCCTGTGCGCCCACTATCTGGGTCCTTGGATCCATCTGTGAAAAGCAGTAAAAATGCATAAAAACTTCTACCAATGTAATTGTCAAACAGTTTCCATATATCACTGATTTATAACCAATCTTTTATTTTCTCTACCAAGGTTAGATCATCAACAGGATTCGGTAGTAATCCCAGAGGAACATCCCCTATCACCATAGAAGGGCCAACCTCCAAAACCAATCAGATTACGATGTGAGCCTTTCTTTTACGCCTGCTATATTAGGTTAAACTGTTTGGGTGAGCCTAGTTAACCCAATCAAAGTATATTTCGTCATTGATGACTGGTAAAAGACTACATTCCCCGTCAGCTCAACATGCTATGTGATTGTGAACGGTTCTCGCTATCCCGTATCGTTGGAACATCCCTAACCAATTGAAGATGACCTGGTGAAATGGTTAAGGTAAGGTATTTGGTTATGGTTAGGCTACGGGTAGGGATTAGGGTTACGGTTTAGGGTTTAGGATCGGGAAGTCCAAGGATCCCAGATAGAACTAACCGACTGTGAACGCGCGCAGTCGCGTGTCATTGCGCGCTCTCGTCTGGCTTGAAAAAAGGGGACAGCTCCGTTGCTTAAATCCAGAGGGAGGCACAGGCGGAGCATCTCTGGGTATCACTCGCTGAATTGAACACAACACATTTGGAAATCTGTTTGTCATTTAGTGGCACGCTCCAGGACGCACCTATGCAGGTAGTTGTATGTTTTTTGGCCCTTTATTTCTCATGACATATTTGTAGTCATACATGCCTGTGAATTATTTGTAAAAACTGTATGGCAATTATGGTAATCAAGCGCATCTGGCCACACTGTTACTAAAATTGTGCCCTGAAAATGAGAGAGCTACGCATGAAATCGTGTCTGTATACTGGCAGAGTGACAATATGTTTTTAAGCAAAATCGAACTGATGGTGAAGAACATACGGTGTCAATATGGGGGTGGGGGTGCTTTTCTACCCTGTAGTTGTAGGAAAAAACGTTAGCCTATTTTACATTACTATGGGTTGAATGAATAGCCAGCGATGAACTGTAACGTTAGTTGTTCGCTTGAATTCAGTAATTATCTTACAGTATTATTTTATTAGCCTAGCCTATGTGAGCTGGACCAAATTAACCCACATTAGATCTAATTGATACAATTGGTGTTAAAAGATTAACATTTCTTATTTATAAGCTTGTATAGCTAGGCTAGACAGAAATAATACACCATCGAATGTAAATTAAAGTGTAATGTATTTTGTTGTGGAACTTTGAATGGTTGCAGTTAACTGCATCAACCTTCTGTATTCATTTAGGATTTTACATAATCATTTAATAAGCTATAAAAATGTTTTATTAAAGAGAGCTTCTCTCTGTCTCTCTCTCTCGCTATATATATATATATATATATATAACTCCCACTAATTTATTGGGTAAAACACCAATGTTTCAGCATCACTGTGTCTTCTTCAGGGTAATGTCATGAATACTTGAACCAGGTTATGTAGACAAACAGTGAAATTAGTGCAACCAATGACAATAGGGAGGGGTGTGTCATAATTATTAGGTTGATTCAGAATGAATTGAGTGAAATTAGATTGTAAAATACTAGATTATAAAATAATCTAGTAATCATTCCTGTAAAGAAGTCTTAAAGTCAGAGATTGATTAATAAAGGAAATAGCCGAAAGGCTTATGGTACCACTTTTCCCAATGTGTGAATGAAAATGTCTCCCTCCCTTTAGCCAGGTAGAGGCTTGCCTGGGTCTGTGTATGTCTCATGGTTGAGTTATTGGATCTGAACAGCCCTGCTACATTGCTCTTATCATTTCTGTAACACCTCCATAGATTGAACATTTAAAAGGGTTGCGGATGCTGATGAAATAGTGGTCACAGGGTTCTGTCCAAAGTATTGCACCAGAGAATAGGGTGCCATTTGGGACGCATGCCCTAATGTTCAGGTCTAGCGAACTCTGAAACCCCAATCGCTGAACACCAATTGCTTTTTGAATTTGAACCGTCTTGTTCTTGCAGATGGCTGCAACACAGCAAGAGGGCTCGGACCAGAACTTTGATCACATGTTCAAACTGCTTATCATCGGCAACAGCAGTGTAGGAAAAACGTCCTTTCTCTTCCGCTATGCCGATGATTCCTTCACCTCCGCTTTCGTCAGCACTGTGGGCATAGATTTCAAAGTGAAAACAGTCTACAAGAACGACAAGCGGATCAAACTGCAGATATGGGTGAGTCTAAAGTATGTTTTTGTGGCATGATACTCTCCTCACTCGAAGAGTGTTTCCTACTGTCGAATGTTACAGTATGCGTAGTACTGTTTGCTGTTGTAAAGGAGGTAGTTCAGAACTGTGTCTGTGTGATAAGATACCTTGCAGGGGACCTAAAGACTCCTATTGTTGACTCCTAAGCTAATGCCTAGTCCAGTGTTCCCAAAATCGGTCCTGGTGCCCTCAAGGGGTGCATATTTTGTTTTTTGCCCTAGCACTACACAGCTGATTCAAATAGTCAAAGCTTAATGTTGAGATGATTATTTGAATCAGCTGTGTAGACCCTGGCCTAGGAATTAGTTCAGTTGGCTGCTGGACTGATGCAGTCTTGTCGTACGAAGGAGACCCAGGTTTGAACCCCGGTTGGTCACTCTGTCATGTCCACAAGAGGTAACTCAGTGCCAATATTACATTTAAAATGCTTTGAAAACAGGAAGTCTGAATTTGTATTTTGTTCTCTGCCCAGTAGCTATGGTATTAAACCTACAACACTGGGGTACTGTCTGGGGTTTGTGAGGTTAGTGACAGCAGTTTCAAAAGGATTCAGGGAGGACTTTATTATCTCTGGGAGTCGTTTGTGAGGCCCAGGTCTGACCAATTCATTTTTTGGCACTTAATAATTGTATAGTCACAAATTCATGATTTTTTTTTAATGTGCCTTGTATAGCAAAAATGTCTGAAGGATATGAAATTATAATGGCAGCCCAGTATGTTCTTGTCTATTTCTCCAATCAAGTGAGGTCTAACCCTGCTTGATGGTGTTAATGAAGGACATTTGCTTTACAAGTGTCTGAAATGATAGTCTCACTTCCTTTGAAAGAGGGTGAATAAAAGTTAGACAAGGATGGATAGATAAGTCTCTAGCTCGAACGTCTTCAGAGGGACAAATCCCTCCTCTGTCTACAGGATGCTGACATGATGACTAATCGTTTTCCAAGATGGTAACACCAGAGATCAAATGAATGTTATTTCCATCTGTAATATTTTACTCATGCTTATTTGGAAAGCTATTGTGTGTTTGAAGCCTTTTAAGGGGTTGTATAGGGATGTATTGAATAAAGATTTTGTCATGTGCAGTAGTTTTAGGCTTGTCTCTATTCACTCTAGAGAGTGAATTTCATAAAAATAAAAACAGTGAAACATAAAAAAAACAAGTTATCCATTTTTAGAGTAAACTATACTAAATAAATTCACGTCACCAAATAATTGATTAAAACAAACTGATTTGCAATGAAGGTGTCACGACTTCCGCTGAAGTCGGTCCCTCTCCTTGTTCGGGCGGCGTTCGGGGTTCGAAGTCACCGGTCTTCTAGCCATCGCCGCTCCACTTTTCATTTTCCATTTGTTTTGTCTTGGTTTTCCGCACACCTGGTTCACATTCCCTCATCTGACTAAATGTATATTACCGTCATGTCTGTGTGTGGAATTGTTTGTTTGTTACGTGTGGTTCGCATCAGGCTGGTTGGCGCCGGTTTGTGTTTGACCCGTGTGTTTTGTTTATTGTACCGTTTGTGTACTTTGGGCATTATCGCTGTTTTCCTTGGGCATGAATAAAGTGCGCCTGTTATCACCCATCTCTGCTCTCCTGCACCTGACTTACCTTCAACCAGTTGCGCACATCGTGACAGAAGGTCTACAGTAGCCTCAGCAGCACACTTACCCAAATCAAGGTAAGCTTTTGGTTTTATTCATTTACTTCCAACGGGGCCTGCTTGTGTAACTGCTAAACTGCTTACTGACTGAACACTTTACTTACTGCATGATTGTTGCGGGTTTACTAATGTGTTAGTTCTAGTAGCTATGACATGACAACGAATCAGGTTGTGTGTAGCGGTCATGATATGAAGATTTGGCTTGGAAAATATTTTTTTGCCTGGTCACAGACAACTGATGTGTTTTGCACTGAAGTCCACAAGCAAAGGGAAAAGGTGAGAGGAGAACATGCAGATAACGGCGAGAAATAATGATATATACATCGAGCAAAGTGATCATGCTGTTTTTATGTGGCTGCTATGAACGTGAAATGTGTTTCTATGTGATCAGGAGTGTATTCATTCCTCCGATTCTGTTGAAAAAACGTTTCTTAAACGGAAGCAAACAGAACAAAATGGGGATAAACATACCAGAATTTTGTCCAAAAGAAACCCACATTTGGACTAGTGATTACACCCTTGATCAGCTAGATGCAGGCAAGAGTGTGCAAGGCAGTATTGAATGTGTCACTACCTGTGTGCACCTACGTTGTAAACTTTAATTCTTAGGCTAGGTTGTAGCAACCTCATGATTGGTACAGGGAAAATTTTAGTATCATGTAAAAGCCTAAACTTATCGATGTTACACTGAGCTGGGTGAATGGAATATGAATGACAGTCATCCAATATGATGTAAAAGAAATAAGGCCATCTCTCATCTAAAACGGCTCTGGTCTCACAGTATTCACAAAGCGTCACTGAGTATTCAGAAAACGTCTCCAAGTAGGAGTGTTGATATAGAATCAGTTGTGCCTTTTTTAGCATAATGAATGGACTGATCAGCACTCCTATCTGATTTTAGATCAGCACTGCTTTATGAATACAGCCTGGTCCCTAGTCATGATCACTTACTAACCCTAACTACCCTAACCCTTACTTACCCTTACTAACCCTAACCATAACTAACCCTAACCCTTACTAACCATAACCCTTACAAACCCGAATCCTGACTAACCCTTACTAATCATAACCCTAGCTAACCCTTACTAACACTAACCCTAGCTAAACCTTACTAACCCTAACTAACCCTTACTAACCCTTACTAACCCTAGCCCTAACCCTTACTAACCCAATTGTTGTAGTAGCTACTATCTTGTCTCATCGCTACAACTCCCGTACGGGCTCGGGAGAGACGAAGGTTGAAAGTCATGCGTCCTCCGATACACAACCCAGACAGCCATACTGCTTCTTAACGCGCATCCAACCCATAAGCCAGCCGCACCAATGTGTCGGAGGAAACACCGTGCACCTGGCAACCTTGGTTAGCGCGCACTGCGCCCGGCCCGCCACAGGAGTCGCTGGTGCGCGATGAGACAAGGACATCCCTACCGACCAAGCCCTTTCCTCTTGTGGACATGACAGAGTGACCAACCGGGGTTCAATTGTGCCGTCGTACGACAGAGCCTGGGCGCGATGGCACAGCTGGCGCTGCAGTACAGCGCCCTTAACCACTGAGCCACCCGGGAATGATTTTCTTGATAGCAAAACGAATACAGGTCAAATTGTGAGTTTTAAATAAGACCTGCACTAATGACTTTGACCAACTGAACACATTAGGCTGCTCACTGTCTGCTGCAGAGTCAATGGCTACTAAGTACAGCTGGAATGGAATGTAAACCTAATGCTTACACTACACAAATAATGGCCCAATCTCATGGTTTTTAATTTGTGCCAGGATGATTTTGAACTGTGTTGCTTTTATACCCAAACCAAATCGCCTTGAGAGGATGTTATGCTTGCTGAAGACCCTATGATCTATAGCCCTTTCCTGAAGATATGATCCATTGGAAGCCCCACTAGTCTGATCCATTGGAAGCCCCCCCGGTCTGATCCATTGGAAGCCCCCCTGGTCTGATCCATTGGAAGCCCCCCTGGTCTGATCCATTGGAAGCCCCCCTGGTCTGATCCATTGGAAGCCCCCCTGGTCTGATCCATTGGAAGCCCCCCTGGTCTGATCCATTGGAAGCCCCCCTGGTCTGATCCATTGGAAGCCCCACTGGTCTGATCCATTGGAAGCCCCACTGGTCTGATCCATTGGAAGCCCCACTGGTCTGCTACTCACAGATATTAGGCCTACTTCTCTACTGAAGACTGTCAAAATCAAACTGCAATCTAGTCGGAAGCCTACCCAGTGGGCACACACTGGTTGAATCAATGTTGTTTCCACGTAATTTCAACAAAGTTACTTTGAAGCAATGTGGAATAGATGTTGAATTGATGTATGTGCCCAGTGGGTATTTGACTAAATCTTCTGATCATCAACTGATATTTCAGTTACCGCCCTCTTCTCTAACACTGTACACGCATTTTGCCTCTTGAGAACCTAGCAGAGAGAATCTACTGCTGGTGTTTGAGCTATTCTGCCACCAAATGTCTGCTTTACATGAACCAGGTGGTGGCCACACATGGAGAAGAATTAGGCCAGCTATTAATCATCATGTCAATGGTGTATTACAGACAAAACTGTTCTTATTAGAGAAAAAACCCAATATGTATCTAAATTATTTTAATGCTTCAAGCGTAGGATGAGAGTATGATTTCAGCAGTGGTGTAAAGTACTTAAGTAAATGTACTTAAAGTACTACTTAAGTAGTTTTTGGGAGTATCTGTACTTTCCTTTACTATTTATATTTTTTGGACAACTTTTACTTCACTACATTCATAAATAAAATAATGTACTTTCTACTCCATACATTTTCACAGACACTCAAAAGTACTCGTTACATTTTCACAGGAAAATGGTCCAATTCAAACTCATCATGAGAACATCCCTGGTCATCCCTACTGCCCCTGATCTGGAGGACTCACTAAACAGAGAACATCCCTGGTCATCCCTACTGCCCCTGATCTGGAGGACTCACTAAACAGAGAACATCCCTGGTCATCCCTACTGCCCCTGATCTGGAGGACTCACTAAACAGAGAACATCCCTGGTCATCCCTACTGCCCCTGATCTGGAGGACTCACTAAACAGAGAACATCCCTGGTCATCCCTACTGCCCCTGATCTGGTGGACTCACTAAACAGAGAACATCCCTGGTCATCCCTACTGCCCCTGATCTGTGGGACTCACTAAACAGAGAACATCCCTGGTCATCCCTACTGCCCCTGATCTGGTGGACTCACTAAACAGAGAACATCCCTGGTCATCCCTACTGCCCCTGATCTGGAGGACTCACTAAACAGAGAACATCCCTGGTCATCCCTACTGCCCCTGATCTGGTGTACTCACTAAAAGCAAATGCTTCTTTTATAAATGATGTCTGAAAATTGGAGTGTGTCCTTGGCTATCCGTAAATAAAATAAAACACAATTGTGCCGTCTGGTTTGCTTAATATAAGGAAGTTGAAATCATTTATACTTTTACTTTTGATACTTAAATATATTTGAAACCAAATACTTTTAGACTTTTACTCAAGTTGTATTTTACTGGGTGACTTTCACTTTTACTTGAGTCATTTTCTATTAAGGTATATTTACTTTTACTCAAGTATGACAGTTGAGTACTTTTTCCACCACTGGATTTCAGCCATGTTTAGAGAGAGTCTTTGTTGCATGGATGATTTTGCTTCTAATGTTGACCAGTGACCACAAAGCAAGTGTAATATTGTATCAATAGTCATTTTACTTAGCAACAGTCAATGGCAGCATGTGAAATTATATTTTCATCTATGTGATACAAAATACAAAACCTGAAACACAAACAATTTACAGTAAATCCAAAGGACTCCTTCACCTTCATGAGTCATTAGCATGCCCTCCCTCGACCTGGTCTCATCTGAGTCCCTCTCTGTCCAAATTAATATCACTCACTCCTGAATGTGCTACCAGACCCTGCCATACACTGAAACCATGGAAACCGGTCTGGAGCTAGCTAGCACAGAGGAGGTAGCTGTGGCACAGGGGTTATACAATACAACCAGACTCATAACATTGATTTTGGGAAACGGTGTTAGCAGTTAGCTAGCGGGTAGTGGGTGCTAGGCTTGGTCACTCTGCCCTGGCTGTCTGTAACCAGAGGTCTACACAGCTTTGCCGGATATCTGA
Organism: Oncorhynchus mykiss; assembly: GCF_057628025.1. Taxonomy (NCBI): domain Eukaryota; kingdom Metazoa; phylum Chordata; class Actinopteri; order Salmoniformes; family Salmonidae; genus Oncorhynchus; species Oncorhynchus mykiss. The sequence continues at coordinate 11,802,683 of NC_143026.1, read as the reverse complement.
AATGCTTGAAATCGAGTTTTGCGGTCTCAAGGACTTTTATTAGTATTGATTTTTCATTTAGGTTGCAGCTGTCTTCAATCATGGCTAACTTAGAGAGGCTTAAGGAGTGTTAGAGGGACGTAGCTACAATGCCTGGATACAATTGTAGTGCAATGTCTCCACTTTTACTGAGACTGTACTGCAGTAATGAGCTTTAACAGCTTTAGAATATCAGATTCCATTTATAAATTAGGGTTAGATCCAACTAAACAAAGTCAAGCCATCAAGGCAGTCTGAGGAAGACATCAGCTTGATGTTGAAAACGTCAGTTACCTGTATTCATCCTGAACAATGAATTAAAGTGAGCAAATAAGAAATTAATTGAATGGTTTTTGTGGAGTACACCTCTCTGCCTCAAACGAGTCCTTTTGGAGGTTTTTCTTGGTAAACCCCATCAAGCTTTATGAAAACAATATTTATGAACTGCCGTTACAGTGTATATACAGCACTTGACAATAGGCTTCAAAGCAGTTTACACTGTTATGGGGGGGATAATTTCACCTCATCCACCACTGGTCAGGGTTGGGGAGTAACGGATTACAAACAAACGGTATATATAATCTGTTACGTTACCAGCAAAAATATTGTAATCAGATTACAGATACTTTTGAAAAACTAGATAAAAAAAAAATTAAAAAACTAGACTGAGAGGATTACTTTTATATTCAGAAAGGATATTTGCGGGGGAAAAAAATCTGTTTCTCAAACTGTGCACTGGGGCCTCCCACTCGTCTTTCTGTTCTGTTCTGGTTAGAGCCAGTTTGCGCTGTTCTGTGAAGGGAGTAGTACACAGCGTTGTACGAGATCTTCAGTTTCTTGCCAATTTCTTGCATGGAACAGCCTTCATTTCTCAGAACAAAAATTTCAGAAGAAAGTTATTTGTTTCTGGCCATTTTGAGCCTGTAATCGAACCCACAAATGCTAATGCTGCAGATACTCAAGTTGTCTTAAGAAGGCCAGTTTTATCGCTTCTTTAATCAGGACAGCAGTTTTCAGCTGTGCTAACATAATTGCAAAAGGGTTTTCTAATGATCAATTAGCCTTTTAAAATGATAAACTTGGATTAGCTAATACAACGTGCCATTTGAACACAGGAGTGATGATTGCTGATAATGGGCCTCTGTACACCTATGTAGATATTCCATATTCCAGCTACAATAGTCATTTACAACATTAACAATGTCTACACTGTATTTCTGATCAACTTGATGTTATTTTAATGGGCAATTTTTTTTCTTCTTTCAAAAACAAGGACATTTCTAAGTGATCCCCAAACTTTTGAATGGTATTGTGTGTATATACAGTATGAATCAAAAGTTTGGACACATCTACTCATTCCAGGACTTTTCAATATTTTGACAATTTTCTACATTGTAGAATAGTAGTGAAGACATCAAAACTATGAAATAACACATGGAATCCTGTAGTAACCAAAAAAGGCAGCCAGCAGCTTCCTGTGGTCTTGTCTCAAATGGCACCCTATTCCCTATGAGCCCTGGTCAAAGGTCCACTTTTTAGGGAATAGGGTTCCATTTCAGACGCGGCCGCTGTCTTTATTATCCTCCCATCTCTCATCGTTAGAACGCCGACATTTAACCGCCTCGCTTTTCTGAAGAACAGCTGGCTTGTTTCCGGAAGGCGTCTTTTGTTCCCCCGACGAGGTGTGTGTGTATGTGTGTGTGTGTGTGTGTGTGCCTGCCTATCTCCCTGGATATGTTTTGACAACCCACTTACGTCAGACTAGTCACAGTGTTGAATTGCATCTCAAACTCTCTTTGTCTTTTTGTGAACATTTCAACCCTGCATTAAAACTAGTTCATCCTCCTTCTTCACTCTTATGCAAAAACATTTAAAAAAAACTTTAAATCTGAAGAAAAATGGGTACAAATCATTCTAATGAACAATGTGTTCTTATACCATGGCATTGTTGAATACTCATTTCTGATTGGCTTGAAGGGCATTCTAGAGCATGCATTATTTCCCTGTAACGCACAGTAGAATTCAATGGCTATAGTTCGTTCTTGCATGTTCTATGTTTGAGCTGCTTTTTGAAAGCTGCTTTTGAATTAGATTTTCATAATAGCAAACTAGGACTGATGGTTTGGTTAACTAAACTAGCAAGTCTGTTTGTTTGGTTACCGAGGCAACTACTGTCTGTCTATCTAGTAAACTTGCTAACTGCTTTAGTGGATGTTGAACACATTTATAGCCACGATATAAAAGGGATAATCAACTCGTGGCTCAATGCGCTCTGTGTAAAATAATGCAACTCCGTGGAACACACCTTCCACGTTATTCATTCTCTTCCACAGAACCCATAGCCTCTTAGTTGATTATCCCTTACATATTAATTGACTTGTGATTCAAATGGAAATACTTGTCCTATTATTAGCTCATTAGCTTGACTAAACATGAGCGGTGATAATTACTGCAGTTGTCTGGTCAAACTCCTAAAGCTTTTTTAGTCTGTCAGATGTTAACCCTAGACCTAACCCTAAAGCCTTGGGTTACATCTCAGCTGCAGTAGTGATTCAGTGGATGAGATAATGCCATACGGTAGAGATTCATTGTGACTGCAACCCAAATATCACCCTATTACCTATGGGCCCTGGTCAAAAGTAGTGCACTACATAGGGAACAGGCTGCCATTTGAGACGCACAAACTGCGCCTTTGAATAAGCAGCCGTGTGGGATAATAATTTAACTGGAAAAGCAGGGGGTCCTAAGCCTTTCAAAGATGTCACTGTGTGATGCAGGCTATTGCAGATGAAAACGCAGCAAGAAACTTTGGTTAGATCTTTCTGGGAGCATATTATGCACTGTAGCATTTGAACAAACAGGGATTGATTCCAAAGAGTATCTACTGCCATGATTCCAAAAAGTATCTACTGCAATGATTCCAAAGAGTATCTACTGCCATGATTCCAAAGAGTATCTACTGCCATGATTCCAAAGAGTATCTACTGCCATGATTCCAAAGAGTATCTACTGCAATGATTCCAAAGAGTATCTACTGCAATGATTCCAAAGAGTATCTACTGCCATGATTCCAAAGAGTATCTACTGCCATGATTCCAAAAAGTATCTACTGCCATGATTCCAAAGAGTATCTACTGCCATGATTCCAAAGAGTATCTACTGCCATGATTCCAAAGAGTATCTACTGCCATGATTCCAAAGAGTATCTACTGCCATGATTCCAAAGAGTATCTACTGCCATGATTCCAAAGAGTATCTACTGCCATGATTCCAAAGAGTATCTACTGCCATGATTCCAAAGAGTATCTACTGCCATGATTCCAAAGAGTATCTACTGCCATGATTCCATAAAAGTAAATACTGCCATGATTCCATAAAAGTAAATACTGTCATGATTCCAAAGAGTATCTACTGTCATGATTCCAAAGAGTATCTACTGTTATAGTAGTATCTACTGTTATAGTAATACTAGGTGCATTCTCTTCCTGATTTCCTCTTAAATCGTTTCAACTAGATATTCCACTTTCCGTTTCCTTCCCAAATCCCTTCATTCTGTATAGACAAGTGAAGGAAATGTCTGCCGTTCACTTCATAAATGGGAAGCATTAAACTGACTTACAGTAAATCTAGCAGGACATTCATAACATACTTTTGGTCATGTAGTGTATGTGGACATCTGCTCATCGAACAGCTCATTCCAAATGCATGGGCATTAACATACCTCCATTTGCTGCTATAACAGCCTCCATTAGATGTTGGTATAAGGTTTTTGATGGAGCTGAGGTCAGGGCTCTGTGCAGGCCAGTCAAGTTCTTCCAAACCGATCTCAACAAACTATTTCTGTATGGACCTTACATTGTGCATAGGGACATTGTCATGCTGAAACAGGAAAGGGCCTTCCCCAAACTTTTGCCACAATGTTGGAAGCACAGAATTGTCTGGAATGTCATTGTATGCTGTAACGTTAAGATTTCCCTTCACTGAAACTAAGGGGCCTAGCCCGAACCATGAAAAACAGCCCCAGACCATTAGTCCTCCTCCACCAAATATTACAGTTGGCACTATGCATTGGGGCAGGTAGCGCTCTCCTGGCATCCGACAAACTCAGATTCGTCTGTCGTACTGCCAGATGATGAAGAGTGATTTATCACTCCAGAGAACGCGTGCAATGGTGGCAAGCTTTACACCACTCAAGCCAACGCTTGGAATTGCGCATGGTGATCTTTGGCTTGTGTGCAGCTGGAAACCCATTTCATGAAGCTCCTGACGAACAGTTCTTGTGCTGACGTTGCTTCCAGAGGAGCTTCAGCACTCAGTGGTCCCACTCTGTGAGCTTGTGTGGCCTACCACTTCGCGGCTGAGCCGTTGTTGCTCCTAGATGTTTCCACTTCACAATAACAGTACTTGTAGTTGACCGGGGCAGCTCTAGCAGGGCAGAAATTTGTTGAACTTGCTGGCTATGGGTTTGATTTTATACACCTGTCAGCAACGGGTGTGGCTGAAATAACATAATACACTAATTTGAAGGGGTGTACACATACTTTTGTGTATATATAGTGTATTAATCAATTCAACCGTTAACACAGCTCTCATCATGACCCGTCCAAGGCAGTCAGTGACACTTCTGAGTGAACTATTGTCACTTTGTTCCTGTTGCCTCTTGTGTGGTATCGGACAACCAAAGATGTTCATTAGCTTCAAAGAGAGGTGTTTTGTCCACAGATTCATTCACAGCTCTTCACTGCTCCATTCGGGGGCTGTGTAAACTGTAGAGTAGGGCATGCCTATTCATCTTGAGCTATATATAACCCTCCTTGTCCTACCTCCAAGCCTGTTGGGAGAAAACTGAGAGAGAAAGAGAGAGGGGTGGAGAGAGAGGAAGAGGTAGAGAGGCAGAGCAATGGAGAGTTGGAGAGAGAGAGGTGGGGGAGGATAGAGAAAGAGCTGAGTATCTTTTCTGCTCATTTTTTTTATCCCTCATTTCATTCAAGGACATTTCAGCAGTGCTCGGCTGAAAAGGCCTTGTCACACTGTCTGTAAGCGTTGTCCTTATCACCATGAAAAGCCACACACTTCAGTAGCAAGCAGTATGCATCACTTACCCGTGTTTGTAGGCTTTGGTGTCATTATTCTGTGCAACATTTTCATAGTCAAAATCGCACAGAAATGTTTGTTACACCTACGCTTAGTCATGCAATACAGTAAGGCAGCATTCAACTTGACAGACACGAGTTGTTGTACACTATCAATTTCAATGAAAGACACGAGTTGTGCATCTATCAATTTCAATAAATGAGTCTTGAACCTGTGTGTGAAGTATGTCCTTTGCTCAGTGCAGTAACTAAGGAAATCATGGGTTTGTTAGTAACTAAGGGAATCAGGGGTTTGTTAGTAACTGAGGGGATCAGGGGTTAATTAAGAACTGAGGGAGTTGGGGGTTTGTTAGTAAACTAAGTGAATCAGGGGTTTGTTACTAACTTAAGGAGATGGCTGCCGTTTTACTGTCTCCTAACCAATTGTGCTATTATGTGGGTTTGTTTTCTCGCAATATTTGTAAATAATGTTTCTGCAACTGTATCTTATGGAAGAAAAGAGCTTCTGGATATCAGGACAGCGATCACTCACCTCAGATTAGACAAAGATTTCTTCAACAACAACAACAACAACAACAACAACAAGCAGGACTCAAACGATATTCTCCAAACACCCCACAGGGCAGACATCCCAATTATTCGCAAAAGGAAGCGACGTAGAGGACGAAGAGCCAGATGCCTCGTCTGGACCCGCATTAGACAACTAGGAAAGCTGCCGTTACCGTCAATATTACTCGCCAACGTGCAATCATTGGACAATAAACTAGATGAAGTAAGATCACGAATATCTTACCAACGGGACATCAAAAACTGTAATATCCTATGTTTCACGGAATCGTGGCTGAATGACATGGATATTCAGCTAGTGGGATACACGCTACACCGGCAGGATAGAACAGCACACTCCGAGGGGGGGCAGTCTGTGCATATTTGTAAACAACAGCTGGTGCACGAAATCTAAAGAATTCTCAAGATTTTACTCGCCTGAAGTAGAGTATATTGTGTTAATCTGCAGGCCACACTACTTGCCTAGAGAGTTCTCAGCTATACTTTTCGTGGCTGTTTATTTACCACCACAGACAGATGCTGGCACTAAGACCGCGCTCAGTCAGCTGAATAAGGAAATAAGCAAACAGGAAACCGCTCACCCAGAGGCGGCGCTTCTAGTGGCCGGAGACTTTAATGCAGGGAACTTAAATCAGTTCTACCTAATTTCTATCAACATGTTAAATGTGCAACCAGAGGGAACAAATTCTAGATCACCTGTACTCCACACACAGAGACATGTACAAAGCTCTCCCTCGCCCTCCATTTGGTAAATCCGACCACAACTCTATCCTCCTGATTCCTGCTTACAAGCAAAAATTAAAGCAGGAAGCACCACTCGGTCTGACTGGGTCTATAAAAAAATGATCAGATGAAGCAGATGCTAAACTACAGGACTGCGTTGTTATCACAGACTGGAACATGTTCCGAGATTCTTCCAATAACATTGAGGAATGCACCACATCAGTCACCGGCTTTATCAATAAGTGCATTGAGGACGTCGTCCCCACAGTGACTGTACGTACATACCCCATCCAGAAGCCATGGATTACAGGCAACATTCGCACTGAGCTAAAGGGTAGAGCTGCCGCTTTCAAGGTGCGGGATTCTAACCTGGAAGCTTCCAAGAAATCCCGCTATGCCCTGCGACGAACCATCAAACAGGCAAAGCGTCAATACAGGGCTAAGATTGAATCATACTACACCGGCTCCGACGCTCATCGGATGTGGCAGGGCTTGCAAACTATTAGACTACAAAGGGAAGCACAGCCGCGAGCTGCCCAGTGACACAAGCCTACCAGACGAGCTAAATCACTTCTATGCTCGCTTCGAGGGAAGCAACACTGAGGCATGCATGAGAGCATCAGCTGTTACGGAAGACTGTGTGATCACGCTCTCCATAGCCGACGTGAGTAAGACCTTTAAACAGGTCAACATACACAAGGCTGTGGGGCCAGACGGATTACCAGGACGTGTGCTCCGGGCATGTGCTGAACAACTGGCAGGTGTCTTCACTGACATTTTCAACATGTTCCTAATTGAGTCTGTAATGCCAACATGCTTCAAGCATACCACCATAGTCACCCTGCCTAAATGACTACAGACCCGTAGCACTCACATCCGTAGCCATGAAGTGCTTTGAAAGGCTGGTAATGGCTCACATCAACACCATTATCCCAGAAACCCTAGACCCACTCCAATTTGCATACCGCCCAAACAGATCCACAGATGATGCCATCTCTATTGCACTCCACACTGCCCTTTCCCACCTGGACAAAAGGAACACCTATGTGAGAATGCTGTTCATTGACTACAGCTCTGCGTTCAACACCATAGTACCCTCAAAGCTCATCACCAAGCTAAGGATCCTGGGACTAAACACTTCCCTCTGCAACTGGATCCTGGACTTCCTGACAGGCCGCCACCAGGTGGTGAGGGTAGGTAGCACACATCTGCCACGCTGATCCTCAACACTGGAGCTCCCAAGGGGTGCGTGCTCAGTCCCCTCCTGTACTCCCGGTTCCCCCACGACTGCATGGCCAGGCAGAACTCCAACACAATCATTAAGTTTCCTGACGACACAACAGTGGTAGGCCTGATCACCGACAACGACGAGACAGCCTATAGGGAGGAGGTCAGAGACCTGGCCGGGTGGTGCCAGAATAACAACCTATCCCTCAACGTAACCAAGACTAAGGAGATGATTGTGGACTACAGGAAAAGGAGCACCGAGCACGTCCCCATTCTCATCGACGGGGCTGTAGTGGAGCAGGTTGAGAGCTTCAAATTCCTTGGTGTCCACATCACCAACAAACTAGATTGGTCCAAACACACCAAGACAGTTGTGAAGAGGGCACTACAAAGCCTATTCCCCCTCAGGAAACTAAAAAGATTTGGCATGGGTCCTGAGATCCTCAAAAGGTCCTACAGCTGCAACATCGAGAGCATCCTGACCGGTTGCATCACTGCCTGGTACGGCAATTGCTTGGACTCCGACCGCAAGGCACTTCAGAGGGTAGTGCGTACGGCCCAGTACATCACTGGGGCAAAGCTGCCTGCCATCCAGGACCTCTACACCAGGCGGTGTCAGAGGAAGGCCCTAAAAATGGTCAAAGAACCCAGCCACCCCAGTCATAGACTGTTCTCTCTACTACCGCATGGCAAGTCTAGGACAAAAAGGCTTCTCAACAATTTTTACCCCCAAGCCATAAGACTCCTGAACAGGTAACCAAATGGTTACCCGGACTATTTGCATTATGTGCCCCTTCCCAACCACTATTTTACGCTGCTGCTACTCTCTGTTAATCTTATATGCATAGTCATTTTAACTATACATGTAACAGTATAACTTTAGTCCGTCCCCTCGCCCGACCCGGACGCGAACCAGGGACCCTCTGCACACACACACAACAGTCACCCACAAAGCATCGTTACCCATCGCTCCAGAAAAGCCGCAAGGGAACCACTACTTCAAGGTCTCAGAGCATGTGACGTCACCGATTGAAACGCTATTAGCGCGCACCACCGCTAATTAGCTAGGCATTTCACATCGGTTACATACATACTACCTAAATTGGCCCGACCAACCAGTGCTCCTACACATTGGCTAACTGGGCCATCTGCATTGTGTCCCACCACCCGCCAACCCATCTTTTTAGGCTTCTGCTACTCTCTGTTCATCAAATATGCATAGTCACTTTAACGATACCTACATGTACATACTACCGAAAATAAGCCTAACTGACAGGTGTCTGTATATAGACTTGCTACTCTTTTTTCAAATGTCCTTTTACTGTTGTTTTATTTCTTTACTCACCTACACACACACACACACCTTTTTTTAATTATTTTTTTTGCACCATTGTTTAGAGCCTGTAAGTAAGCATTTCACTGTAAGGTCTACCTACACCTGTTGTATTCGGCTCATGTGACAAATAAACTTTGATTTGATTAGACATTGTGGTTTTGTGGAGGTAGCCTATATCCAACATGATTGCACTGATCTACCATTCTGATACAAGATGTAAATAGCTATTCTATCAAAACTGGTTGCCAGGATAATGTTAAATTAAAGGCCATGAACTTGATTTAAAAAAGCATATTTGAAATGCTGTTATTGGAAGCTAGCTATCATGTAGTCTCCCACAGTTAACACTATTTATCAAATTAATCCAAGCACACATTCTTGCAATGTATCTGAAGTTTTCTCCTGGCTTGGAAAAAGGTTCCGCTTTAATAGGGCGTGGCATTCCTAGCATATTTCAACTGGATGTCTCAATCAGTCAATGTTGACATCCTCAAACAAACAACTGTCTACCGAGCTTATTCTCAGTGCCCCGGCTGCCCGTCAGAGAGATTTGCTCTGCCTCCTCATTCTCTACGGAAATCTAAAACTGGAACCCAGGCTATATTTCCCAATTAATTCTCTCTTCTTTTCTCAGCATGTTCTACTCATGAACATTAGATTCCTCCCTCCCTAGGCACAGACAATCTCCAGTATCCATCCATTCATCCTTCAGCCCGTCCACCTGTCTATGAATCTGTGTTTCCTTCTAGAAGCATCAGTACATCTAGCTAATAACAGGTCACTGTGTGTTGTTGAGGGTCTGAATTTATGGGTCTGCCTGGTGAAAGGATGTGGGGGTTGAAAACAAAGAGAGGGAGGGAGAGAGATAAAGAGAGAACATGTGAGGGAGAGAGAGAGACACAGAGAGGAGAATAAAGAGTAGTCCTCTGTAGCTCAGTTGGTAGAGCATGGCGCTTGTAATGCCAGGATAGTGGGTTTGATTCCTGGGACCACCCTTACGTAAAATGTATTCATGCATGACTGTAAGTTGCTCTGGATAAAAGTGTCTGCTAAATTCCATTGTAGAGAGAGAGAGAGAGACTGCTGGAATCAACAGAGACCTCATGGATGCTTGGACTGGGGCCAGACAACATGAATCTTTAGCGATTGTGTCTGTACTCTGTACTGAGGGTGGCTGCCTGGAGGCAATGCATTAACTAATGCAGCCTTCATCACCTTAATTACAACTGTGCTAGGCTGCTAGCTCCAACCTAAAGTATGTTCCAAATGGCACTCTATACCCCACAAAGTGCACTACTTCTGACCAGAGCCCTATAAGACCTGGTCAGAAGTACTGCAATATTGGGAAATGGGTGCCATTTGGGACGTGACCCTACTGTAGCCAGCCAGCAGGCTTCCAGGAAATTAAATGAGACTGTTAGAGTCTTCTACCTAAGGGAGATGGGTCAGAGTAGGCTGGGTACCAGTCTCTTCAGCTAACATTCCACTCCTTCTCATTGCCAAAGAGACTTGCCTTTTGGCAATCTTCAAATATAAACATTAATGAGCTTGAGGATATCAGAGGATTTGATCCTGATCCTATCATCCAATCACAATGTTTATGCAAATTAGACTGAAAGCGTTCAAACTTAATTCATGATCTAACATTGGGCATTCTGACATAATACATTCAATTGTAAACATAAACATTGGGTTCCGGGGATTCCTGTTTATTGAATTTTTACCACCAGCCAATGTGATCACATCATACCAGAGAAGCTCTCGCTATTCAAACTTCCCCGCCAGTTCATTTTAGAGCAAATTAAGTGACTATTTTTCTACTTCTGGGACAAACAATGGGCTAGGCTACTGATTGAAGAGCTATAAGAGGAATAAAGAGGACGGAAGAGAGAGAGAGGCCAATGGAGATGCATGAATTGTGCAAGAAAGGAACAGTGAAGACGGAGATGAGTAAATTATAAATTAAATCAGACTGGGCTATTAATCCACCATTCGTATGCTAGCCTACATATTAGGCCTAGCCTACAGGAATTTAGGCGACCACTACCTGTGCAATGCTAGCCAGAGACCAACATTTGTTTTGGTCTAACGCACGTTTTGTAGCAATGAATTTAAATTGAACATCGCCAAATGTTTCAGTTTAATTAAATGTGCAATAAAAAAGTACAGTGCCTAAGCCTATTTAATGAAACCCTGGTTGTTGGCCTGGGCAACAGATCGCTACGCAGCGAATCCCCATTCCCCACTGAGCTCATTTTTGGAAATGGCAAGTTCACTTTCTCATCCATAAACACATATCAAGTGCAAGTACGCTGTCCAGCAGCTCACATCAGCAGGATGGGGGGCAATTTCATTAGGAGAGGCGTCTAAAAGCGTCAGCATGCTTCAGTTCTGCTGGCACCTAGCCAGAGGGTATGTTCGCATACTCCCTTTAAAAATACTTAAACGCTTGAAATATGAGGAAAAGGGAAATAGTACGGATGTCCATTATGAGACGCCGTAGCCAGTATGCTCTTCCTCCAAATAATTAGAATGAATCTAAATTAACTCAAGAAATCGGTCAGTCATTTTCACGTTTTAACCGAAGAGATCTTAGTCGCGCAATTTTACATCTAACTAAGATGTTTGGTGCAGTATTTCACAATGAAAACGAGTTGTCTCTCGTTGAACGACAACAAAGGGTGCGTTCGTAAATTCACTCTGGCTATCTAATCCGATTTCAGAGCACTCGTCTGAATGTGCCAGAGGGCAGAATAACTGATGCATCCATGAACGCTCAACACCCGTTGAATATGGCCGGTGTCAGCAAAGAAGCGTAATTCAATTGTTGCCAGCTGCAAAATTACAGTCACCAACGCTCTGGATAACATGTAAGCCTAACCAGCTCTGCTAGGGCGTGTAAAATGGTCAGAGTGAGGTGATCTCTAATTTATGTCTGGAAGTAGCTAGCCATCGTTAGCCAGTTAACTTGATTGCGGTTGTGAGGTCAGAACGCTCGGATCAACCCAACCAATCCTCCAGTGTGCACTTCGAAGGCTCCGAGAGTGAAACGCTCTGAATTTACGAACGAACACTTTGACAACGCTCATTTACGAGCGCACTACAGTTTGAATTTACGAACACACCCAAAGACTTGATTGAATAATCCCTTCTGTTGACCAATCATCGACGAAGGAGCGTGGATTTCGGCTCCGAATTTTGGCTTGGCCTCAAGAAAAAATGCCTTGTGCCCGAACAATCGGAAAACCCCCCACCGAAGTCCCAAAACAAATAGAAACCTCATAAAATGTCTTCATAATATGTGCACAAACTCTTATGCGGTGTATCGTCAAAATAATGATTATGATGACATTTCCATAATTGAAATATTAGACCTATGGGGACACCTATACATTTGGCAGCTAAGCATGAGTGATCAATGTAGCTTTTTATCGTATAGCCATGTTGAAATATCTTCACGCCTACAATAAAAACCACCAGGCTTCTGTCATAAGAGTCAATTAAATGAAAACCAAAAAATAATTAGGCCTAACAGGGTGCAGTTTAGAAAAATGAATCCCGTGAAAATCTTCCTCTGGTTTAAGCCACACTCAGTGTCCTCTTTGCTAAAAATATTTTCAGAACACTCCAAAATCTCAGGTTATAAAATGTATGAAGAAAAAAAAATGACACGATCTACAGCAATCCTTTTTGTGGACCACAAAAAATATGAAATACTTAGGATGCTTAATAAATGACAACAAACAACAAATATATATAAAGGTAACTTTATTCCATTACTCAACAATATTAAAGCAGGTGTAATTAAATTGAATAACCTTCCCATAAATCTTAGCGGTAGAATAAACCTCTTTAGATTGGCATGGCTCCCAAAGTTTTTGTATTTATTTTTATTACCACACACGAAGACATTCTTTTAAAAAGTATACTCAGTCATAACATACTTTTATATGGGCAAATATAACAGAATAAAAAGGAACGTTTTTCATGTTCCTACATCTGAGGGTAGTTTTGTCTCCCTGCTGTTTGTTGCTACTTGGCTATCTGCCAAACTTTTCGTTTTTTACTTTGAACACATTTCCCAACGTCTTAGTTTTTTCCTCGCTCAATGTTTTACTGGACTGAAAAGATTTGGCATGGATCCTCAAATCCTCAAAAGGTTTTACAGCTGCACCATCGAGAGCATCCTGATGGGTTGCATCACTGCCTGGTCAAAGACTGTTATCTCTGCTACCGCACGGCAAGCGGTACCAGAGCGCCAAGTCTAGGTCCAAGAGGCTTCTAAACAGCTTCTACCCCAACCCATAAGACTCCTGAACAGCTAATCAAAATAGCTACCCAGACTATTTGCATTCGCAAATAGTCCCCCTTTCACTGCTGCTACTCTCTGTTATTATCAATTCATAGCCACTATAATAACTACCCAAATAATTATTTGTTATTCTTATCTCTTACTTTTTGAAGGTATTTTCTTAAAACTGCATTGTTAGTTAAGGGCTTGTAAGTAAGAATTTCACTGTAAGGTCTAAAACCTGTTGTATTCGGCGTATGTGACAAATACAATTTGATTTTAAGCAAATTGAGGTCACCAAGCGCAACATAGCTTCAGCGTGTAAATCAGCTAGAAAGATGTCGGCATTGAGTAATCGTGTCTGTGCCTCGATCTAGGTTGAGCAAAACAAAACATGGAGGTGTTCGCCTTTGCAATCTCACTGGAATAAGACCTCCATTCCTGTCATTATTGAAAGATATTGTGACGTCTCACATCTAAAAATAGAGTTACATAATGTTAGATCCCTCACTTCCAAGGCAGTCATAGGCAATTAACTAATCACTGATCATAATCTTGATGTGATTGGCCTGACTGAAACATGGCCCAAGCCTGATGAATTTACTGTGTTGAATGAGGCCTCTCCTCCTTGTTACACTGGTGACCATGACATTCTAACATTCATGACAGCCAATTTCAATTTACCCCCCAAAAAATACTGTTTTTGTATTTTGAGCATCTAGTCATAATCTATGCAGCCTACTCAATCACTTTTTATACAGTGGAAGTCGGAAGTTTACATACACTTAGGTTGAAGTCATTAAAACTCATTTTTCAACCACTCTACAAATTTCTTGTAAACAAACTATAGTTTTGGCAAATCGGTTAGGACATCTAATTTTCCAACAATTGTTTACAGACATAATTTCACTTATAATTCACTGTATTTTAATTCCAGTGGGTTAGAAGTTTACATACACTAAGTTGACTGTGCCTTTAAACAGATTGGAAAATTCCAGAAAATGATGTCATGGCTTTAGAAGCTTCTGATAGGCTAATTTACATCATTTGAGTCAATTGGAGGTGTACCTGTATTTCAAGGCCTACCTTCAAACTCAGTGACTCTTTGCTTGACATCACAGGAAAATCAAAAGAAATCAGCTAAGACTAAAAAAAATTGTAGTCCCTCACAAGTCTGGTTAATCCTTGGGAGCAATTTCCAAATGCCTGAAGGTACCACGTTCATCTGTACAAATAATAGTACGCAAGTATAAACACCATGGGTCCACACAGCCATCATACCGCTCAGGAAGGCGACGCGTTCTGTCTCCTAGAGATGAACGTTCTTTGGTGCGAAAAGTGCAAAAAATCCCAGAACAACAGCATAACACCTTGTGAAGATGCTGGGGGAAACAAGTACAAAAGGATCTATATCCACAGTAAAACGAGTCCTATATCGACATAACCTGAAAGGCCGCTCAGCAAGGAAGAAGCCACTGCTCCAAAATCGCCATATAAAAGCCAGACTACGGTTTGCAACTGCACATGGAGAAATGTCCTCTGGTCTGATGAAACAAAAATAGAACTGTTTGGCCATAATGACCATCGTTATGTTTGGAGGAAAAGGGGGAGGCTTGCAAGCCGAAGAACACCATCCCAACCGTGAAGCACGGGGGTGGCAGCATCATGTTGTGGGGGTGCTTTGCGGCAGGAGGGACTGGTGCACTTCACAAAATAGAAGAAATCATAAGGAAGGAAAATTGTGTGCATATATTGAAGCAACATCTCAAGACATCAGTCAGCAAGTTATAGCTTGGTCGCAAATGGGTCTTCCAAATGCACAATGACCCCAAGCATACTTCCAAAGTTGTGGCAAAATGGCTTAAGGACAACAAAGTCAAGGTACTGGAGTGGCTATCACAAAGCCATGACCTCAATCCCACAGAAAATTTGTGGGCAGAACTGAAAAAGTGTGTGCGAGCAAGGAGACCTACAAACCTGTCTCAGTTACACCAGCTCTGTCAGGAGGAATGGGCCAGAATTAACCCAAATTATTGTAGGAAGCTTGTGGAAGGCTTCTTGAAACGTTAGACCCAAGTTAAACAATTTAAAGGCAATGCTACCAAATACTAATTGAGTGAATGTAAACTTCTGACCCACTGGGAATGTGATGAAGGAAATAAAAGCTGAAATAAATCATTCTCTCTACTATTATTCTGACATTTCACATTCTTAAAGTAAAGTGGTGATCCTAACTGACCTAAGACAGGGAATCTTTACAAGGATTACATGTCAGGAGTTTTTAAAAACTGAGTTTAAATGTATTTGGCTCAGGTGAATGTAAACTTCTGACTTCAACTGTAGCTACTGTTTACAGGCCTCCTGGACAGTATACAGCGTTCCTCACTGAGTTCCCTGAATTCCTATCGGACCTTGTAGTCATGGCAGATAATATCACATTTTTGGTGACTTTAGTATTTACATGGAAAAGTCCACAGACCCACTCCAAAAGGCTTTCGGAGTCATCATCGACTCATTGTTTTTTGTCCAACATGTCTCCGGACCTACTCACTGCCACAGTCATACTGTGTGTTTTGTCCCGTGGAATAAATATTGTGTATATAAATGTTTTTCCTCATAATCCTGGACTATCGGACCACCATTTTATTACGTTTGCAATTGCAACAAATAATCTGCCCAGGCCCCAGCCAAGGATCATCAAAAGCCATGCTTTAAATTCTCGGACAACCCAAAGATTCCTAGATGCCCTTCCATACTCCCTCCACCTACCCATGGATGTACAAAAATAGGTTAACTACCTAACTGAGGATCTTAATTTAACCTTCATTTAACCTTGTGTAATACTCTAGATGTAGTCACATCCCTAATAACAAAAAAGTGTTGTCACAAGAAATTTGCTCCCTGGTATACAGAAAAGTTTTTCGACTAGCTTGGAAAGACAGTACTGTGGAATATCAAAGAGCCCTCACTGCTGCTCGATCATCCTATTTTTCCAACCTAATTGAGGAGACAATTAACATTTATTTTATTTACATCTTTCACTTCAGCAGTGATAAATTTATGAATGTCTTCAATGAATAGATCATGATCATTAGAAAGCAAATGATGGACTCCACTTTGAATCTGTTTATTTCTCCAAAGTTGTTCTGAGTCTGCACAGAACTGCCAGGACCTAGCATCAATAGAGACGCTCGAGTTTGACACATTCATGAAAATAGTCATGGCCTCTAAACCGTCAAGCTTCATACTAGACCCTATTCCAACTAAACTACTGAAAGAGTTACTTCCTGTGCTTGGCCCTTCTATGTTGAACATATCCACCGGATGTGTACCAAACTCACTAAAAGTGGCACTAATAAAGCCCAGAAAATGTAAAAAATTATCAGCCTATCTAATCTCCCATTCCTATCAATTAAAAAATAAAGCTGTTGCGCAGCAACTCACTGCCTTCCTGAAGACAAATAATGTATATGAAATGCTTCAGTCTGGTTTTAGACCCCATCATAGCACTGAGACTGCACTTGTGAAGGTGGTAAATTACCTTTTAATGGCATCAGACCGAGGCTCTGCATCTGTCCTCGTGCTCCTAGACCTTAGTGCTGCTTTTGACACCATCTATCACCACATTCTTTTTGAGAGAGAGATTAGAAACCTTAATTGGTCTACATGGACAAGTTATTGCCTGGTTTAGATCTTATCTGTCAGAAAGATATCAGTTTGTCTCTGGATGGTTTTACCTCTGACAAATCAATCCTAGGTTTCGTCGTTCCTCAAGGTTCAAGATATTGTTTTCAATATATATTCTACCTCTTGGTGATGTCATTCGGAAACACAATGTCAACTTTCACTGCTATGCTGATGACACACAGCTGTACATTTCGATAAAACATGGTGAAGCCCCAAAATTGCCTTCCCTGGAAGTGTTTCAGGCATAAGGACGTGGATGGCGGAAAATGTTTAACTTTTAAACTCAGACAAAACAGATGCTAGTTCTAGGTCCCAAGTTGTTGGATCTGACAGTTCATTTTGGTGGTTGTACAGTCGTCTCAAATAAAACTGTGAAAGACCTTGGCATTACTCTGGACCCTGATCTCTCTTTTGACAAACATATCAAGGATATTTCAAGGAGAGTTTTTTTTCCATATTCGTAACATTGCAAAAATCTGAAACATTTTGTCCAAAAATGATGCAGAATATCTAATCCATGCTTTGTCACTTCTAGATTAGACTACTGCAATGCTCAACTCTCCAGCTACCCAGATAAAGCTCTAAATCAACTTCAGTTAGTGCTAAACACGGCTGCTAGAATCCTGACTAGAACCAAAACATAGCACACTCCAGTGCTAGCCTCTACATTGGCTTCCTGTTAACGCTAGGGCTGATTTTAAACCTACACATACGCTACGGTCACAAGACGCAGGCCTCCTTACTGTCCCTGGAATTTCTAAGCAAACAGCTGGAGGCAGGGCTTATTCCTATAGAGCTCCATTTTTATGGAATGTTCTGACTATCCAAGTGAGAGACACAGACTCAACCTTTATGTCTGTACTGAAGACTCCTCTCTTCAGTTGTTCTTATGATTGAGTGTAGTCTGGCCCAGGGGTGTGAAGATGAATGGCAAGGCACTGAAGCGACAAACTGCCCTTGCTGTCTCTGCCTGGCCGGCTCCCCTCTCTCCACTGGGATTCTCTGCCTCTGCCTCTATTACAGGGGCTGAGTCACTGGTTTTACTAGTGCTCCTCCATGCCCTCCCTAGAAGGGGTGCATCACTTGAGTGGGTTGAGTCACAGATGTGATCTTCCTGTCCGGTTTTGCGCCCCCCTCGGGCTCGTGCGGTGAAGGAGATCTTCGTGGGCTATACTCAGCTTTGTCTCAGGGTAGTAAGTTGGTGGTCTGCGGATATCCCTCTAGTGGTGTGGGGGCTGTGCTTTGGCAAAGTGGGTGGGGTTATATCCTGTCTGGTTGGCCCTGTCCGGAGGTATCGTCGGACGGGCCACAGTGTCCCCTGACCCACCCCCGTCTCAGCTTCCAGTATCTATGCTGCAATAGTCTATGTGCCGGGGGGTTAAGGTCAGCCTGTTGTATCTGGTGTAATTCTCCTGTCTTATCTGGTGTCCTGTGTGACTAAGTATGCTCCCTCTAATTCTCTCTCTCTCCCTCCCCTCCCCTCCCGGAGGACCTAAGCCCTAGGATCATGCCTCCGGACTACCTTGCCTGATATGACTCCTGGCTGCCCCCAGTCCCCCTGGTCTTGCTGCTGCTCCAGTTTCAACTGTTCTGCCTGCGGCTAGGGAACCCTGACCTGTTTACCGGACTTGCTGTTTTCGACTCTCTCTACCGCACCTGCTGTTTCGACCTCTGAATGCTCGGCTATGAAAAGCCAAGTGACATTTACTCTTGAGGTACTGACCTGTTGGACCCTCTACAACCACTGTGATTATTATTTGACTCTGCTGGTCATCTAGGATCGTTTGAACATTTTGAAGAACAATCTAGCCTTAAATGGTCATGTACTCTTATAATCTTCACACGGCACAGCCAGAAGAGGACTGGCCACCCCCCAGAGCCTGGTTCGTCTCTAGGTTTCTTCCTAGGTTCCTGCCTTTCTAGGGATTTTTTTCCTAGCCACCGTGCTTCTACATCTGCATTGCTTGCTGTTTGGGGTTTTAGGCTGGGTTTCTGTATAAGCACTTTGTGACATCTGCTGATGTAAAAAGGGCTTTATAAATACATTTGATCGATTTTAACTTTCCAGACTTGGAATTGTATCAACTCCCTACCCTTTTACTTGCTACATAGGGCTAGTTATTAAATGCACTAAAGAGGAACAATGGGTACATATTGAAGATGCGCATGCTCATGTCTATTTTTAAAGTATAAAGCTAAGAACATTAACAACTTAATAGTTAAGAACACTATAACAATATGGAAGAAAATGAAACGTATATTTTGCAAGAACCAATTTCACTCCCTAGAAACACAACCTTATGGAACAATCCTTGGATAGCTTTTTAGAATTCATCGATAAATTAGCCCACATGGAGAACTAAAGGCATAGAAACTGTAAATGACTTGGTAATAGGAAATACATTTATTTCCATGACAGCTTTAAAAAACAATTTTGGACTGACCAATGTAGGTATTTTCAAATACATCCAATTTAAAAGTTTTACATCACACAATGTTAATTTGAAACCTTTTGAACATCAGAGTAATCTTGAGGGAATCCTATTTGAGTCACCAAAGGATGTTCATATGATATATAAACTATAGAAAACCTTGCAAAGAGCCTATACACATTTTTATTATTATTATTGGAACCAACATTAAACAATAATTGATATTGGCACAAGATGGAAGGAATGTTGAAACATAACTAATGAGATTACAGGTAACAAAAATGTACTCTTAATCCAGTATAAATTACTGTATAGAATTTTTTATACAAGAGACAAAATTCACAAATTCTACAGCACAATGGCAGATTCATGTTTGAAGTGTAAAACAATGACTCCATAATTCATGCCTTCTGGGAATTTTACAAAATTATAAATTCTAGGCAGAGTTTGAAAGATGGATGTCAGAAGTATTACAATGTAAATGTACTTTTAGTTTGTCTGTCTATACATTTCAAGATATGACATACTGTATGAGGGTGCAGTGAGATGCCCAATGGGCTGGACAATACTCGTCTCATCAATTATCTTAAAAAACATATTCTCAATAACTGGAAATCAGCCAATCCTCCGTTGTTCACACAATGGAAAGGTCAAATGCTTTGTTATCAAGAAATTGAAAGAGCGTTGGCTACGGAGAGAAACAAAATGGTGCAGTTTGAGGTCATGTGGCAGAAGGTGATAAGGGTGCTGGGGATAGGGGTGGGGACTAGTGGGTCTGGGCAGATGTGATGTTTGCACGATGATGTCATTTGTACGTTTTGTATTATTTATAATATATAAAATCTTATATAAAAACAGGAATTTGGCACATACTTGCATAATAATTACATATCTAACGTCTGTAGTAATATTATAGCTCTTTCTCTTCCCCATTCAAACTTTCTTGGTTAATTATTTTTGAAAGCATAGCCACGGGAAGTGCTGCAGCACCCCCTGAAAAATTTTTCACAAAAGTAGCACACTGGGCCTTTACTAGTGCTGTATTAGCAGACCGATATAGGGCAAATATTGGTTTTGTTTAATCACAAAACCGGAGAGCGACATCTGTCCAGTGATGTCCACAAAACACAACGCATGTAACAAGAGATGGGAAGGGGGAGGGTTGACTGGGAAGGGGGGGGGGGGAGAGAGAAAGAGAGAGAAATGGGGAGGTTGGTTAGGAATGGGGGAGAGAGAGAGATAGTGAGGTTGGTTGGGAAGTGTGGGGGGGAGAGAGAGAGATGGTGAGGTTGGTTGGGAAGTGTGGGGGCGAGAGAGAGATGGTGAGGTTGGTTGGGAATGGGGGAGAGAGAGAGATGGTGAGGTTGGTTGGGAAGTGTGGGGGCGAGAGAGATGGTGAGGTTGGTTGGGAATGGGGGAGAGAGAGAGAGATGGTGAGGTTGGTTAGGAATGGGGGAGAGAGAGAGATGGTGAGGTTGGTTGGGAAGTGTGGGGGCGAGAGAGAGATGGTGAGGTTGGTTGGGAATCGGGGAGAGAGAGAGATGGTGAGGTTGGTTGGGAAGTGTGGGGGCGAGAGAGAGAGATCCTACCTCTGCTTCCCAAAACGTACTTTCCTTCCCAAAAACCACAGAAACAGAATGGGAGTTTATCAAAGTTGGATATGTTTTCAAATCATTTGTGGATCTGTGTAATCTGAGGGAAATATGTGTCTCTAATATGGTCATACATTTGGCAGGAGGTTAAGAAGTGCAGCTCAGTTTCCACTTCATTTTGTGGGCAGTGTTCACATAGCCTGTCTTCTCTTGAGAGTCAGGTCTGCCTACAGCGGCCATTCTCAATAGCAAAGCTATACTCACTGAGTCTGTACATAATCAAAGCTTTCCTTAAATTCTCTCTCTCTAGCTCTCTCTCTCATATATTCCCTGTCAGACAGACTTGATTTTCCACTCTCCAGACTGGCTCACTGTGTGATTGTAGTACTGTACTCTACTGTCATATCAGGCTTCCTCTGTTTGCAGTAATTAGAGCAGTGTATTGGGACAGTTATGTTGTTTCATGTTGCGTGCTTTGTGCAAACACAGACCTGAGACTTGCCACAGGCGTTTAGTGTAGAACAGCTAGCCAGGTCTGAAGAGTTGGTTCAGTTATGACAGAGCAGGGGGTCATGTCTGCTTGCATCTTAGTTGAGGTTTGTCTGGGATTTGTGGGTGTGGGGGGGGGGGGGGGTGCTTGTGTGTGTGTTTGTTTAAATATCCTTGTGGGTACCAGAAGTCCTAACAAGGATAGTTAAACAAGGAAAAATTGCCGGTCCACACGAGGAGAAATGCTATGTTAGGTTTAGGGTTACAATTAAGGTTAGGGTTAGGCATTACAGTGAGGTTTAGGGTTAAGGTTAGGAGTTAGGGTATAGTTTTAGGGTTAGGGGTTATGGTCAGGTTAAGGGTTAGGGTCAGATTTAGGGTAAGGGGTTAAGGAAAAAGGATTTAGGATGGGAATCGATTATTTGGTCCCCACGATGATGGCAATACAAAACTGTGTGTGTGTGTGTGCCTGTCTGTATGCAAGTTTGAGTAAAATGAGGGCAAGTGATTAACAGTGTGCTTGTTTATGCACTTTATGTGCATGATGACTGAGTGTGTGTGCATGTACATGTGCATCTCTCTCTCTCTCTCTCTCTCTCTCTCTCTCTCTCTCTCTCTCTCTCTCTCTCTCTCTCTGTGTGTTTAGCCTAGCATATCCTCGCTGCCACAGTCTGAACCCGTCGTTGCGGGGTTTTGTGTTGTCTGCTTCACTCAATATATTTTTTTTGATGAGAGGACACTTCAATAAAAACACCAATGAGTGCTTAGCAACAGTGGCTGTGTTTGTTTTAGTTGCAGGTAAATTGGGATTGAAACGATGACATGTCAGATTTGAGAGAGATGGGTTGAGAAGAAGATGGATTGAGAGGGTTTGAGACGGGAGAAATCTCGTCTCAATAGAAGTCTATTGCTTATGGTTAATACCGTAATGACATGTTCATATTGTATGGAAATTAGTGTTTGTAGGCTTAGGCTGTATAAAGGTGTATAAAATAATAACATATTTAACACTGAGCCAAATATGTTGTTTGATTGAGCCATCTCAGAAAAGTTGGAAGTAGAAAATGATCACACATATTTTTTTTTTGTATCTAAATGTGCTTAAATTCCCTTTTAGAATTCTGTATTTAGACATAAAAACAATTTATGACCTTTAACTCTGCTTCAGTGGGGAGTTTTCGAGTGACTTGATACTGTAGGAAAGAGAATGCCACGGGGGAAATCTGTACTTTTCTCAACTGAATAAGGGTCCTGCGGGTTGAATTGACTTTGCTCTTGCACAGTATGTCTGCCAATGTCACAGAGGAAAAAATACCAGTTCCGTGAACAGTCTTTGTCCTTATGAGGGGCAGAAAGCTTAGGAATTAACTTTAAGATCCAGTGTATATTTGGGTTGTAGCTAGTATAGGCCTCAACTTAGCAGACATGCAGAGTTAGAACACACAAATGGCTTTTTAGATTTAGCATGATTCACATGGAGGTTGCCCTGAATTCCAGCCAGTCCACAGTGTCTCTCCTACACGTAAAAAGTCCTAAGTGATTAACATTAGCAAATAACCTATTGTGAAGCTTATGTTTAGTAGAACCCCACCTCTCCCCACTGTTCTCAATGTTGATGGACGTGGTCTGTAGTTGCCTCAGACAGTGATGTGCTCCTATTGGTCTCCCAACGCCTGTAATCCAGCCATCTGGGAACCTTGGGATGTCCCTACCCCAACCCTAAAATGAACCCTGATCCTTACCCTAACCTTAACCCGATCCTTAACTATTTTAAATGTTTACTTCAATGGGGTGGGGATGTTCCCAAGGAACCCGGATAGCAAGGACCCCACGTCCACCCCTGCCCTCCTCTCCTCTGTTGTCACCCTTGTCCACCTCCCCTCTCCTCCGGCCGCCCAACCACCACTTCCCAGATGCCCAGTTACCATGGCAACAGAGGCACGGAAGCATGGAAGCAAACCCAGCAGTCCGGGTGTGATAGTGATAGTGATTGTGGAAACACTGGACTGGGCTATAGCTATTTGCTTTACTCATTTCATACTTATATATTCTATTCTACTGTATTTTAGTCATTTCATACTTATATATTCTATTCTACTGTATTTTAGTCATTTCATACTTATATATTATATTCTACTGTATTTTAGTCATTTCATACTTATATATTCTATTCTACTGTATTTTAGTCATTTCATACTTATATATTCTATTCTACTGTATTTTAGTCATTTCAAACTTATATATTCTATTCTACTGTATTTTAGTCATTTCCACGCCGTCATTCTTTTACTTTTAGATTTGTGTGTACTGTTGTGAATTGTTAGATACTACTGCATTGTTGGGAATAGGCTGCCATTTGGGACGCATCCTATACACTGCACAGGAAGTGGCCCTTTTTCTCTCTCTTTCTCTCTCTGTTGCTCAATTAAAGGCTGAGGTTGTTATCGGTGCGTACGGTAGTCATTAAGCAAAGTGCAAGAGCAGCTGACTGTCGGTGATGAAGTGATTGTTTTTTACTCTGAGCTGTAGATGTGAATCAGGCAGTGCTGTATCTCTGGTCTGAATTATGTGGCGTTCAATCTCTCAATGGATTATTGATGATAATAAGGTGCATTCAGACAGTTAGCGAGGTTGTTCGTACCACTTGTTTAGGATGGTCACCTATTCTCTACCACTGCTCCTTTATATTACAAATTCACAGATTGTGTTGATTCACCATGCTTAACAATTAGGTCGTCAAGGAGTGATATCGCCCGAGAGGCCCTGTCTCGTCTGTCTGTCTGTCTGTCTGTCGGGGTGCTTGTGTGCATGTCTGCCTATCTTTACTCCAGTTAACTAGACTGTCTGGCTGTCTATGTTGA
Organism: Oncorhynchus mykiss; assembly: GCF_057628025.1. Taxonomy (NCBI): domain Eukaryota; kingdom Metazoa; phylum Chordata; class Actinopteri; order Salmoniformes; family Salmonidae; genus Oncorhynchus; species Oncorhynchus mykiss. The sequence goes on along the minus strand of NC_143026.1, from coordinate 11,778,367 downwards.
AACTGACAGTTTTATCTGAAAGATGTATATCCATCTCTGTCTGTAGGACACAGCGGGTCAGGAGCGATACCGGACCATTACCACAGCATACTACAGAGGAGCTATGGGCTTCATCCTGATGTATGACATCACCAACGAGGAGTCCTTCGGTTGTGTGCAGGACTGGTGAGTCAACTATTTACTTCTGTCTGTTTTCTTCACCAGGTGTGTCATGGCAGTTGGATGTCTTTTCTTTTTGTTTTCACCTCCCTCTAACCCTTTGTATCCATAATAGGGTGTTGTACATCCTGTCAAATACAGTACACCCTGTTTAAAAGGCAAACAACGGAAGAAATTCCAATAAACGGTGTGATGAGTCATTGGTTAGCTTGGCTGAACATGGCTTCCACCTCAGTGGCCGAAGGCAACCGTTTTGTGCACTGAGGCTCAAGTGGAAACAATGGGTAGCAGTGCATGGCATGAAACTCCATATTCTTCCCTCACATTGGGACCCTGAAGCATAGTGTGGATCGATAGCTGCTACAGTCGCATAGTATAGTTCCAACAGCAGGGGAGATGTCCTTACAACACACAGTCTGTGTTTACAGAGAGAGAATGGTTACACAATGTGTGGTGAACACTGACTAAAGTAGAGTTGAATGGTTGAATATGCATTATAGCCTAACTATTCTCAGTCGCACTTCAGTCAAACATTTTAGCTTATAAAGTCTTAATGGAGTCTTCAGAATGTCTTTAGAAGGCCTATATTGTGGTTTCACAAATCATAAGCTAGTAAAAAGGTGGTTAGCTCATTTGCTATGTCTTGGTTGAGAAGTTGGCATAGCTAGCTTTCTGGTAGCTATCTAGCTAGAACAGTAGGCTATGCTAAGCAGCTAATATTGGCTAGCTAATTTGCTTATATTAGATAGCTCATTTGATGTAAGGTAATGTTATTTAGCTGTTATTCATTTTAAAATGGAACAACGCGATGTAAACCACAAACCACAACCCTCCAGCATTAGCTAGTAGCCAACATAGCAAGCTCTCAACCAAGACAACCAGCTAACTATGTCAAATGTGTTAAATGTTCCATGAACAGCACTTCCGTTTTAACTAATTCAATATTATCATAACACAACACAGAAGATGCATAAGGTACTTCATGCAAGCTTACCCATAGGCCTATTTTATCACAACCGGTTATAATTCCTCAGAGGTTACTACTGCACTGTAGGAAGACCAAGGGAAAGGTTTGCTCTTTCTCAATGGGTCTATATGCTTGCATCACTAAACTGGATGATATTTAAACAACAACAAAAAGGGAGGAAAAAGGGACAGAACAGAAGCAAACGGCAGTCCAGAGGAGCGGCTTAATATTTCAATCTAATGATTATAGCCCTCCTCACATACACTCTGCTTCTTCAGTACAGGACTGAAATCTGAGACCGGTGTGAGACTTGAGGCTGAGGGGGTCCTAAAATGTACACCGTACTGTGGTCTAGTTTGGTCTAGAGCAGCACAGCTGCCTGTGGTCAGTTAATGGACCAACCTGTTACACTGAAAGCCCGCTTATAGACTAACTGGGTGACACTTTATTTGGTGTGATTATAAACAGCTGATACAAGCATTATTAGATGCTTGATAGACACAATGCATATGAGAATGTATTAACCATTTATATTACTTATTATTATAAACTGTGGTTCCGGCCCTGAATGATGATTGGCTGATAGCCGTGGTATATCAAAGGCATGACAAAACATTTACTGTTACGTTGGTAACCAGTTTATAATAGCAATAAGGCACCTCGGAGGTTTGTGGTATATGGCCAATATACTACGACTAAGGGCTCTTTCAAGGCAATCTGCGATGCGTCGTGCATAAGAACAGCTATTAGCCGTGCTATATTGGCCACACCCCCTCAGTGCCTTATTGCTTAATTATATTATGATATATAATCCATGATTCATGAACAACAGTCTTTACATAGCAAGGCTAATGGACAAACTATGTCATAGTGTTTATTTGCAGTGCTCTTGGAAAGTATTCAGCCCCTTAACTTTTTCCACATTTTGTTACAGCCTTATTCTAAAATAGTTTCAAAAGTTTTTTTTACTCATCAATCTACACACAATACCCCATAATGAAGATAGTTATTCAGACCCTTTACTCAGTACTTTGTTGAAGCACCTTTGGCAGCAGTTACAGCCTCAAGTCTTCTTGGGTATGACGCTACAAGCTTGGCACACCTGTTTCTCCCGTTCTTCTATGCAGATCCTGTCAAGCTCTGTCAGGTTGGATGGGGAGCGTTGCTGCACAGCTATTTTCAGGTAAAGGTTCTGGCTGGGACACTGAAGGACATTCAGAGACTAGTCCTGAAGCCACTCCTGCATTGTTTTGGCTTTTGTCCTGTTAGACGGTGAACCTTTGCCCCAGTCTGAGGTTTTGAGCATTCTGGAGCAGGTTTTCATCAAGGATCTTTCTGTACTTTGCACTGTTCATCTTTCCCTAGTTCCTGCCTAGTCTCCCAGTCCCTGCCACTGAAAAACATCTCCACAGCATGATGCTGCCACCACCATGCTTCACCGTAGGGATGGTGCCAGGTTTCCTCTAGAGGTGACGCTATGGCATTCAGGCCAAAGAGTTCAATATTGGTTTAATCAGACCAGTGAATATTGTTTATCATGGTCTGAGAGTCTTTAGGTGCCTTTTGGCAAATACCAAGTGTGCTGTCATGTGCCTTTTACTGAGGAGTGGCATTAGTCTGGCCACTCTACCATAAAGTCCTGATTGGTGGAGTGCTGCAGAGATGATTGTCCTTCTGGAAGGTTTTCCCATCTCCACAGAGGAACTCTGGAGATCTGTCAGAGTGATCATTGGGTTCTTGGTAACTCCCTGACCAAAGCCTTTCTCCCCCCGATTGCTCAGTTTGGCCGGGCGGCCAGTTCTAGGAATAGTCTTGGTGGTTCCAAACTACCATTTAAGAATGAATGTGGCCAATGTGTTCTTGGGGACCTTCAATGCTGCAGACATTTTTTTGTACCCTTCCACAGATCTGTACCTCGACATAATCCTGTCTCGGAGCTCTACTGACAATTCCTTCGACCCCGTGGCTTGGTTTTTGCTCTGACATGCACAGTCAACTGTGGGACCTTATTTAGACAGGTTTTTCCAAATCATGTCCAATCAATTGAATTTACCACAGGTGGACTCCAACCAAGTTGTAGAAACATCTCATGGATGATCAATTGAAACAGGATGCACCTGAGCTCAATTTCAAGTTTCATAGCAAAGGGTCTGAATATATTATGTGTAGATTGATGAGGGGGGGCGGGTGTTTTAATCAATTTTAGAATAAGGCTGTAACGTAACAAAATGTGGAAAAATTCAAGAGGTCTGAATACTATCAGAGAGCACTGTAGGTTCCCGGGGATCATACTGTGGACAAGTTGATGAACAGGACACAATCTAATCTGAGAGATTCTCTCCTCCACTTTGAGCCATCTGAGGCTTTCAAAATGAGAATGGTCATTATGAGTACGTTCTGGAAGTTTAAGAATAAACCTGACTAATTAGTTCTGAGATGTCTGCAGTTTGTTTTTCATTATCTTGGGGACTTATTGTACCAGGAAGAGTACACATAGTCGAAGTGGCACTGAACAAGAATCCCTGCCAATGCCACCAATGCATTCTTATCCAGATATTTAGAGTTTTTTTGCCAGAAACCTAGTTTTATGTTTCACTTTGGAGAGATTATTAACAGAGATATCTGATGTCTCTTAACAGAGATATCGGATGTTTTCTTAACAGAGATATCTGATGTTTTCTTAACAGAGATATCTGATCTTTTCTTAACAGAGATATCGGATGTTTTCTTAACAGAGATATCTGATCTTTTCTTAACAGAGATATCGGATGTTTTCTTAACAGAGATATCGGATGTTTTCTTAACAGAGATATCGGATGTTTTCTTAACAGAGATATCTGATGTTTTCTTAACAGATATATCTGATATCTCTTAACAGAGATATCTGATATTTTCTTAACAGAGATATCGGATGTTTTCTTAACAGAGATATCGGATGTTTTCTTAACAGAGATATCTGATGTTTTCTTAACAGATATATCTGATATCTCTTAACAGAGATATCTGATGTTTTCTTAACAGAGATATCTGATCTTTTCTTAACAGAGATATCGGATGTTTTCTTAACAGAGATATCGGATGTTTTCTTAACAGAGATATCGGATGTTTTCTTAACAGAGATATCTGATGTTTTCTTAACAGAGGTATCTGATGTTTTCTTAACAGAGGTATCTGATGTTTTCTTAACAGAGATATCTGATGTTTTCTTAACAGCGATATCGGATGTTTTCTTAACAGAGCTATCTGATGTTTTCTTAACAGAGGTATCTGATGTTTTCTTAACAGAGGTATCTGATGTTTTCTTAACAGAGATATCTGATATCTCTTAACAGAGCTATCTGATGTTTTCTTAACAGAAATATCTGATGTTTTCTTAACAGAGATATCTGATGTTTTCTTAACAGAGATTTCTGCACAATTCCCCCTGAATGCTGACTCCCAGGGGACAGAACTCTCATCCCCTTCCATTTAACCCTTGGGTGTAACCACGGTAACCACGTAGGGGTTATTATCCGGGTCATTGGATTAAAAATGGGCACAGCTGAGGTGCACTGACATGATGCCACATCCAGACCAGGGCCCTTATTCATAAAGCGTCTCAGAGTAGGAATGCTGATCTAAGAACAGATCCCCTCTGACCATGTTATCAAATTTATTATGATCTAAAAAGGAAAACTGATCCTAGATCAGCACTCCTACTCTGAGACACTCAGCAAGACCCAAGTCTCTCCACTCCCAGAGGGATGTAGTGTAGAGTTTACAATAATAGTTTTGTATTTCCCCATAGTGCTCAATGACCAATCCAAGATGACTGGTTAGAAAATCCACTCACATGGTTTCCAAGGATTGAACCAGGCCTAACCCCTGCTCAGCTACAGCCAGCAGTATGAATAACAGTATGCTGAATGGTATTCAAAAGGGATACTCATGATTTGGGGCTAGGCTTAGTGGGGAGTGTGAGAGCAACGGAGAGAGGGAAGAAGGGAGATATAAGAAGGGAGAGAGAGCGCGCTTGGGAAAAGCAAGATATTGAGAGAGAAAAGGAGAGAGTGTGCAGACGCATGAGAGATTTCTCTCAACCATTTTTTGGCTAATTCAACCTCAGTCATAGCCCACATGCTAAGCTGGGTAGAAAATGCAAATTGTTCACTGTTTTGCCTTATTAGTTGTCTCTTACTTGATGCTTTCAAATCTCTCCAACTGTAAGCCTCTCAAATCTCTCCAACTGTAATATGGCTAACTGTAGCCATTGAAGGGGTGAGGGGAGAGAATCCGACACAGCCTGTCATGTGAAGTTCTAAACCCAACTGTGTTATGACACAACTATTTCAGTACACCAAATCCACTGCCCCAGGAAGTACTTTTAAGAGAATCCTCCCTGAACTCCCTTCATAATGAGAGTTGGAGAACGGAGGCATCTGAGTGTTCAACTGTCACACAAGAACACTTAATGCCAGCATCGTCGCCACGTAGTGATGACTCAATGTGGATGTCATATTAGATGCGTATAGAAGATAAATTCCCACTGTGTAGTGACATTGTGTTTTAAAGGGATAGTTCACTCAAATTACTAAATGACATGTAGATGATTTGGACATCTCAATGATGTCATCTATAAGAGACGTCATCACACAATCAATATTGGATACTTTAGGATGATTTGGACATGCTAATATCAGTATTATTGACTTGCAGAGCCGGCTCCAGGCATAAGCGACATAAGCGGTCGCTAGGGGGCCCGACAAGTAAAATAATAATTTCAGTAACTCAGTCGGTGTCTCAACTTACTGTTGAGAAATAGAGTAATAGAAAGAATATATGAGGTGGATGTTTGAAATTTGGTTGTGTATCAGCAGTTTTTCTCTTGATCTGTCAGTCACTGACAGGTACTCAATTAGCAATGTCAGCTAACATTTTTTGATTGGTAAGTTAGTCTAGCTGGTTATCATAGCCCAATACCGCCCGGGGACCCCCATTGACTTTGTTAGTCACTCTCACTCAGTTATCATTAGCATGGCATAAATCATGGTAAAAGGTGTCTTGCTTAGGACCCTGTCATGCCAAATAGTGTCCCAATGCCAAAAAGTCCCCCCCCACACCCCCTCTTCCCCCTGCGTCACAATGGGATTCAATGAGTTCTAGCTTCTGTTGCTAGCGCTGTTGCTAGAACTTGCAAAATTCTTACCAGATTACGTAATGAACTAAAGTGTCCAGTGCTATGCTGGTTGCTTGGCTGTATTTTTCCTCATAGCGGTCGCGAAGGAAGTTGGACGCGGGCAGTTCTAGTTCTACAGTGCCTTGCGAAAGTATTCGGCCCACTTGAACTTTGCGACCTTTTGCCACATTTCAGGCTTCAAACATAAAGATATAAAACTGTATTTTTTTGTGGAGAATCAACAACAAGTGGGACACAATCATGAAGTGGAACGACATTTATTGGATATTTCAAACTTTTTTAACAAATCAAAAACTGAAAAATTGGGCGTGCAAAATTATTCAGCCCCTTTACTTTCAGTGCAGCAAACTCTCTCCAGAAGTTCAGTGAGGATCTCTGAATGATCCAATGTTGACCTAAATGACTAATGATGATAAATACAATCCACCTGTGTGTAATCAAGTCTCCGTATAAATGCACCTGCACTGTGATAGTCTCAGAGGTCCGTTAAAAGCGCAGAGAGCATCGTGAAGAACAAGGAACACACCAGGCAGGTCCGAGATACTGTTGTGAAGAAGTTTAAAGCCGGATTTGGATACAAAAAGATTTCCCAAGCTTTAAACATCCCAAGGAGCACTGTGCAAGCGATAATATTGAAATGGAAGGAGTATCAGACCACTGCACCAAGACCTGGCCGTCCCTCTAAACTTTCAGCTCATACAAGGAGAAGACTGATCAGAGATGTAGCCAAGAGGCCCATGATCACTCTGGATGAACTGCAGAGATCTACAGCTGAGGTGGGAGGCTCTGTCCATAGGACAACAATCAGTCGTATATTGCACAAATCTGGCCTTTATGGAAGAGTGGCAAGAAGAAAGCCATTTCTTAAAGATATCCATAAAAAGTGTCATTTAAAGTTTGCCACAAGCCACCTGGGAGACACACCAAACATGTGGAAGAAGGTGCTCTGGTCAGATGAAACCAAAATGTAACTTTTTGGCAACAATGCAAAACGTTATGTTTGGCGTAAAAGCAACACAGCTCATCACCCTGAACACACCATCCCCACTGTCAAACATGGTGGTGGCAGCATCATGGTTTGGGCCTGCTTTTCTTCAGCAGGGACAGGGAAGATGGTTAAAATTGATGGGAAGATGGATGAAGCCAAATACAGGACCATTCTGGAAGAAAACCTGATGGAGTCTGCAAAAGACCTGAGACTGGGACGAAGATTTGTCTTCCAACAAGACAATGATCCAAAACATAAAGCAAAATCTACAATGGAATGGTTCAAAAATAAACATATCCAGGTGTTAGAATGGCCAAGTCAAAGTCCAGACCTGAATCCAATCGAGAATCTGTGGAAAGAACTGAAAACTGCTGTTGACAAATGTTCTCCATCCAACCTCACTGAGCTCGAGCTGTTTTGCAAGGAGGAATGGGAAAACATTTCAGTCTCTCGATGTGCAAAACTGATAGAGACATACCCCCAAGCGACTTACAGCTGTAATCGCAGCAAAAGGTGGCGCTACAAAGGATTAACTTAAGGGGGCTGAATAATTTTGCACGCCCAATTTTTCTGTTTTTGATATGTTAAAAAAGTTTGAAATATCCAATAAATGTCGTTCCACTTCATGATTGTGTCCCACTTGTTGTTGATTCTTCACAAAAAAATACAGTTTTATATCTTTATGTTTGAAGCCTGAAATGTGGCAAAAGGTCGCAAAGTTCAAGGGGGCCGAATACTTTCGCAAGGCACTGTATTTCACCTCATAAGCGCTCACTCAGTCCGCGCAAAATTATTACCTCAGAATTGCTCTCCAAGGATGGTGTTTTTGACAGTGACAACCTGCTGACCATCTGCTGCCTCAGAGGACCAACAAAAATGGAAAGAGAACACTCTTTCTTTACCATATAAGAAAATATTGTTAAATAGGAAGAAATAATTTAAGCCGTTTTTAGATTAACGCTGCTAGCTACTCTACTTATTTACCTCAGCCTGCCTAGTCAGCTAGCCAGTTACAGTAGCTGGCTAGGTAGCCAGCTAGCTAGCCAGATAGTTTTATTTAGCTAACTTAGCTAGCTAACTATTGTGACTGTTATTGTAGCTTTGTGTTTGAATGTAGCTTGCACTTCAATGGCATCCCTCGAGGAGATTTTAATTTATCTTTCCAACCAGGCAAAGTACTATGAAGGAACCCCTGATTTCGACAAGAGGTGCAACATTCAGAGAAATTCACAATTCAGGGTAACGTTAAGCAGTTAACTTCTATTAGATAACTGGATGGATGTACAGCATGTACAACCATTCTTCAACAACTATTTTCCATCTAGCTAGTTAGTTATCTACATGTTGCCATCTATACATGTCTGTCATATTGAGGTATCTAGCTATAAGTTAATCCTGATCAATCAAATGGATAGGTGTAGCAATTATGGTAATTCCAAATTCTCTTAACTAGGTGGCTTCACTAGACAGAGCGAGAGAGGGAGAGAGAGGTAGGAAGAGAGTGGAAGACAGACAGAAAGAGTGAAACAAAAACAGAAAGACAGCCGTACAAATGTACTTAGACTTGAGTATTTCAACAACTCTTCCAACTTGTTAGGCAATTATATGTACCTACGGGGGAAGGATGGCAAGCTACACAGTAGGGGGATTTTTACTAAGGAGGAGAAGGAGGCTGTGCTGGCCCAGATGCATGCTGGCCCTTTCAGAGTGCAGCACACAATTGCCAAAATCAACCTACACTTCTTCTGATGGGGAATTGTCAAGGAGGTGGACAGATGGGTAAGTGAAATAACCTTTTGTTTATCAATCGTATTCTATTATATCTGAAATGATTAGGATTTCAATGAATGTCATATCAAAGAGCACACAATGTTTCAATTGGTCCCTTTTTGCTTCAAGGTCAGAACCCTGTCTAGCCTGCCAGAAATTTGAGAAGACAGAGTTTGTGGTGCCAGAGTTGAAGCCCATAAAAGTTGTTTCACCATGGCACATGATCGTTAAGTATCCCAATTCAAATTTTGCCTTGATAAGTTGTTATGTAATGGTTGCTTCCTTTGATCAAAGCGGAGTTCAATATTATTGAATGTGTGTTTTCAGTATCCATACAAATGTGAAAATATGCATACTGTATGACACAGATACAGGTAAGAATAAAGTAATCTTCTCACTAACACTTTAAATGTTAGGGGTGGACCTCATCGGACCCTTCACAAAATCCAGGAATGGCAACAGCTGGTGTCTGACGGTGACCGATCACTTTACCAAGTGGCTGAAGGCAATACCCATTAAGGTCAGTAAAGGAAGAGCTTAACTATAAATTCCCTTCTGTAACTTATCAAAAAGGGCACTTGGAACCAAAAATGTATTTTAGTTTTGTATGATACCCATCAAGGACGAGACTGGTGAGGCCACCTCCAAGGCGATGTTGGACATCTTCAACACCAACGCTTCTCCTGAGGTCATCTTGAGTGACCGAGGTCATGAACACTGGAACAAGGTACGGATGTTATAGGTTATATTCGGTCACCAATGGTTTGTTCTATTTTTATTTTTTTTACAATTTGTTTTTGTTTTTCCATGGTACATAATCAGACATATTTCAATATCTTTCATTGTCAATAGATATCGCTTTCCTAACCCCCTCCTCCAGGTTTGGTGAATGGACCAACCAGACCCTCAAAACTGCCATGGGAAAGTCCCTTGATTGGTACCAGGAAGGTTGGGAGAACAACCTGATGGTAATTATCTTTGCACACAACAGCAGCATCCAGGCCTCCACAGAGTATGGATGGGTGCCGCAGGTGTTGACTGAGGTAAACAATACAATTGTATATACACTTATTGTATATATTGTAGTCTTTCAAATTTGTTATTGACTTAGTGTTGTTGTTTGTCTATTGCTATTGTTGTATAACGTACTGTCGTGGAATAGCTAATCAAAGGGAAGAGAAACTGCAGATTCTTTCAAACAACACTTTATCAGAAGATTTGCAAAAATGGAGAATCAACTACCCACTCAACAGTGCATAGTTGAAAAACTCCACGAACCGTGACAGTTCAATGCTTTTATAGAGAAAATACATACAACCCCTTTCTGTATATGTGGCAGTCAGCAGATAGTGTGTAAAAGGTAATGCATTGTCTGTGTAAACTCAAGATAGCACAAGGTTGATAGCCTGAGGGCTCAACCATCTAACTGCATTCACAACAACACTATATTGTACTCCTTTCTGCAAGGTTCCATACATGTGACTTTCTGTTGATAGTAAACCCACAGGATTTCACATGCTGTGGTTGCACCCAAACGTCTCTTAGCTGTAAGCCTAGTCTTATGACTATGTCACACCAAGACACGTTTGTATCAGGTTAGAAAAAACACTAGCATATAACAAGAGACTATTCTTTAAGCAGTAAAACATAGCATGACTAATTATGTAATTTTCCACAACATTTCCTCCCTTTTGAGACTAAGTCTCAACATAATAGAACATTACTTACCAGTATTTCCATTAAACAAGCATTAACATGAGGGAAAAGAAAATACTTTCTTACATTACAATTGTAAATTACCTCCAATGTCATTGAGTTTCAACCCTTCATATAATGCAATTCATTCTCAGAAAGGGGAAAGGAACATATGAATTCAAACATCAGTACATACTTTATCACCACACACAAGGCAATAACTTCTTTGAGACTGTCCATATTGCCACAGGGTCACCATGACGGTAGGCCCTTACCTCTACCTTGGGAGCACCATTTACATAACCCCCGCAGTGAGCATGGCCTATGGACACGCTGCACCATTAACTCAATATTTTTACCTCGGTGTTATGGATTATCATAGTCTTCATCAGACATGTAATCAGGAATAGGAAATAAATCAGGTAAATAGGGTTCTGAGGCGTCTCCTTCAGCGGTCAGAAATGGCATGGCAAGAATAGTCTCCATGGCTTTGCTGCACAATTTTTTAACACAAGTTATAATCAGAATTATTGTAAAAAAAAGGACTAAGCCATAAATCAACCAATGAAATATTGTAGCTCCCATAACACCAAATAATGACTGAACCCATCCAAACGGATTCCAATCACCGCTGAGCTCTTTCAGATGTTCAACTAAAAGTTACCCTCACCCTGGGGTAGGAATGTACAGCAATGGTCACCTATCATTTGGCACACACTTATGCAAACATTCTGTCCCCGTATGGACTTAGCCTCCGGCTACAAATACATTTTGCACAATGAATCATTCTATCTAATTCATAACACATTAGTCCCTACTGCTAGTCCATTTGCATAGTTATAAACATACTAAAACATAATCAAGTCATTTGTACTGTATCATCCAGAAAGCCATATGTATTGATGTCCTTTAACATTAGAATTCTAATAACACGGTAAAATAAAAACCTTACTATCAATGTTATTCAACCCAAATTCAGTGCTCCACGTTGAGTCTATTACTTAAATTCATGACCATCAACTTGGCACACACCAATACAGTTAGAATATAAATATAAAAACGGGATCATATATAGACAGTTTGTACTACTTATTACCAGTATTAACTTTTTATTATTACAGCCCCCGTTTATCCCTGTCTTGCACTGTTGTGAGTGACATGTTAATGACAGATCGGTATCTCAATGCATTCTTAGTCTAAATAACTATACATTTAGCATGGTGTAAATCTCCTCAATCAACCTGATACCCCAAAATAACAATTTTAGACGTTTTAGTTAATAATATTAATCCAAAGTTATTATGAAGTTATTACCAAGTTATTACTTCGGACCAGTATTATTAACACAAATCTCTAAAACAAATGTCAAAGAGAATTACAACACATTCTGTTGAAACAATTTTTCCAAATTGGTTATACTCCCCTTATCACACTGGCAACCTCATTGCAGAATCATAGGATCAGGAAATTATTCAGATCATCCAGCAGACCCAATCTGGTGAGATTTATCTAAACAAAACAGAACAAACAACACAACAATACACTCCTTCATATATCACTCAATACATACCTACATATCACTCAAGGTGTGTAAACTTCAATCCGAAAACCTCAAGAATGGTAATTCCCCCATTTTGACACATGATTGACATTGTGACTGTGTAAAAAACAACAACACTACAGGTTAAGAATTAAAACAAAAAAATGTAAATAACAAAATCGAATTAGAATCACTACCCATAATAACTCCATAAAGAAAGAAAATTATACCCACAACCTGATTCAAGCAATAGAAAAATAGACTAGAGACAATTCTGTCCTTCTCGTGGTCTGATTTCACACATATAACTATTAATTATAAACTTCTCTGTAATTATCAGTATTATAAATTACCTTAAATTCAATATTACAAATTACCTTAAATCATCAACCAACAATCTCTCGGCTTTCCAGTGAGGGTGATCAAACCACACTAGAAAGTCCGGACAGAGGTCAGAGGTCATTCAAACCCTTCAAATATGTGTTTCTTTCTGTATTAGATTAATTATTTAAAAACAGTCAAACATGTCATACATTTTATACATGTCATACATTTCATATTCAAGGGTACAGTTTCTTCAGTACATTCCTTATCAAAAGAGTACACATGTTCAATTAAAACTCAGAAAATATAACTTCGGAAAATTCAATTTGTGTACCTCTTTCAAGATACCTCGGCTCTAACCCGACTCTAACTCGGCTCTAATTCACTGGTGTTACCTAAACTACAAAACTCAGCAACAATAACCAGAAACTGTCAAAGAACGTTTCCGATTGAACTATTCAGACCTCTGCTTCAAATGTCCCACTGCGCCTGTTACAGCCTGATATAGCGCGGTGAGACAAGGATATCCCTACCGGCCAAACCATCCCTAACCCGGACGACGCTAGGCCAATTGTGCATCGCCCCATGGACCTCCCGGACAGAGCCTGGGCTCGAACCCAGAGTCTCTGGTGGCACAGCTGGCACTGCGGCACTGCGATCCGTATGGGCTATTTTATTTAAATGTATTAACCGGACTGAGAAAATCCCATAAGCATTTATAGTTTCATTGATTAGGGTAAGTGAATTCCCCATACTTTCCTGTCATAAATTTAACAAATATTGCCCAACTATCACATATGAAGGTAAGACCCGGGTGCAGACAATGTCAAAGTAACAAAAGTTTATTAATTCGAACACAGGCAGTCAAAGGTACAGGACAGCAGACAGGCTCAGAGTCAGGTCAGGCAGAGGTCGGTAATCCAGAGTAGAGGGGCAAAGGTACAGGACGGCAGACAGGCTCAGAGTCAGGTCAGGCAGAAGTCGGTAATCCAGAGTAGAGGGGCAAAGGTACACGGCGGCAAGCAGGCTCAGAGTCAGGTCAGGCAGAGGTCGGTAATCCAGAGTAGAGGGGCAAAGGTACAGGACGGCAAGCAGGCTCAGAGTCAGGTCAGGCAGAGGTCGGTAATCCAGAGTAGAGGGGCAAAGGTACAGGATGGCAGACAGGCTCAGGGTCAGGACAGGCAGAGGTCAATAATCCAGTAAGGTGGGGTAAGGTACAAAACGGCAGGCATGCTCAGGGTCAGGTGTGGGCAGAACGGTCAAAACCGGGAAGACTAAAAAACAGGCACTATAGACAGGACAGGAGCAAGGGGGGAAACGCTGGTAGGTATGAATGAACAAAACGAACTGGCAGCGCACAAACAGAGAACACAGGTATAAATACACGGGATAATGGGGAAGCTGGACGACACCTGGATGGGGGTGGGGACAATCACAAAGACCTGTGAAACAGATCAGGGTGTGACACTCTAAACTCACTTTTCGAATGACGAATGGCCCCACACACTGCGCTTCGGTAGATTTCCGCTACCGCCGCAATTTCCATGCTGATAACAGGTTTCAAAGCTGCCATCAAAGCAGATGTACACATTCAATCAATATACTCACATACCCAAGCTGTGTTCAAATGCAGATACTAATATACTATATACTATATGCTTAATGAGTATATACTTCATACTATATACTATTAGTTCATTTTAGTATATTGCAACCAAATGGTAACCTTGATTTTGAGCTTTGCATGTGTACCAAAAGTTGATGCTGTTGCTATGCGGCCTCTTGCTAGCTTGTTAGAATAACAAATAATAGTTTGACATTTACTACTTTGTGTGCTTTGGAAATTCAGACTGTTTAGAGCACACACTGCCCTCTCTGGCCAAGGAGCAGGGTTGATCCAAGCTCTCTGACTTCACAAAAGCAGTCAAGCACCCAAGCTAACTTGCTAAAGTTGGCTAGCTTGCTTGCTACTTCCAGACACAAATAAGAGAACACATCCTCACTTTGACCATTTACCCACCCTAGCAGAGCTGGTTAGGCTTTTTTCATGTTATATACCATTTAGATAAGCTAAGAATGATGTGAATAATCATGTCAATAAACGTTGGATAGCATAGCTAATATACTGACAAGTTCGATATATTAGTAGCCAACTAACGTTAGGTAGCTAGCTAACAGTTATTACCGGTACATACTGCTGTAATGATATGCTATGCGGTTCATAGTGTAACTAAAAAATTGCCATAATTAGTTAAAGCAAAGAATTTGAATCCACTCTCGCATATTTCCAGTCAGCAGGGAGATGCTGCCCAATTTTATCCATGGTTGGATTTTTTCATATTCAAGCCAAATTGGTAGAATATCTTTGTGCTTCCTTTCCTATGGTTTTGCTATAGTTTACCTCTTCCTGACCGTGGCCAAAGAGTTTAGATTTACTCATTCACCGCTCTAAAATATGCCAATTAAACTATTATCTAAAGTAGTGATACCCACTTCCCTGGAGAGTAGTTATGGTATGTGCCTAATTGGTAATGGTTTTAATACCTTGTAATCGAACCAATACTGGAACATCTGCCAATTTACTACTGGAGAATATGTGTTCCTTTATTCGATCACACAGTGCAGCCAGTCGTGCTGATAGCGTCCATCGTGCGTCCATAATGTAAATCTCTGGTCAATACACACACCCAGGAAACAAAAACAAACACAAAACAAACAGTATTTGGTTAGGAACGTCTACCTTTCTTATAATTTGAAAATAGTATTTCTCCTCCATCAAAATGTTTTTTGCACTATGTAATTATAAATCTTGTATCCACAAGGTAGTTCCTCCTATGCACATTTCCGTGTAGGGTTTACATTTATAGCTGGTTTCCCAATCATAACCAACTGTTTTACAAGTACACTGATTAATACATTTGATTTTACAATGTTTATATATATTTTTTTACACATTCTTTTTCTTTAAATTTGTTTATATTTTTTTTATCTGCAGGAATATGTTTTATATCTCAGGATTGTGCCCTGGAATCACATAACTCGTAACCGTGTCATATCATCCCATGGCTGCTTCTCTGTTTCAACAGAGAAACACAACCACGGTCGCTAACCAGGATACTTCTGCTTCAAAAAAAGATCCCAATCTGAGATGTCCCCTGCTCCTACAGGGTCACCCTGCTTCAACAGGATGGTTGCCCTAGAATTACCCCTATACAGAAATAACTCTGCTACAACAAAGTTTCTAACTAGGGGTGTCTTTGCTTCAACAAAGACAATGTGCACAACAGGATTTTCTATGATGTGGAAAAGGTCATTTGTTGTCTGTGTAAACTTAAAATGGCACAAGGTTGATAGCCCGAGGGCTCAACCGTCTAACTGCATTCACAACAACACTATATTGTACTCCTTTCTGCAAGGTTCCATACAAGTGACTTCCTGTTGATAGTAAACCCACAGGATTTCACATGCTGCGGTTGCACCCAAACGTCTCTTAGCTGTAAGGACAGTCTTATGACTATGTCACACCAAGACACGTTTGTATCAGGTTACAAAAAACACTAGCATATAACAAGAGACTATACTTTAAGCAGTAAAACACGGGATAGCATTTTCCGCGACAGTACTTTCAGATCACTGAAACTCCACCTGAGGTGGTGGAAGTTGTTGAACCAGATCAGAACGCCTTCGAGGACCCCCTTCAGGCACGGACTGAGGAGGTGGAGGTTTTTGACCAGGTAAAAATGATTATCTGCTGTAAATGTATGTTCTGGCCCTCCAAGAGATATGTAAGAAATGTATTTGTAATATGAAATATAATTGCATTTATTCCTGTTATCAGTCAAGGTGAGACTGAACATGGACAAGGCGCAGGAGAAACAGAAGGAGAGCTACCGGAGAAGAATCAAGAAGGGGACCAAGTGCTACGACATTCGGGCAAATGACTTGGTTTGGAAGAAGGATGAAAGGAAGGCGAGACCTGGGAAACCTTGCTGCTCTTTCACCTCCTAGCTGAGGTCACCATCTGTTAAAGTTAATATAAAATAAATCTCAGATAATAACTATTTGCATTTGCACACAAAATAACCTGAAGTTAGTTTTAGTTTCCCTAACACTGATATGTTTCTCTTTGTCTTCCTAGGGTTACCTCAGTGGAAGCAACTGAAAACACTGACACCCTACACTTCAGTGAAGCCCAAAGTATGTTAAGCTATGGTTGACATTTAAGAAAGCAAGAAATTGTAGTTATGCTGAGCTTACAAAAATGTACCTCTTCAATTAACCTATCCACATGACTTTAGGACTAGCAACTGTCAAATCAAATTGTATTTGTCGCATGCTCCAAATTCAACAGGTGTAGGTAGACCTTACCATGAAATGTTTACTTTACAAGCCCTTAACCGATAATGCAGTTCAAGAAATAGAGTTAATAAAATATTTACTAAATAAACTAAAGTACATTTTTAAAATTAAATTAAAAAGCAACTCAAGGAAATGACATAACAATAACGAGGCTGTATACAGGGGGTACCGGTACCGAGTCAATGTGCGGGGGTTCAGGTTAGTCGAGGTAACTTGTAAAGTAGGAGTAATCCCATCCACCAGAACCAGTGAATTCGGTTCAGTCTGATTCTCTGTGCTCTGAGTCAGAGGGGGACCAGCAAGAGGCTGTACCTTCCAAATGTGTTGAAAAGTACATACAGTTGAAGTCGGAAGTTTACATACAACTTAGCCAAATACGGATCACCACTTTATTTTAAGAATGTGAAATGTCAGAATAATAGTAGAGTGATTTATTTCCGCTTTTTTTTCTTTCATCACATTCCCAGTAGGTCAGAAGTTTACAGACAATCAATTACTATTTGGTAGCATTGCCTTTAAATTGTTTAACTTAGGTCAAATGTTTCGGGTAGCCTTTCACAAGCTTCCCACAATAAGTTGGGTGAATTTTGGCCTATTCCTCCTGACAGAGCTGGTGTAACTGAATCAGGTTTGTAGGCCTCCTTGCTCGCACACGCTTTTTCAGTTCTGCCCACACATTTTCTATAGGATTGAGGTCAGGGCTTTGTGATGGCCACTCCAATACCTTGACTTTGTTGTCCTTAAGCCACTTTGCCACAACTTTGGAAGTATGTTTGGGGTCATTGTCCATTTGGAAGACCCATTTGCAACCAAGCTTTAACTTCCTGACTGATGTCTTGAGATGTTGCTTCAATATATGCACGTAATTGTCTTGCCTCATGATGCCATCTATTTTGTGAAGTGCACCAGTCCCTCCTGCAGCAAAGCACCCCCACAACATGATGCTTCCTCCCCCGTGCTTCACGGTTGGGATGGTGTTCTTCAGCTTGCAAGCCTCCCCCTTTTTCCTCCAAACATAACTGGTCATTATGGCCAAACAGTTCTATTTTTGTTTCATCAGACCAGAGGACATTTCTCCATAAAGTACAATCGTTGTCCCCTTGTGCAGTTGCAAACCGTAGTCTGGCTTTTTATGGCTGTTTTGGAGCAGTGGCTTCTTCCTTGCTAAGCGGCCTTTCAGGTTATGTCGATATAGGACTCGTTTTACTGTGGATATAGATACTTTTGTACCTATTTCCTCTTGCATCTTCACAAGGTCCTATGCTGTTGTTCTGGGATTGATTTCCACTTTTTGCACCAAAGTACGTTCATCTCTAAGAGACAGAACGCATCTCCTTCCTGAGAGGTATGACGGCTGCATGGTCCCATGGTACCTTCAGGCGTTTGGAAATTGCTCCCAAGGATGAACCAGACTTTTGGAGGTCTCCAATTTCTTTTCTGAGGTCTTGGCTGATTTCTTTTGATTTTCCCATGATGTCATGCAAAGAGGCACTGAGTTTTAAGGTAGGCCTTGAAATACATCCACAGGTACACCTCCAATTGACACAAATTAAGTATTTTTGTTAAACAGAAAACCCAAACATATGGCAGCAGATCCACAAGGTCTGCCATGAGAGGTGACTGTATAGTTCCCTTAAGGAAAAGCACCTTTAGTAAATCCGCTTTCTCTGTGAGAGCTTCCCATGTCTGGAATACACTGCCATCAGACACACATAACTGCACCACATATCACACTTTCACAAAATGCATGAAGACATGGCTAAAGGTCAATCAGGTTTGTGAACATGGTCCCTAGCTGTGTGTTGCCGCTTTCCATGTTATCTGTTGTCTGTAGCTTGTGAGGTGTGGAAACACTTTGTTGCTTTTATGAATGTTGTCTTGCTGCTTTTTGTTCTATGTTGCTCTGTCTGTATGCTATGTCCCGCTTGTCCTATGTTGCTCTGCGTGTGCTCTCTACTAATGATTGTATATATTGTAATTGTTTTTAATAACTTGCCCAGGCACTGCGGTTGAAAATGAGCCGGCTGGCTAAAACCGGCACTTTTACTGAAACGTTGATTAATGTGCAATGTCCCTGTAAAAATAAACTCAAACTCAATTAGCCTATCAGAAGCTTCTAAAGCCATGACATAATTTTCTGGAATTTTCCAAGCTGTTTAAAGGCAGTGTCAACTTAGTGTATGTAAACCCACTGGAATTGTGATGCAGTGAATTATAAGTGAAATTATCTGTCTGTAAACAATTGTTGGAAAAATGACATGTGTCATGCACATCCTAACTGACTTGCCAAAAATATACTTTGTTAACAAGAAATTTGTGGAGTGGTTGAAAAAACAAGTTTTAATGACTCCAACCTAAGTGTATGTAAACTTCCCTCTTCAACTGTATCTCCCTTTTATAACACTGCACTAATCCATCAAATTTTCTCACTGTAAAGTGTAACCTGTGTGTTTGCTTGTTTACCTCCCTGTCTCCTACCCTGTCCCCTCTAACTCTGCTCCTGTTCTCCAGGACCTGTTAACTCTGCTCCTGTTCTCCAGGACCTGTTAACTCTGCTCCTGTTCTCCAGGACCTGTTAACTCTGCTCCTGTTCTCCAGGACCTAGAGGTTCTGCCCAACACCCAGATGTGGATCCACCTGATGTTCTCCATTACCAAACACCCTCCAACTTTCCATTACATCATCTACAGCTACTGTTATTGTCATGTTGTCATTATCTGCTAAGAAAGTTTACTGGGCTCATAATATGTGAGATACACGGATTAACTAAAAACACTAGCACTGCAAACACTCAGAACAAAGAGAGCAGCAGTGCCTGGTCTTTGCAGTCTCCCTCTTCAAGTCCCCCTTCTGGGACTGGCTGCCTGTTGAGAAGTGACAGGCAGAATCTCCCACCCACACAGCAACCACCTCCTCTTTATTCCACACACCAGAATTCAGTATTTTAGTCTATGAATGCCATGTGAGTGTACAAAAAATCAGTGAAAATAAGTTAATGACACAACTATACCAAAAACTATGGAAGTTTATGTATTCAAATCTTAAATATTGGTGTTTCACAAGGTGTTCGTTATTGTAAATTGAAAGGTATCCTATTTCTTCCACATTATTCATTGTTGTACCCTAGAACCTACAATAAATGCATATATATTCAACCACAAGGATGTACTAATGAGCTATGCGATATACAAAAATATATATATCATAATAGAGGACTACTGAAATTCTATTATTTCAGTGTAGATAAGGGAAGGGCAGGTTGAAATTAAAACATGGCAGCCAGACAAGCCAGTGTATGAATCAAATGGATTTGCATATGAATGGAGTGGAAATTATCTGGTTTTGGGATCTGTAACTTTAATGTGTCAAGCGGATTACACGTTTTCTTTGCCATTTCCGAAACGTAGTAACGTTTAAGATATGGATTTCATGTTGTAATGTTAACAAGGTACCTAAAAGTAGTTAAAAGTGATATTTTCATATTTTCATTTTATTAGCTTAACAAAACTTGTTTAAACAGCAACATTGTCACGGAAATCAGCCTTGTTTGCATAGTGATGATGAAAAGAAAGTCATTTAGACTATAATGATCTCCAAGATTCTAATCATTATGTCATCACACCGTTGATATCGCAATGGACGCTAATAGCTAACTGAATCCCATTGTGACGCAGAGGAGGACACTTTTTGGCCCGGGGGGACATTATTTGGCATGACAGCCCCGAAAAGGCTAGAGCCGTTGACTTGCATTGTTGACTTGCGCTGGGTTTGTGCCACACTTGCTAAAAAAGTTTAGAAACACTGTCCAAGTAAACAAAACCAAACAATGGATTGCTGCTGGAATTTTGGATAATGGTAATTGGCCAGACAAATGACTGCAGTCTCTGCAATAACCGTTGGAATAGCAAAAAACTAAAACAAAATAAAAACTTTTTTTTTTACACACATTTTCTCCTCTCCTGGCTACATGTGTTATATGTGCTTTTGCTGCATTGTGGGGGGTGGGGGTGGGGGGTTGTCTAGGCAACCGAAACTTGTTTGCTCCAATATCTTGCTTGTTTCAGCAAGGAGTGACAAACTTTCATCACGTTAAGAGTCCATGTTAACACAAAAACGAACTCAACCCCAGCGGTTCGTTGCACCGTGACGGTCTTCATCCATAACCGTCGGTTACATGGTTATACTGTAACTATGCAAGCCCTAATGGATAGGTGAAATATTGTGGAAATTCTAACTGACCGTTGGTTTCATGTATTGGCTCACTCAGGAAAGGAGACAAAGAAAGTAAATGACATAAGTATTGGGATTGGGGAAGACTCCTTGGCATTTCTAAAACCATTGGAGAGAATGCTGCTATTTGAAGACTTTCTGATATAAATGCTAAAGTCTCCTTCGCGTCAATGAACTCATGGCTTAACTGTGAGAAAAGCTCCACACGGTTTACAGAGTTGGTTTTTTAATAATCCAAATACATGGCAACAAACACTTTTTAGAGTGCTAAATAAGGAATAGTGTTCTTCTGGTCCCCAAAAAATATCTATATTTGCACACAGTGCAACACTATAGCAATGCAATCCATCATAATCGCATTGACCCAATGGACTCAGCAAAAAAAATTAACTATGAGTTTCTAGTAATGAATAATTGGGTAAAACAACAGACTTGTTCAGTCCTATGATTAAGTCCCAAATGGCACCCTAATCCCTATCTAGTTGCCTACCTTTGACCAGGGCCCTTAGGCCAAAGGAAGTGCACTATATTTGGAATATGGTACCATCAGGGACAGAATCAATGAACCAAGAGAAAGGGAAGAGCGTTGAGTATTGATTAAGTCCAATTATGAGTTTCATAACAAGAAATGTAAATGCTAAGTCATCTTTTTCTCTCTTCAACACACAACCTCTTCCCCTCCTTCTTTTCTAATTTATCTGTCTGTCAGTCTTAATATGAACCCACCCTGTGGATGGTTTCTCTACCTCCACCCACTTCTCTCACTCTCCATCTTTACCTTTTCGCTCTCCTTCCTTCTCTGTCTCTCTCGCTCATCCCAACCTAACACACTTCTCCTCCCTCTCTTTCGCCCCCTGCCTCTCTTTCGCCCCCCCCTCTATCCCTTCCTCTCTCCATCACTACCTCTCTTTCGCTATCCCTCCCTCTCTCTATCCCTCCCTCTCTCCCTATTCATTGCCCTGTCTACTGGTTTCTCATTCTAACATAGCACAGTGTATATAATATGAACACGTGTCCTGATTATTACCACAATATATTTTGATTCCTAACCCATGTATTCTGATTATTACCACAATGTATCCTGATTCTTACCCCCATGTATCCTGATTCCTACCCACAAATTCTACCCCCGTGTATCCTGAATCCTACCCCCATGTATCCTGATTCTTACCCCCATGTATCCTGAATCATACCCCCATGTATCCTGATTCTTACCCCCATGTATCCTGATTCTTACCCCCATGTATCCTGATTCTTACCCCCATGTAGCCTGATTCTTACCCCCATGTATCCTGAATCATACCCCCATGTATCCTGATTCCTACCCCTATGTATCCTGAATCCTACCCCCATGTATCCATATTCCGACCCCCATGTATCCTGAGCCCTACTCAATGTATCCTGATTCCTACCCACAAATTCTACCCCCATGTATCTTCATTCCTACCCCCATGTATCCATATTCCTGACCCGCATGTATCCTGCTTCCTACCCCCATGTATCCTGCTTCCTACCCCCATGTATCCTGAATCCTACCCCCATGTATCCTGAATCCTACCCCCATGTATCCTGCTTCCTACCCCCATGTATCCTGCTTGCTACCCCCATGTATCCTGAATCCTACCCCCATGTATCCTGAATCCTACCCCCATGTATGCTGCTTCCTACCCCCATGTATCCTGAATCCTACCCCCATGTATCCTGCCTCCTACCCCCATGTATCCTGCTTCCTACCCCCATGTATCCTGAATCCTACCCCCATGTATCCTGATTCCTACCCCCATGTATCCTGCTTCCTACCCCCATGTATCCTGCTTCCTACCTCCATATATCTTGATTCCTACCCCTATGTATCTTGAATCCTACCCCCATGTATCTTGATTCCTACCCCCATGTATCCTGCTTCCTATCCCCATGTATCCTGATTCCTACCCACAAATCCTACCCCCATGTATCCATATTCCGACCCCCATGTATTCTGCTTCCTACCCCCATGTATCCTGATTCCTACTCCCATGTCTCTTGATTCCTACCAGCATGTATCTTGATTCCCCCCTATCTCTAACCCTGCTTTTCTATCTCCATCCTTGCTCTCTCTCACTCTCTCTCTCTCTGGGCAGACAGCATTTGCTCTGTGTTGTTTATGTTGTGTACAGTTGGGGCCGGTATTGCTCTTCACCCTCACGCCCATAATAGTACCCTACCATATTCCTCTCCCCGGCAGCCACGATGTTGCCATGGCTCCAGGTTACAAAATGCTCTGTAATACGTTTTAATAATATATATAATATGTATTTATTTTGAATATAATACAGTGTTTATTTATCAGAGTACAGCGCTGTGACTTCCAAGGTATCTTTGAAGCACCTTTTAAATGATTCAGTTATGTCGCTGGTGCATTTTTAAAATCAAGACTTTCAGGTAATTAAACCCTCAAGGGTTCTGTATAAAATGTTTTACGTGAGGTTTATGTCCCTTATTGGGCTTGAGGGACCAGTAGCACAGATATCAAAACATTTTAATCAAAGAATGTTTCAATGTGATTCCCAAATGGTTTTATGACACCACCAGAGGAGAACGTCCTCTGGGCATTAGTTTATGAAAACTTTGAAAATGACAAATCTAGGTTGGGGTAATATAATCCTTAGCCTAACAGAAATATGCTGGGAACAAGAAATAGTCAACATGGAACATCCCAAGTGTTATTGTCACTGGAGTAACCTGTTACAGACTAGAGAACACGAGGACCTCGTCTTCACCCTGATTCTATGCTGCCCCTTTTCTTATATCTAGAATACCAGTCAAAAGTTTGGACACACCTACTCATTCAAGAGTTTTTCTTTATTTTAACAATTTTATACATTGTAGAATAATAGTGAAGACATCAAAACTATGAAATAACATATATGGAATCATGTAGTAACCATAAAGTGTTTAACAAATCAAAATATATTTTGCATTTGAGATTCTTCAAAATAGTCACCCTTTGTCTGATGACAGCTTTGCACACTCTTGGCATTCTCTCAACCAGCTTCATGAGGAATGCTTTTCCAAGAGTCTTGAAGGAGTTCCCACATATGCTGAGCACTTGTTGGCTGATTTTCCTTCACTCTGCGGTACAACTCATCCCAACCCATGTCAATTGGGTTGAGGTCGGATGATTGTGGAGGTCAGGTCATCTAATGAAGCACTCCATCACTCTCCTTCTTGGTCAAATAGCCCTTACACCTTCTGGAGGTGCGTTGGGTCATTGTCCTGTTGAAAAATACATGATAGTCCCACTAAGTGCAAACCAGATGGGATGGCGTATCGCTGCAGAATGCTGTGGTAGCGATGCTGGTTAAGTGTGCCTTGAATTTTTTTATTTTTTATTTTTTATTTTACCTTTATTTAACCAGGCAAGTCAGTTAAGAACAAATTCTTATTTTCAATGACGGCCTGGGAACAGTGGGTTAACTGCCTGTTCAGGGGCAGAA
Source organism: Oncorhynchus mykiss (assembly GCF_057628025.1). Classification (NCBI taxonomy): domain Eukaryota; kingdom Metazoa; phylum Chordata; class Actinopteri; order Salmoniformes; family Salmonidae; genus Oncorhynchus; species Oncorhynchus mykiss. The sequence continues at coordinate 11,753,683 of NC_143026.1, read as the reverse complement.
CGACAGATTTGTACCTTGTCAGCTCGGGGGTTTGAACTCACAACTTGTCAAGATTGAGGGAAAGAGGAATGGAGCAAATTCTAAATAAATCACTGACAGTGTCACCAGCAAAGCACCTCCACACCATCTCACCTCCATGCTTCACGTTGGGAATCATACATGCGTAGATCATCCATTCATCTACTCTGTGTCTCACAAAGACATGGCGGTTGGAACCAAAAATCTCAAAATCGTACTCATCAGACGGAAGGACAGATTTCCATCGGTCTCATGTTCATTGCTCGTGTTTCTTGGCCCAAGCAAGTCTCTTCTTATTATTGGTGTCCATTAGTAGTGGTTTCTTTGCAGCAATTTGACCATGAAGGCCTGATTCACGCAGTCTCCTCTGAACAGTTGATGTTGAGATGTGTCTCTGTGAAGCATTTATTTGGGCTGCAATAACTCAAATGAGTTTATCCTCTGCAGCAGAGGTAAGTCTGGATCTTCCTTTCCTGTGGCGGTCCTCAGGAGAGCTAGTTTCATCATAGCGCTTGATGGATTTTGCCACTGCACTTGAAAAACGTTCAAAGTTTTTGAAATGTTCTGGATTGACTGACCTTAATTTCTTAAAATAATGATGGACTGTCATTTCTCTTTGCTTATTTGAGCTGTTCTTGCCATAATATGTAGTTGGTCTTTTACCAAATAGGGCTATCTTCTGTATACCACCCCTACCTTATCACAACACAACTGATTGGCTCAAACGCATTAAGAAGGAAATAAATTCCATAAATGAACTTTTAACAAGGTATACCTGTTAATTGAAATGCATTCCAGGTGACTACCACATGAAGCTGGTTGAGAGAATGCCAAGAGTGTGCAAAGCTATCATCAAGTCAAAGAATCTAAAATGTATTTTGATTTGAAGAACATAAAATGTATTTTGATTCGTTAAACACTTTTTGGTTACTACATGTTACCATATGTGTTATTTCATAGTTTTGACGTCTTTACTATTATTCTACAATGTAGAAAATAGTAAAAATAAAGAAAAACCCTTGAATGAGTAGGTGTGTCAAAACGTTTGACTGGTACTGTATATATAAATACATGCATTCCGAAAGTGTTACGAACCCTTCAGATTTTCCACATTTTGTTACGTTACAGCCTTATTCTAAAATTGATTAAATACATGTTTTTCCTCATCAACCTACACACAATACCCCATAATGACAAAGTGGAAACGGGTTGTTTGAGATGTTTCTACAACTTGATTGGAGTCTACCTGTGGTAAATTAAATGGATTGGACATGATTTGGAAAGGCACACATCTGTCTATATAAGGAACCACAGTTGACTCTACAGAGTAAAACCCAAGCCATGAGATCGAAGGAATTTTCCGTAGAGCTCCGAGACAGGATTATGTCGAGGCACAGATCTGGGGAAGGGTACCAAAACATTTCTGCAGCATTGAAGGTCCCGAAGAACACAATGGCCTCCATCATTCTTAAATGGAAGAAGTTTGGAACCACCAAGACTCTACCGAGACCTGGCCACCCGGCCAAACTTAGCAAGAACACAATGGTCACTCTGACAGAGTTCCTCTGTGGAGATGGGAGAACCTTCCAAAAGGACAACCATCTCTGCAGCACTCCACTAATCAGGCCTTTATGGTAGAGTGGCCAGACGGAAGCCACTCCTCAGTAAAAGGCACATGACAGACCGCTTGGAGTTTGCCAAAGGTCATCTACAGGACTCTCAGACCATGAGAAACAAGATTCTCTGATGTGATTAAACCAACATTGAACTCTTTAGCCTGAATGCCAAGCATCACTTCTGGAGGAAACCAGGCACTGCTCATCACCTTGCCAATCACATCCCTACGGTGAAGCACAGTGGTGGCAGCATCATGCTGTGGGGATGTTTTTCAGCGGCAGGGACTGAGAGACTTGTCAAGATTGAGGGAAAGAGGAATGGAGCAAAGTACAGAGAGAACTTTGATGAAAACCTGTTCCAGAGTGCTCAGGACCTCAGACTGGGGCGAAGGTTCACCTTCCAACAGAACAATGACCCTAAGCACACAGCCAAGACAACGCAGGAGTGGTTTCACAACAAGTCTCTGAATGTCCTTGAGTGGCCCAGCCAGAGCCTGGACTTGACCCGGATCGAACATCTCTGGAGAGACCTGAAAATAGCTGTGCAGCGACGCTCCCCATCCAACCTGACAGAGCTTGAGAGGATCTGCAGAGAAGAAAGGGAGAATCTACCCAAATACAGGTGTGCCAAGCTTGTAGCGTCATATCCAAGAAGACTCGAGGCTGTAATCGCTGCCAAAGGTGCTTCAACAAAGTACTGAGTAAAGGGTCTGAATACTTATGTAAATGTGAAATATCAGTTGTTTTTTTATACATTTGCAAAAATGACAAAAATCGTTGTTTACTTTGTCATTGTGCGGTATTGTGTGTAGATTGATGAGGGAAAAAATAATTTAATCCATGCAATTTTGGGAATTTGGGAAATGTATGGGAATTTTGGAGATTCAGTGATTGAATGTCTCTCTCCTGTGCCATCACAGGTCAACCCAGATTAAGACGTACTCATGGGACAACGCCCAGGTAATCCTGGCGGGGAACAAGGCTGACATGGAGGAGGAGAGAGTGGTGTCAGTGGATAGTGGTCGAATGCTGGCCGAACAGCTTGGTGAGTGGACAACTTCGCTGTCAATCATATCCTCCTCAAATCAGTACTCTCAGAAAGGGACAAACCCTGTCTGGAGAAATAGGTTTGACTCAAATATGTTGGGTAAGTGTCATGTTGATATCAGTGGATGATTTATTAGAATGTCCAAGCTGGCATGTCTAATTTTGTAGAAATGTAAGATTTAGTCTGCATCAATTTAATGTAGTATTTGATGGTAAACTTTTAATGATAACATTACAAACTTTTTACTGGGTTATTTGAGAAGGGTCCAAAAAAGTAATCTGAGTGTGCAAAAAAAGTGATCTGGAAGGTCCAAAAAACGAATTTCAAGAAAGGGATCTAGTACACATCCCAAAACCTAGTCCGGAAGTCTAAGGAAGTTATCCCGGGGTTCAAGGAAGTAATCTGGGGTACTCCAACACATTTCCTGGTGGTGCAATTCCATAAAATATTTTACATTTATTGAAAACAGTAACTCCCCTTAATGTACTCTGAGCATTTCATTACTTAAGGACCAAGATTTTCTTTTCAAAATATCTTCTGAATTTTCCTAATTGTATTGTTGTTAATGGTTTTCATCAAACAGCGACGATAGGTTCAATATACTGTAGGTCACGCAAAAGTGTATGTGGTGTTTAGCTTTTATGATGCAGAATGATAATGGGTTTATGAGACAGCCTGAGCACACCTCTGCCATGTATTATTAATTAGAGCCTTCAATAGGCTCCTCTATTGCTCGGCCATAATTAAACACTTCTAATTGGCTGACACCAACACACTCCAGAACAGCGCCGCACTCAGCCTCTTTCTTATTGGTGGAAAGAGCACAGAAGGGTAAGAAATCTGTGAAGCAATATAATAATACATGTCTAAATATTTTCGAAAAAGGTCACTGAATATACACGCACGCGCACACAAAAATGCACGCACACAGAGACGCACGCAGAAACAAAACCCTGATATCTCCCTTCTCTGCCTGACCCTTTCTATCTCTTAGGGTTTGAGTTCTTCGAGACGAGTGCCAAGGACAATGTCAACGTAAAACAAACATTTGAGCGTCTCGTCGACCTCATATGCGACAAGATGTCCGACAGTTTAGAGACTGACCCGTCTGTCACCACAGGAACGTCCAATGCTAGGCTAACTGACAACCCTCCTCCCTTGCAGCAGCCCAACTGCGGTTGTTAACCAGGAAAATGACAACAATCTAAGACGTATGAGATTGCCAAAATATTGTATTATCCCTTAGGTAGATCTGTAATACCTTAAATTGTATTATTCTTCATATCTGACTTCTGATGTGCCTAGTACATTTTTTCAGATTTGTTTTATGTTTCAAATTGTCTGACACATATGTTGTACGTTCACAAAACTGAAAAATAGACATGTACAGTAATGCCATGTCAGTATGCGATGACCATGAATCACTAATGCCACGTCAGTCGGTACATTTATCTATTTATTTATATAAAACAGAAATACAGGATCTTCTATATACTATATTAACCAGAGAAAATAGTGTGTTGTTTATGGAATGCTCTGTCAATGACATGATGATCTGTGTATGGTTAAGTTGCCAGTTCCCTCTTGCATATCCTGTATTTCTTCCCTCCCACTATTCCTACTGTGTGTGTGTGTGTGTGTGTGTGTGTGTGTGTGTGTGTGTGTGTGTGTGTGTGTGTGTGTGTGTGTGTGTGTGTGTGTGTGTGTGTGTGTGTGTGTGTGTGTGTGTGTGTGTGTGTGTGTGTCTGTGTGTGTGTGTGTGTCACTTTTAAGCATTGAACATTACCGTAAAAAAGTATTACCTACCTTACGAAAGTGATGCCTTTCAGTTAGTTGTTTGTATATTGTTTCATATTTTTTCCATCGCCACACTAGATGTGAAACCCATGTGATTATCTGTGGTTAGAATGGACCAATGTGATTATCTGAGGTTAGAATGAACCAATGTGATTATCCGAGGTTAGAATGAACCAATGTGATTATCTGTGGTTAGAACCAATGTGTTTATCTGTGGTTAGAACCAATGTATTTATCTGTGGTTAGACAGATGCATGGCTTTATTCTCAGGATATTAATAAAGTAGTTTGTTCAGTGACTGTGGATTAGCTGCCATAGTATAACAGTTGTCTAATACTAACATGTACAGTACTATATTGTAGGATAGGTAGGTAGTCATGATAATAATGCCAGTGTGGTATTTAACAGTTTACTTCATTAAATTAGTGGTACATTTAATGTGGCTGTAAAGTGGTATGATTACTAACCCGATGACTGTTGTTTGAAAACAGTATGCATCTGTGAGTGCAGAGAACAGTTTCTCAATGTTATATCTATGTACAAGCAATGGTCTGTGCAATACTGCCAACTGGTCAGTCATCTGGAGTAACTAAGACCTAATCATTTCTGCAGTGCGGAATCCATTGTAGGTCATTCTCAGTTGTCAGCCGTACGTTTCAGTCTGGGTTTACGGATGTCCTCAAATGGGTTCCGTACTGCAGTGCTAGGTCCAGTGCTGCGACTGTTAATGAAATGGTCCTAAATTAACAGCAGAAAGCTCATAATAATGCCAGTTCCTGGAACAATACAGATTGAGAGACATTGTGAGACATACAGAGAGCCCAAGGAGAGGTCCCAGACAACTATTTCAGGGATGTGAGTCACGGCATCAATATTTCAAAAGTCTGACCTGACTTGACTACAGGATTATGAATAAGGAGCCACTTCCATAATTCATACCATCTCATTCTCTGGACTTCACCTCAAATACTTTTTATTAGAGACACTCCTTCTGACATTATTCACCATTAATTTACTGTACTTGCAGTAATGTTTTACTTCTGTTTTCGACTCTGTTACTTTTCTATTGTTATAGAAAAGTTCCCTTGAAGAAACCAGAGACAGTTATCCTAAATGGACCCCTACGTGCCAATGTGCTATAAAACAAATATAAAGGAAGCTGTTTTTAGGTGTTGTGAGATTATTTTGTGAAAAAGGGTATGTTACTATTAGCTAGACCAAGTGTCATGCCAAATAGTGTCTTGTAGAAAATGCTGCAATCGATTGTTGCACTTGTGAAAACGAACTGCCTCCGAATCGTTGCATTTTCAGTAGCAAACAATTTTCAGCAGCACACTTGCATGAAATTTTGCAAGATCTATTTATATATATCTATATCGGTATACTTATTGTATTGTATTTGTGCACCTTCAGGTCTCGTCTTGAGGTGCAATGGGCCAATAAGTGCAATATTTTAAAAGCCTGTTTCTCTGTGAATAGCCATCAGTCTGTGCCATGCATAACTGTTAGGATTGAATTCCTTTTTACGAGTGGTGTGTGAGTAGGGGTTCAATGGGCCAGGGACGTAGTGGAAAGTCTCCTACTTTTGTAGCAGAAAACGTAAGACGAGTCCTAATAGTGGAACAAGAGAAAGCAAGTTCCGATGTCTTCCCAACTGAACCCCAGTGGGCATGATTGTGACGTGTGATAGTGAGAAAATGCAGCCTGTCAGAAAGCCAAGTCATTTTCTCACAATGTCAACACTGTTATCTAAAGACGGGAAACGTCTCTAGATGGTTCCGCTGCCAAGACAGTTGTCGACAAAGTGGTAGAGAGAATGCTGTACGTGTGAATGAGAGAGAATTCTATGTGTGATTGGCTGCCTCCCCTTGTACATTCATCCACCTCCTTGATGAAATATATACTATTTGTTGTTTTATAGACTTCAGCATGTGTACAGCTTTATATTGTGTTTTCTGGTGCAGTAACAACAGCCCTCTTAGTATGCGGGTCCCAAGATATTGAAGTGTTGTCTGTTCAGCTTCTGTGAAACATTGAGACAGAGATGAAGCCTTACTACGGTATATGCAGTATGGACAGAAACAAGACAAACTGGTTAATAACAGGTCACTTTAGCCTTTGTTATTGAATAAGTCATAAACGGCATTGTCATTCCATTCATAACACACACAAAAAGAGAAACAGCGTACTTCTCTGTATACCAGGGGCTCTAATGATAACACACTAATGATCAAATGTTGACCCCCTTGACCCCTCTTAGGTTAATTGGCACTCTACTATGTACAGTACGGTGTCCTTGACAGCAGGTCACTTTCCCTTCACCTTTTTGAAACAATTGTTTGTAGTGCGCTGCTCCTCGGTCTGGCATTTTCTGCTTTGTGAACGTGGAGAAGCCAGTTCAGAGATCCTAGCCTGCCCTATTCTGGCGTCGCATCTGTTCAAGCGTAACGCCAGCTGCTCACCTCACCAATATTCTCTGGGACCTTTCCTCCATGTAGCCTAACACAATTAGAATTCAAGCGGTGAACAAACCCTCAAAAGCCTCTCACAAATTCACCATACAACTGCTAAATGTCATTTTCTCCTGCTGTTCTTTCACACGTTCTCAACATGTCTGTACTGTAGCTGGGAGTGTTTGAATCGGACTCTTCGGCTGTAGAGACACACTGGTAGTAATAAAACGTGTCAATGGCGTGTCTGGTAAAAAAGAAAGAAGTCAAGTGGTTTCTTTGAATTCTTGATTTGTATAATAGCTATCCTGTAACAGAAAATGTTTGCTGTATCTCTTTTGAGTCTTCAGATGGACCTAAACTGATAATACATAATTGTACTATTATAGTGACCTACAGTATTCTATTTTCCTTGTATGAACTACTCATGAGCTGGATATTTACTTTTATGTGTATGTGACATGATGTATTACACAGGTGTTTTCAAGATGACAATAAAAATATACCAATTGTATTCTTGTGTATTTTTTTTTGGGGGGGGGGGGGGGGGGGGCAGTTTGTTACAATTTCAATGGTTTCAAGATTGGGGGAAATAAAAATGTATGGCATACCCAGATGGTTTCTTTGTCTAACTGGCACGGTAAGTCTGCCATCTGCTGGAGAAAGAAGTAAGAAAGCAATGTACCTACACCATATTATTGCCAATTTAGTTTCATAGTTATTAGACCATTTTAATTGGTAATTGGTAATGAAGTCCTTACAATTTCAGCCTTTGCCCTTCTTGTAATCATATTACTACATACTATTGTCATCTGAGTTAAGGTATCTGTTATTTTTCATGGTCATATTTTTTTGAGTCAGCATTGCCAAAGAAGGCCCTATTGAATACCACATCACAGTCCCATAACCCATAAAATCTAGCGGTAAAACCCGGAAATGGTTCCAATCGTTTTTTTCACCATTGATTTTTGCGTCAGGGATTTTAGATCTGTGTTTTGTGTAGGCTTACCCTGGCGTGACGTTTTGATAACCACGCAAATCTCTCTCGGACAAAGTAACTTTCGCCTGTAATTACCCCCCCAAAAACGAAATGCTAATTAGACGCTAATGTGGCTATCATACAGAACTACACATGTTGTGGCAAGCTTTGACGTCATTCCTCAAGGCACATTTCTCTATGCAAACTCATCTCAAGTAGATATTATAGTCTTATTAGTTTCTTTTGTAAATAATTGAGTGTATTTCTCGTGCGTGTTCTTTAAAAAAAAACATTTTTCAAATTACATAGCTAACTACTTTAGCATGTTTTAATTACTTGAATCTTGGCCTTTGTAGCGAACCAGCCAACCTTAGTACTTCTCCGTCGATCAGAAGCAAGGATGGTTCTGTGCTACAGTATATACCCGTTTGTAACCACTACTCTGATAAGTACACATGCATTTGATTGTTTTCCGACCTCTGTAAGCGAGAGGCATCACTGGAGCCGTGTGATAAGGTAAGCCCTGTTTGCCAGCTGCTAACAAGCAATGTTGGTTAGGTCAAAGATCGGTGGTTAGCCAGGTGCATATGGAAATGTGCTAGATGTACACCTAACTTCAGACGGCGACTAACGCACGTAGCAAACTAGCCTGACACAGCAGTGAAATTAACAAACATCGCATGTCACAGATTTAAGACCTGAATGTAGAAATCGTGGTCTGCTGGCCAGTGCCCAAAATATTTAAATGACATCCCTGCATGTCATTCCCTTTCAGATGATCCCCCTATCACTGTTGGTCATCCTCAGTGGCCTTACGGATGAGAGTTTTAACTTTCCTGTTGAGAATTAGAAGTACAGTCATATAGCTCATCTCAATACTTCACCTTTTCAGGCAAAGGGCATCCTAGACTGTCCTGATCATCTAGTTGAGCATTCCAGATAATTCCTCCATCACAGCAGAAATGTGTCTCCGGAGGGGATGACTGCCGTTTTACAGGCTCCTAACCAACTGTGCTTTTTTTCCGCAACTTATTTTTTAAAATTATGTTGTACATAATGTTGCTGCTACCTTCTTTTGTCTGAAAAAAAGCAGTGGTTACTCACCTCGAACTGGACAAAGATGTTTTTCTTTAAGAAGTTCGACACGAAGGAAATACTGCTTTCTCGAGACCAGGTCCAAATCCCTGTCATTTGCGGGAAGAAAAGATGGAGAAAAAGGCAGCGGAGGTCGGGCGGGTGAGTAAACCTCCACTACCATCCATACAATTGGCCAACCTGCAACCATTTGAAAATAAAATTGAAGATCTACAATTAAGACTATCCTACCAACGTGACATTGAACTGTAATATGTTATGTTTCACTGAGTCGTGGCTGAACGATGACACAGATAATATAGAGCTGGCTGGGTTTTCCATGCATCGGCAGGACAGGGAAACTACGTCTGGTAAGATGAGGGGGTTTCTGTCTATTTGTCACTAACAGCTGGTGCGTGATGTCTAATATTAAAGAAGTATCGAGGTATTGCTCGCCTGAGTCCGTCATGATAAGCTGTGCAGGCCACACGATCTGCCAAGAGTTCTCATCTATATTATTCGTAGCCGTCTATTTACCACCACAAACCGATGCTGGCACTAAGAGCTCACTCAGCAAGCTGTATAAGGCCATAGGCAAACAAGAAAATGTCCATCCATAAGTGGCACTCCTAGTGGCCGGGGACTATAATACAGGCAAATTTAAATCCGTTTACCTCATTTCTACCAGCATGTCACATGTGCAACTAGAGGGAAAATATCTCAAGACAACCTTTACGCCACACACAGATATCCATATAAAGGTCTCCCTCGCCCTCCATTTGGTAAATCTGACTATAATTATATCCTCCTGATTCCTGCTTACAAGAGAACTTAAGCAGGAAGTACCAGTGGCTCGCTCAATACGGAAGTGGTCAAATGACGCGGATGCTACGTTACAGGACTGTTTTGCTAGCTGTAGTGGAGCGGGTCGAAAGTTTTTCAAGTTTTTGGTGTCCACATCACCAACAAACTATCATGGTCCAAACACACCAAGACAGTTGTAAAGAGGGCACAACAGCAGACTGAAACGTTTTGGCATGGGTTCTTAGATCCTCAGTTATACAGCTGCACAATCGAGAGCATCCTGACCGGTTGCATCACCGGCTGGTATGGCAACTGCTCGGCATCTGACCATAAGGCGCTACAGAGGGTAGTGCGTACGGCCCAGTACATCATTGGGGCCAAGCTTCCTACCATACATGACCTATATACTAAACGGTGTCAGAGGAAGACTCAAAAAATTGTCAAAGACTCCAGTCACCCAAGTCATAGACTCTTCTCTCTGCTACCGCACTGCAAGCGGTACGGGGGCGCCAAGTCTAGAACCAAAATGCTCCATAACAGCTTCTACCTCCAAGCCATAAGACTGCTGAACAATTCATCAAATGGCCACCGGAACTATTTACATTGACCCCCCCCCCGCCCCCTTTGTTTTTATACTGCTGTTTATTATCTAAGCATAGTTATTTTACCTACATGTACAAATGACCTGGACTAACCTGTTCCCCCACACATTGACTCGGTACCGGTACCCCCTGTATATATCCTCCACATTGACTCGGTACCGGTACCCCCTGTATATAGCCTCCACATTGACTCGGTACCGGTACCCCCTGTATATAGCCTCCACATTGACTCGGTACCGGTACCCCCTGTATATAGCCTCCACATTGACTCGGTACCGGTACCCCCTGTATATAGCCTCCACATTGACTCGGTACCGGTACCTCCTGTATATAGCCTCCACATTGACTCGGTACCGGTACCCCCTGTATATAGCCTCCACATTGACTCTGTACCGGTACCTCCTGTATATAGCCTCCACATTGACTTGGTACCGGTACCTCCTGTATATAGCCTCCACATTGACTCTGTACCGGTACCTCCTGTATATAGCCTCCACATTGACTCGGTACCGGTACCCCCTGTATATAGCCTCCACATTGACTCTGTACCGGTACCTCCTGTATATAGCCTCCACATTGACTCTGTACCGGTACCTCCTGTATATAGCCTCCACATTGACTCGGTACCGGTACCCCTGTATATAGCCTCCACATTGACTCTGTACCGGTACCTCCTGTATATAGCCTCCACATTGACTCTGTACCAGTACCCCTGTATATAGCCTCCACATTGACTCTGTACCGGTACCGCCTGTATATAGCCTCCACATTGACTCTGTACCGGTACCTCCTGTATATAGCCTCCACATTGACTCGGTACCGGTACCTCCTGTATATAGCCTCCACATTGACTCTGTACCGGTACCTCCTGTATATAGCCTCCACATTGACTCTGTACCGGTACTTCCTGTATATAGCCTCCACATTGACTCTGTACCGGTACCTCCTGTATATAGCCTCCACATTGACTCTGTACCGGTACCTCCTGTATATATCCTCCACATTGACTCTGTACCGGTACCCCCTGTATATAGCCTCCACATTGACTCTGTGCCGGTACCCCCTGTATATAGCCTCCACATTGACTCTGTACCGGTACCTCCTGTATATAGCCTCCACATTGACTCTGTGCCGGTACCCCCTGTATATAGCCTCCACATTGACTCTGTACCGGTACCTCCTGTATATAGCCTCCACATTGACTCGGTACCGGTACCCCCTGTATATAGCCTCCACATTGACTCTGTACCGGTGCCCCCTGTATATAGCCTCCACATTGACTCTGTACCAGTACCCACTGTATATAGCCTCCACATTGACTCTGTACCGGTACCTACTGTATATAGCCTCCACATTGACTCTGTGCCGGTACCCCCTGTATATAGCCTCCACATTGACTCTGTACCGGTACCCCCTGTATATAGCCTCCACATTGACTCTGTACCGGTGCCCCCTGTATATAGCCTCCACATTGACTCTGTACCAGTACCCACTGTATATAGCCTCCACATTGACTCTGTACCGGTACCTCCTGTATATAGCCTCCACATTGACTCTGTGCCGGTACCCCCTGTATATAGCCTCCACATTGACTCTGTACCGGTACCCCCTGTATATAGCCTCCACATTGACTCGGTACCGGTACCTCCTGTATATAGCCTCCACATTGACTCTGTGCCGGTACCCCCTGTATATAGCCTCCACATTGACTCTGTACCGGTACCCCCTGTATATAGCCTCCACATTGACTCGGTACCGGTACCTCCTGTATATAGCCTCCACATTGACTCTGTACCAGTACCCCCTGTATATAGCCTCCACATTGACTCTGTACCGGTACCTCCTGTATATAGCCTCCACATTGACTCTGTGCCGGTACCCCCTGTATATAGCCTCCACATTGACTCTGTACCGGTACCCCCTGTATATAGCCTCCACATTGACTCTGTACCGGTACCCCCTGTATATAGCCTCCACATTGACTCTGTACCGGTACCTCCTGTATATAGCCTCCACATTGACTCTGTACCGGTACCCCCTGTATATAGCCTCCACATTGACTCTGTACCGGTACCCCCTGTATATAGCCTCCACATTGACTCTGTACCGGTACCTCCTGTATATAGCCTCCACATTGACTCTGTACCGGTACCTCCTGTATATAGCCTCCACATTGACTCTGTACCGGTACCTCCTGTATATAGCCTCCACATTGACTCAGTACCGGTACCTCCTGTATTAGCCTCCACATTGACTCTGTACCGGTACCTCCTGTATATAGCCTCCACATTGACTCTGTACCGGTACCCCCTGTATATAGCCTCCACATTGACTCTGTATCGGTACCCCCTGTATATAGCCTCCACATTGACTCTGTACCGGTACCTCCTGTATATAGCCTCCACATTGACTCTGTGCCGGTACCCCCTGTATATAGCCTCCACATTGACTCTGTACCGGTACCTCCTGTATATAGCCTCCACATTGACTCGGTACCGGTACCCCCTGTATATAGCCTCCACATTGACTCTGTACCGGTGCCCCCTGTATATAGCCTCCACATTGACTCTGTACCAGTACCCACTGTATATAGCCTCCACATTGACTCTGTACCGGTACCTCCTGTATATAGCCTCCACATTGACTCTGTGCCGGTACCCCCTGTATATAGCCTCCACATTGACTCTGTACCGGTACCCCCTGTATATAGCCTCCACATTGACTCTGTACCGGTGCCCCCTGTATATAGCCTCCACATTGACTCTGTACCAGTACCCACTGTATATAGCCTCCACATTGACTCTGTACCGGTACCTCCTGTATATAGCCTCCACATTGACTCTGTGCCGGTACCCCCTGTATATAGCCTCCACATTGACTCTGTACCGGTACCCCCTGTATATAGCCTCCACATTGACTCTGTACCGGTACCTCCTGTATATAGCCTCCACATTGACTCTGTACCGGTACCTCCTGTATATAGCCTCCACATTGACTCGGTACCGGTACCCCTGTATATAGCCTCCACATTGACTCTGTACCGGTACCTCCTGTATATAGCCTCCACATTGACTCTGTACCAGTACCCCTGTATATAGCCTCCACATTGACTCTGTACCGGTACCGCCTGTATATAGCCTCCACATTGACTCTGTACCGGTACCCCTGTATATAGCCTCCACATTGACTCGGTACCGGTACCTCCTGTATATAGCCTCCACATTGACTCTGTACCGGTACCTCCTGTATATAGCCTCCACATTGACTCTGTACCGGTACTTCCTGTATATAGCCTCCACATTGACTCTGTACCGGTACCTCCTGTATATAGCCTCCACATTGACTCTGTACCGGTACCTCCTGTATATATCCTCCACATTGACTCTGTACCGGTACCCCCTGTATATAGCCTCCACATTGACTCTGTGCCGGTACCCCCTGTATATAGCCTCCACATTGACTCTGTACCGGTACCTCCTGTATATAGCCTCCACATTGACTCTGTGCCGGTACCCCCTGTATATAGCCTCCACATTGACTCTGTACCGGTACCTCCTGTATATAGCCTCCACATTGACTCGGTACCGGTACCCCCTGTATATAGCCTCCACATTGACTCTGTACCGGTGCCCCCTGTATATAGCCTCCACATTGACTCTGTACCAGTACCCACTGTATATAGCCTCCACATTGACTCTGTACCGGTACCTACTGTATATAGCCTCCACATTGACTCTGTGCCGGTACCCCCTGTATATAGCCTCCACATTGACTCTGTACCGGTACCCCCTGTATATAGCCTCCACATTGACTCTGTACCGGTGCCCCCTGTATATAGCCTCCACATTGACTCGGTACCGGTACCTCCTGTATATAGCCTCCACATTGACTCTGTGCCGGTACCCCCTGTATATAGCCTCCACATTGACTCTGTACCGGTACCCCCTGTATATAGCCTCCACATTGACTCGGTACCGGTACCTCCTGTATATAGCCTCCACATTGACTCTGTACCAGTACCCCCTGTATATAGCCTCCACATTGACTCTGTACCGGTACCTCCTGTATATAGCCTCCACATTGACTCTGTGCCGGTACCCCCTGTATATAGCCTCCACATTGACTCTGTACCGGTACCCCCTGTATATAGCCTCCACATTGACTCTGTACCGGTACCCCCTGTATATAGCCTCCACATTGACTCTGTACCGGTACCTCCTGTATATAGCCTCCACATTGACTCTGTACCGGTACCCCCTGTATATAGCCTCCACATTGACTCTGTACCGGTACCCCCTGTATATAGCCTCCACATTGACTCTGTACCGGTACCTCCTGTATATAGCCTCCACATTGACTCTGTACCGGTACCTCCTGTATATAGCCTCCACATTGACTCTGTACCGGTACCTCCTGTATATAGCCTCCACATTGACTCAGTACCGGTACCTCCTGTATTAGCCTCCACATTGACTCTGTACCGGTACCTCCTGTATATAGCCTCCACATTGACTCTGTACCGGTACCCCCTGTATATAGCCTCCACATTGACTCTGTATCGGTACCCCCTGTATATAGCCTCCACATTGACTCTGTACCGGTACCTCCTGTATATAGCCTCCACATTGACTCTGTGCCGGTACCCCCTGTATATAGCCTCCACATTGACTCTGTACCGGTACCTCCTGTATATAGCCTCCACATTGACTCGGTACCGGTACCCCCTGTATATAGCCTCCACATTGACTCTGTACCGGTGCCCCCTGTATATAGCCTCCACATTGACTCTGTACCAGTACCCACTGTATATAGCCTCCACATTGACTCTGTACCGGTACCTCCTGTATATAGCCTCCACATTGACTCTGTGCCGGTACCCCCTGTATATAGCCTCCACATTGACTCTGTACCGGTACCCCCTGTATATAGCCTCCACATTGACTCTGTACCGGTGCCCCCTGTATATAGCCTCCACATTGACTCTGTACCAGTACCCACTGTATATAGCCTCCACATTGACTCTGTACCGGTACCTCCTGTATATAGCCTCCACATTGACTCTGTGCCGGTACCCCCTGTATATAGCCTCCACATTGACTCTGTACCGGTACCCCCTGTATATAGCCTCCACATTGACTCGGTACCGGTACCTCCTGTATATAGCCTCCACATTGACTCTGTACCGGTACACCCTGTATATAGCCTCCACATTGACTCTGTACCGGTGCCCCCTGTATATAGCCTCCACATTGACTCTGTACCAGTACCCCCTGTATATAGCCTCCACATTGACTCTGTACCGGTACCTCCTGTATATAGCCTCCACATTGACTCTGTGCCGGTACCCCCTGTATATAGCCTCCACATTGACTCTGTACCGGTACCCCCTGTATATAGCCTCCACATTGACTCGGTACCGGTACCCCCTGTATATAGCCTCCACATTGACTCTGTACCGGTACCCCCTGTATATAACCTCCACATTGACTCTGTACCGGTACCCCCTGTATATAGCCTCCACATTGACTCTGTACCGGTACCCCCTGTATATAGCCTCCACATTGACTCTGTACCGGTACCTCCTGTATATAGCCTCCACATTGACTCTGTGCCGGTACCCCCTGTATATAGCCTCCACATTGACTCTGTACCGGTACCCCCTGTATATAGCCTCCACATTGACTCTGTACCGGTACCCCCTGTATATAGCCTCCACATTGACTCTGTACCGGTACCTCCTGTATATAGCCTCCACATTGACTCTGTACCGGTACCCCCTGTATATAGCCTCCACATTGACTCTGTACCGGTACCCCCTGTATATAGCCTCCACATTGACTCTGTACCGGTACCTCCTGTATATAGCCTCCACATTGACTCTGTACCGGTACCTCCTGTATATAGCCTCCACATTGACTCTGTACCGGTACCTCCTGTATATAGCCTCCACATTGACTCTGTACCGGTACCTCCTGTATATAGCCTCCACATTGACTCAGTACCGGTACCTCCTGTATTAGCCTCCACATTGACTCTGTACCGGTACCTCCTGTATATAGCCTCCACATTGACTCTGTACCGGTACCCCCTGTATATAGCCTCCACATTGACTCTGTATCGGTACCCCCTGTATATAGCCTCCACATTGACTCTGTACCGGTACCTCCTGTATATAGCCTCCACATTGACTCTGTGCCGGTACCCCCTGTATATAGCCTCCACATTGACTCTGTACCGGTACCTCCTGTATATAGCCTCCACATTGACTCGGTACCGGTACCCCCTGTATATAGCCTCCACATTGACTCTGTACCGGTGCCCCCTGTATATAGCCTCCACATTGACTCTGTACCAGTACCCACTGTATATAGCCTCCACATTGACTCTGTACCGGTACCTCCTGTATATAGCCTCCACATTGACTCTGTGCCGGTACCCCCTGTATATAGCCTCCACATTGACTCTGTACCGGTACCCCCTGTATATAGCCTCCACATTGACTCTGTACCGGTGCCCCCTGTATATAGCCTCCACATTGACTCTGTACCGGTACCCACTGTATATAGCCTCCACATTGACTCTGTACCGGTACCTCCTGTATATAGCCTCCACATTGACTCTGTGCCGGTACCCCCTGTATATAGCCTCCACATTGACTCTGTACCGGTACCCCCTGTATATAGCCTCCACATTGACTCGGTACCGGTACCTCCTGTATATAGCCTCCACATTGACTCTGTACCGGTACACCCTGTATATAGCCTCCACATTGACTCTGTACCGGTGCCCCCTGTATATAGCCTCCACATTGACTCTGTACCAGTACCCCCTGTATATAGCCTCCACATTGACTCTGTACCGGTACCTCCTGTATATAGCCTCCACATTGACTCTGTGCCGGTACCCCCTGTATATAGCCTCCACATTGACTCTGTACCGGTACCCCCTGTATATAGCCTCCACATTGACTCGGTACCGGTACCCCCTGTATATAGCCTCCACATTGACTCTGTACCGGTACCCCCTGTATATAACCTCCACATTGACTCTGTACCGGTACCCCCTGTATATAGCCTCCACATTGACTCTGTACCGGTACCTCCTGTATATAGCCTCCACATTGACTCTGTACCGGTACCTCCTGTATATAGCCTCCACATTGACTCTGTACCGGTACCCCCTGTATATAACCTCCACATTGACTCTGTACCGGTACCTCCTGTATATAGCCTCCACATTGACTCTGTACCGGTACCCCCTGTATATAACCTCCACATTGACTCTGTACCGGTACCTCCTGTATATAGCCTCCACATTGACTCTGTACTGGTACACCCTGTATATAGCCTCCACATTGACTCGGTACCGGTACCCCCTGTATATAGCCTCCACATTGACTCTGTACCGGTACCTCCTGTATATAGCCTCCACATTGACTCTGTACCGGTACCCCCTGTATATAGCCTCCACATTAACTCTGTACCGGTACCTCCTGTATATAGCCTCCACATTGACTCTGTACCGGTACCTCCTGTATATATCCTCCACATTGACTCTGTACCGGTACCCCCTGTATATAGCCTCCACATTGACTCTGTACCAGTACCCACTGTATATAGCCTCCACATTGACTCTGTACCGGTACCTCCTGTATATAGCCTCCACATTGACTCTGTACCGGTACCCCCTGTATATAACCTCCACATTGACTCTGTACCGGTACCTCCTGTATATAGCCTCCACATTGACTCTGTACCGGTACCGCCTGTATATAGCCTCCACATTGACTCTGTACCGGTACCTCCTGTATATAGCCTCCACATTGACTCTGTACCGGTACCGCCTGTATATAGCCTCCACATTGACTCGGTACCGGTACCCCCTGTATATAACCTCCACATTGACTCTGTACCGGTACCTCCTGTATATAGCCTCCACATTGACTCTGTACCGGTACCCCCTGTATATAGCCTCCACATTGACTCTGTACCGGTACCCCCTGTATATAGCCTCCACATTGACTCTGTACCGGTACCTCCTGTATATAGCCTCCACATTGACTCTGTACCGGTACCCCCTGTATATAGCCTCCACATTGACTCTGTACCGGTACCGCCTGTATATAGCCTCCACATTGACTCTGTACCGGTACCCCCTGTATATAGCCTCCACATTGACTCTGTACCGGTACCCCCTGTATATATCCTCCACATTGACTCTGTACCGGTACCCCCTGTATATAGCCTCCACATTGACTCTGTACCGGTACCCCTGTATATAGCCTCCACATTGACTCTGAACCGGTACCCCCTGTATATAGCCTCCACATTGACTCGGTACCGGTACCCCCTGTATATAACCTCCACATTGACTCGGTACCGGTACCCCCTGTATATAGCCTCCACATTGACTCTGAACCGGTACCCCCTGTATATAGCCTCCACATTGACTCTGTACCGGTACCCCCTGTATATAGCCTCCACATTGACTCTGTACCGGTACCCCCTGTATATAGCCTCCACATTGACTCTGTACCGGAAGCCCTGTATATAGCCTCCACATTGACTCTGTACCGGTACCCCCTGTATATAGCCTCCACATTGACTCGGTACCGGTACCCCCTGTATATATCCTCCACATTGACTCGGTACCGGTACCCCCTGAATATATCCTCCACATTGACTCGGTACCGGTACCCCCTGTATATAGCCTCCACATTGACTCTGTACCGGTACCCCCTGTATATATCCTCCACATTGACTCTGTACCGGTACCCCCTGTATATAGCCTCCACATTGACTCTGTACCGGTGCCCCCTGTATATAGCCTCCACATTGACTCGGTACCGGTACCCCCTGTATATAGCCTCCACATTGACTCTGTACCGGTACCCCCTGTATATATCCTCCACATTGACTCTGTACCGGTACCCCCTGTATATAGCCTCCACATTGACTCGGTACCGGTACCCCCTGTATATATCCTCCACATTGACTCTGTACCGGTACCCCCTGTATATAGCCTCCACATTGACTCTGTACCGGTACCCCCTGTATATAGCCTCCACATTGACTCTGTACCGGTGCCCCCTGTATATAGCCTCCACATTGACTCTGTACCGGTACCCACTGTATATAGCCTCCACATTGACTCTGTACCGGTACCTCCTGTATATAGCCTCCACATTGACTCTGTGCCGGTACCCCCTGTATATAGCCTCCACATTGACTCTGTACCGGTACCCCCTGTATATAGCCTCCACATTGACTCGGTACCGGTACCTCCTGTATATAGCCTCCACATTGACTCTGTACCGGTACACCCTGTATATAGCCTCCACATTGACTCTGTACCGGTGCCCCCTGTATATAGCCTCCACATTGACTCTGTACCAGTACCCCCTGTATATAGCCTCCACATTGACTCTGTACCGGTACCTCCTGTATATAGCCTCCACATTGACTCTGTGCCGGTACCCCCTGTATATAGCCTCCACATTGACTCTGTACCGGTACCCCCTGTATATAGCCTCCACATTGACTCGGTACCGGTACCCCCTGTATATAGCCTCCACATTGACTCTGTACCGGTACCCCCTGTATATAACCTCCACATTGACTCTGTACCGGTACCCCCTGTATATAGCCTCCACATTGACTCTGTACCGGTACCTCCTGTATATAGCCTCCACATTGACTCTGTACCGGTACCTCCTGTATATAGCCTCCACATTGACTCTGTACCGGTACCTCCTGTATATAGCCTCCACATTGACTCTGTACCGGTACCCCCTGTATATAACCTCCACATTGACTCTGTACCGGTACCCCCTGTATATAGCCTCCACATTGACTCTGTACCGGTACCGCCTGTATATAGCCTCCACATTGACTCTGTACCGGTACCCCCTGTATATAGCCTCCACATTGACTCTGTACCGGTACCCCCTGTATATATCCTCCACATTGACTCTGTACCGGTACCCCCTGTATATAGCCTCCACATTAACTCTGTACCGGTACCTCCTGTATATAGCCTCCACATTGACTCTGTACCGGTACCTCCTGTATATATCCTCCACATTGACTCTGTACCGGTACCCCCTGTATATAGCCTCCACATTGACTCTGTACCAGTACCCACTGTATATAGCCTCCACATTGACTCTGTACCGGTACCTCCTGTATATAGCCTCCACATTGACTCTGTACCGGTACCCCCTGTATATAACCTCCACATTGACTCTGTACCGGTACCTCCTGTATATAGCCTCCACATTGACTCTGTACTGGTACACCCTGTATATAGCCTCCACATTGACTCGGTACCGGTACCCCCTGTATATAGCCTCCACATTGACTCTGTACCGGTACCTCCTGTATATAGCCTCCACATTGACTCTGTACCGGTACCCCCTGTATATAGCCTCCACATTAACTCTGTACCGGTACCTCCTGTATATAGCCTCCACATTGACTCTGTACCGGTACCTCCTGTATATATCCTCCAC
The DNA here is from genome assembly GCF_057628025.1 of Oncorhynchus mykiss. Classification (NCBI taxonomy): domain Eukaryota; kingdom Metazoa; phylum Chordata; class Actinopteri; order Salmoniformes; family Salmonidae; genus Oncorhynchus; species Oncorhynchus mykiss. Next base: position 11,732,785 of record NC_143026.1, on the reverse strand, counting down.
ATTGACTCTGTACCGGTACCCCCTGTATATAGCCTCCACATTGACTCTGTACCAGTACCCACTGTATATAGCCTCCACATTGACTCTGTACCGGTACCTCCTGTATATAGCCTCCACATTGACTCTGTACCGGTACCCCCTGTATATAACCTCCACATTGACTCTGTACCGGTACCTCCTGTATATAGCCTCCACATTGACTCTGTACCGGTACCGCCTGTATATAGCCTCCACATTGACTCTGTACCGGTACCTCCTGTATATAGCCTCCACATTGACTCTGTACCGGTACCGCCTGTATATAGCCTCCACATTGACTCGGTACCGGTACCCCCTGTATATAACCTCCACATTGACTCTGTACCGGTACCTCCTGTATATAGCCTCCACATTGACTCTGTACCGGTACCCCCTGTATATAGCCTCCACATTGACTCTGTACCGGTACCCCCTGTATATAGCCTCCACATTGACTCTGTACCGGTACCTCCTGTATATAGCCTCCACATTGACTCTGTACCGGTACCCCCTGTATATAGCCTCCACATTGACTCTGTACCGGTACCGCCTGTATATAGCCTCCACATTGACTCTGTACCGGTACCCCCTGTATATAGCCTCCACATTGACTCTGTACCGGTACCCCCTGTATATATCCTCCACATTGACTCTGTACCGGTACCCCCTGTATATAGCCTCCACATTGACTCTGTACCGGTACCCCTGTATATAGCCTCCACATTGACTCTGAACCGGTACCCCCTGTATATAGCCTCCACATTGACTCGGTACCGGTACCCCCTGTATATAACCTCCACATTGACTCGGTACCGGTACCCCCTGTATATAGCCTCCACATTGACTCTGAACCGGTACCCCCTGTATATAGCCTCCACATTGACTCTGTACCGGTACCCCCTGTATATAGCCTCCACATTGACTCTGTACCGGTACCCCCTGTATATAGCCTCCACATTGACTCTGTACCGGAAGCCCTGTATATAGCCTCCACATTGACTCTGTACCGGTACCCCCTGTATATAGCCTCCACATTGACTCGGTACCGGTACCCCCTGTATATATCCTCCACATTGACTCGGTACCGGTACCCCCTGAATATATCCTCCACATTGACTCGGTACCGGTACCCCCTGTATATAGCCTCCACATTGACTCTGTACCGGTACCCCCTGTATATATCCTCCACATTGACTCTGTACCGGTACCCCCTGTATATAGCCTCCACATTGACTCTGTACCGGTGCCCCCTGTATATAGCCTCCACATTGACTCGGTACCGGTACCCCCTGTATATAGCCTCCACATTGACTCTGTACCGGTACCCCCTGTATATATCCTCCACATTGACTCTGTACCGGTACCCCCTGTATATAGCCTCCACATTGACTCGGTACCGGTACCCCCTGTATATATCCTCCACATTGACTCTGTACCGGTACCCCCTGTATATAGCCTCCACATTGACTCTGTACCGGTGCCCCCTGTATATAGCCTCCACATTGACTCTGTACCGGTACCCCCTGTATATAGCCTCCACATTGACTCTGTACCGGTACCACCTGTATATAACCTCCACACTGACTCTGTACCGGTACCCCCTGTATATAGCCTCCACAATGACTCTGTACCGGCACCCACTGTATACAGCCTCCACATTGACTCTGTACTGGTACCCCCTGTATATAGCCTCCACATTGACTCGGTACCGGTACCCCCTGTATATAGCCTCCACATTGACTCTGTACCGGTACCACCTGTATATAGCCTCCACATTGACTCTGTACCGGTACCCCCTGTATATAACCTCCACATTGACTCTGTACTGGTACCCCCTGTATATAGCCTCCACATTGACTCGGTACCGGTACCCCCTGTATATAGCCTCCACATTGACTCTGTACCGGTACCACCTGTATATAGCCTCCACATTGACTCTGTACCGGTACCCCCTGTATATAACCTCCACATTGACTCTGTACCGGTACCCCCTGTATATAACCTCCACATTGACTCTGTACCGGTACCCCCTGTATATAACCTCCACATTGACTCTGTACCGGTACCCCCTGTATATAGCCTCCACATTGACTCTGTACCGGTACCCCCTGTATATAGCCTCCACATTGACTCTGTACCGGTACCCCTGTATATAGCCTCCACATTGACTCTGTACCGGTACCCCCTGTATATAGCCTCCACATTGACTCTGTACCGGTACCCCCTGTATATAGCCTCCACATTGACTCTGTACCGGTACCCTCTGTATATAGCCTCCACATTGACTCTGTACCGGTACCTCCTGTATATAGCCTCCACATTGACTCTGTACCGGTACCTCCTGTATATAGCCTCCACATTGACTCGGTACCGGTACCCCCTGTATATATCCTCCACATTGACTCTGTACCGGTACCCCCTGTATATAGCCTCCACATTGACTCGGTACCGGTACCCCCTGTATATAGCCTCCACATTGACTCGATACCGGTACCTCCTGTATATAGCCTCCACATTGACTCTGTACCGGTACCCCCTGTATATAGCCTCCACATTGACTCTGTACCGGTACCCCCTGTATATAGCCTCCACATTGACTCTGTACCGGTACCCCCTGTATATAGCCTCCACATTGACTCGATACCGGTACCTCCTGTATATAGCCTCCACATTGACTCTGTACCGGTACCCCCTGTATATAGCCTCCACATTGACTCTGTACCGGTACCCCCTGTATATAGTCTCCACATTGACTCGGTACCGGTACCCCCTGTATATAGCCTCCACATTGACTCGGTACCGGTACCCCCTGTATATAGCCTCCACATTGACTCGGTACCGGTACCCCCTGTATATATCCTCCACATTGACTCTGTACCGGTACCCCCTGTATATAGCCTCCACATTGACTCGGTGCCGGTACCCCCTGTATATAGCCTCCACATTGACTCTGTACCGGTACCCCCTGTATATAACCTCCACATTGACTCTGTACCGGTACCCCCTGTATATAGCCTCCACATTGACTCGGTGCCGGTACCCCCTGTATATAGCCTCCACATTGACTCTGTACCGGTACCCCCTGTATATAGCCTCCACATTGACTCTGTACCGGTACCTCCTGTATATAGCCTCCACATTGACTCTGTACCGGTACCTCCTGTATATAGCCTCCACATTGACTCTGTACCGGTACCCCCTGTATATAGCCTCCACATTGACTCTGTACCGGTACCTCCTGTATATAGCCTCCACATTGACTCTGTACCGGTACCTCCTGTATATAGCCTCCACATTGACTCTGTACCGGTACCCCTGTATATAGCCTCCACATTGACTCTGTACCGGTACCCCCTGTATATAGCCTCCACATTGACTCTGTACCGGTACCCCCTGTATATAACCTCGCTATTGTTATTTTATTGTGTTACATTTTATATTTATTTTTTACATTCATTTTTTTGTAAATATTTTCTTAACTCTTGTTTTACATTTTTGGTTAAGTACTTGTAAGTAAGCATTTCATGGTAAGGTTGTATTCGGGCCCATGTGACAAATAAAATTAGATTTAATTTGAGATGTCCCGTCCACATAGTAAGATTTTAGATGTGCAGATAGACCAATTCCAGTTTATTTTACCGTTACTTTCATCAAGTCTGTGGGTTATGGTATTTTAATGTAAATGTTACTGTTTTAGTAATCAACTTAGCTAGTAAACCCAGTGACGACACTCGGGTCTGTAGCTACCATTTTCCGTTGGAAAAGAGAAATGGTACCAGAAAAGGTAGGTCATCCATCATGACAGAAGAGGAAGATCCAGACTGTTGATTGGGAAACAAACAATGAGGCATGAGGATTAGGTGTTGAGTTTGATAAATAATGTGTTTTCTGTCCAGATAAAGATGGTGATACAGCATTGAAAAAGACCTACCACTGACCATGTCTCTTTGTTGTTCAGTCCAACAGGAGTGCATCCCTCAGACTGTATGATGCATGGACATCCTGTGTCAGTGTGATCCGCTTGTGGAGACTACAGCTGATCCAGCCTGTGAACGGACAGGTCAGTAACTCATCAAATATGATAGAATATTGTGTAAAACATTTAATTTGTAGATGCATGACTTTATGTCCCCTTTTCCCAATGTTTTAGATACGAGGCGTGACATGCTGAAACCTCAGGCTCACCCCACGAGAAGCAGTAAATGATTAACGCCACCCTCAACAAGGAGATCTGCTGGAAGTGATTTACTCTCACTCTGGGGGTAAGACATCATTTAAACATCACAGATATAAATTCCCACTGTGCCCATGATACAATGCGATGTGAATTGTGTTGTACTACTGAATGAAACGGAGGAGGTGCACTCAGACCATTCTGTGTCAGTGTGATCAGGTCGCAGTTGTAAATGAGAACTTGTTCTCAACTGGCCTACCTGGTTAAATAAAGGTGAAATATATATATATACATTTTTAAAGACCAGCCTTTGTAAATGAACTTACGTTAACTACATTACTTCAGTTGGCTGCTTTGACCAAAACTTGAATGTAATATCATGTAATATATTGAATGTAATATTGTCCTATAATATAATTATAGGAGCCTGTTGTTTTTGTGTGATCTTTATTCAATGTTCACTTGTTTTTCAAGAATGTCAGGTACAGACATGGAAATGGAGCCTTTAGCAAGTAAGGAGTGAGAAATAATTTGAACATCATAGATATAAATTCCCACTGTGTCCATGATACAGTTAACCACATGACTTTAGTTGGCTGCTTTGAGCAACACTAATATGTCATATAACCTATTCAGGGGTTCTAGAGTGTGTGTATGAACTATGTGGAATATTTTAGGACCGTTGTCTTCCCCGAAAACAGGTACTGACAGGAGGGGCAATATGAGTCTGTCAGAGGTTGTCACGATGGGTGGTGAAGGAGGCTTGGTGCTCCACACAACGAAGAAGCAGTGTCCCTTCCAGTGATTATGGAGCTGACCTTGGACCTGGTGCCAGTAAGGATGGTCTTCACGGAAATCCTTCGACTTCGAAATCCTTCGACTGCCTCTTCAATGGTAAGGTCCCTTGCACCATAGGGACACTTGACCACCACCACTGCAGACAATCCGGTGAGGATCCCAGACCCCTGTGACCCAAAGCCCTGACTCCTGCATCTCCATCCCTGTAGCCATTTTGAATGTCTTGATGCCCTCCTCTTTGTTATCTGTGCCCCACTTTACAGACATCACCCCATCTAACGACTGATCCGAGGACCCTTTTTAGTAGCAACGGAGGACAGGTGCAGTTTTTCCATAAACTTTTAATTGATAAATTGAGATGTTATTGCTTAAGATATCAATCATATAGTGGGAAGGATCCTATAAATTTAGACTGAATGCATGTACCACTGAATAAATAAATACTGTGCCTCTGATGATTTGTTTCAAATTCATCTCCAGTGATCATAAGGTAAAATAGTTATAAAACAATTGTCACTCACATTAACATCTGGGGTGGCAGGGTAGCCTAGTGGTTAGAGTGTTGGACTAGTAACCAGAAGGTAACCAGAAGGTTACTAGTTCAAACCCCCGAGCTGACACGGTACAAATCTGTCGTTCTGCCCCTAAACAGGCAGAACCCATTGTTCCTAGTCCGTCATTGAAAATAAGAATTTGTTCTTAACTGACTTGCCTAGTTAAATAAAGGTAAAAAATAAATACATTTAGCCTTTAATTGCAATCCCCTCATCAAGCTCAATCAGTAGCTCTAATAAATGTGTAAATTACAGTGCTGTTATCGGAAAAAAAAAAAAAAACATTCCACTTGGAAAAGACCGGTTCACTCAACCTAATTCATGGTTTTCTCCAAGTAAAAGGTGGTGTAATTATTAGGGAATTAAGGGCTCTATTCAATCCGTATTGCGGAAGTTCAGCATTACAGCGTGATTGCCTTTAAATTTCAATGTTCCCACGTTAATGGAGACTGCATTCCAATCACTGGCCACTTTATGAATGGATCACTAGTCACTTTAAACAATTCCGCTTTAAATAATGCCACTTTAAGAATGTTTACATATCTTACATTACTCATATCAAATTACTTTATAGATATTACTGCACTGTAGGAACTAGAAGCACAAGCATTTTGCTACACTTACATTAACATCTGTTAACCATGTGTATGTGACCAATAACATTTGATTAGCATTCACGGTAAATGCTGTACGTGTTGGCTAAAACAGAAATGATCTTTACATTTCTATCGCTGTATCTGTAACATTTCAGCGCTACAGACTGAATGGAGCTCTAAATCAAGGTCACCTTATGTGTCTCTGTAGACACACCTCCCTTTCTGTTTTCTCCACCCAAAACAAATAGCTGGCTGGTGTGGCGGATGAATCAGAATTAGTTGGGTAACATAGATAATTAAGATGTCTCATCTGCATAATATGCTTATGTGATATACTTGTTATTAGAATGTATCCCTTTGGACTCTGGTGTTGGCAGTTGCACTTCTTCCCTCAGCTGGGGCTCAGGTACATGGGGCCCAGAGAGGGGAGAGGTCAGGCTTGTCTTTCACATGTCCCTGTTGCTATGCAGAATATCAGAAAGGGACGAGGACAGGAGGGGAACATTGTCTTCATATGTGAATGTGTCTTTACCTATCCTTAAACCATGTGAAGGGATGGTGTGATTAATGGGGAACCAATTACTGGTTTCCACAATGTCTGTGCGCCAGTCACTCCCTCCTTTGGCCTTGGGGGATGTGTGTGTGGTAGTGTCTGGAGTTGACAATTGATTTATGCTATTGGTCGAATTGGTGTTGTTGTGCTATGAGTACCAGGAACGAGATCGGAACCTCGTCTTAGGGACCAAACTGAACGATAATTTATAGCAAATGCTATCTGGCTACGGGATACTCCTTTCTCATTTAAAAAGTCTCACCTTGTGACCAATTCTATGTATCTGTTGTTCGTCATGTACGTTGAAAGGGGTGTATCTTGGCTATAAAAGACCTTGGTACTTTTATCTCGCCACTCTCAACGGATCATTAGAAATTGTGAATCGTTGACAAGTCATTGCTATTGCAAAGCTCTCATTATTAAATATGTAGTTTAAGTATAACTCTGACTTTGTGACAAGTTTGTCTCTCCTCATTTGATAGTAAAGAAATGGACCACCACACTGGCACATGTTTCCTCATGCTTAAGTTTATTAAGGTCAGCATGAGCACAGAGAGAAAAGTCTGAAAAAGGAATTAAGTTCCATTTACAGGTGTATATCGGGTCTGAATTCCCCTCTAAATATTAAAAAAACAACCCACTCTGTATAAGTATGTGGACACCGTCTATTTCCGCAACACCCGTTGCTGACAGGTGTATAAAATTGAGCACACAGCCTTGCAATCAAATGTTGGCAGTAGAATGGCCTTACTGGAGAGCTCAGTGACTTTCAACGTGACACGTGTCACAGGATGCCACCTTTCCAACAAGTCATATTTCTGTTCTACCATTAAAAAATGTTATACATTACAACCTACCATTATACAATATGCTACACATTACAACCTACAAGATACAAGATACAAGATGTTATACAACCAACCATTACACAAGACGTTATACACTACAACCTTCCATTATACAAGATGTTATACAACCTACCATTTTGCAAGATGTTATACAACCTACCATTATACAAGATGTTATACGACCTTCCATTATACAAGATGTTATACAACCTACCATTATACAAGATGTTATACATTACAACCTACCATTATACAAGATGTTATACGACCTTCCATTATACAAGATGTTATACAACCTACCATTATACAAGATGTAATACAATACAACCTGCCATTATACAGTATGTTATACAATACAACCTACCATTATACAAGATGTTATACATTACAACCTACCATTATACAAGATGTTATACATTACAACCTACCATTATACACAATGCTATACAACCTACCAATATACAAGATGTTATACAACCTACCACTATTCAAGATGCTATACATCCCACCATTTTACAAGATGCTATACCACCTACATTATACAAGATGTTAAACATTACAACCTACCAATATACAAGATTTTATACAACCTACCATTACACAGATGCTATACATTACAACCTACCATTACACAGATGTTATACATTACAACCTACCATTATACAAGATGTTATACATCTTACCTACCACTATACAATATGTTATTCTACCTACCATTACCTACCATTACGACAGCAACGATTAAAGCATTCCCAAACCAGAAACCGTGGATTGATGCCAGCATTTGTTTCCTGCGTGAACCACTGCTTTTAACCAAGGCAAGGTGACCGGAAACATAACGGAAAACAAACAGTGTAGCTATTCCCTCCACAAGGCAATCAAACAAGTTAAGCGTCAGTATAGAGACAAAGTAGAGTCGCAATTCAATGGCTCAGACACAAGAGGTATGTGGCAGGGTCCACAGTCAATCACGGATTACAAAAAGAAAACCAGTCCAGTCGCGGACCAGGATGTCGCTTTTAGGACAATACAGTGCCACTGACACGGCCCGCTACCTAAACCTGCGGACTCTCCTTCACTGCAGCCAATGTGAGTAAAACATTTAAATTTGTTAACCCTCGCAAGGCTGCAGGCCCAGACGGCACCCCCAGCCGCGTCCTCAGAGCATGCGCAGACCAGCTGGCTGGTGTGTTTACGGACATATTCAATCAATCCTTATCCCAGTCTGCTGTTCCCACATGCTTCAAGAGGCCCACCATTGTTCCTGTTCCCAAGAAAGCTAAGGTAACTGAGCTAAACAACTACTGCCCCTTAGCACTCACTTCCGTCATCATGAAGTGCTTTGAGAGACTAGTCAAGGATCATATCACCTCCACCCTACCTGACACCCTAGACCCACTCCAATTTGCTTACCGCCCAAATAGGTACACAGACGACGCAATCGCAACCACACTGTACACTGCCCTAACCCATCTGGACAAGAGGAATGCCTATGTGAGAATGCTGTTCATTGACTACAGCTCAGCATTTAACACCATAGTACCCTCCAAACTCGTCATCAAGCTCGAGACCCTTGGTCACTACCCCGCCTTGTGCAACTGGGCGACTTCCTGACGGGCTGCCCCTAGGTGGTGAGGGTAGGTAACAACATCTCCACCCCGCTGATCCTCAACACTGGGGCCCCACAAGGGTGTGTTCTGAGCCCTCTCCTGTACTCCCTGTTCACCCACGACTGCGTGGCCATGCACGCCTCCAACTCAATCATCAAGTTTGCGGACGACACTACAGAGGTAGGCTTTATTACCAACAACACGAGATGGCCTACAGGGAGGAGGTGAGGGCCCTCGGAGTGTGGTGTCAGGAAAATAACCTCACACTCAACGTCAACAAAACAAAGGAGATGATTGTGAACTTCAGGAAACAGCAGAGGGAGCACCCCGCTATCCACATCGATGGGACAGTAGTGGAGAGGGTAGTACGTTTTAAGTTCCTCGGTGTACACATCATGGACAAACTGAATTGGTCCACCCACACAGACAGTGTTGTTAAGAAGGCGCAGCAGCGTCTCTTCAACCTCAGGAGTCTGAAGAAATTTGGCTTGTCATCAAAAGCACTCACTGACCTCTACAGATGCACAATCGAGAGCATGCTGTCGGGCTGTATCACCGCCTGGTACGGAAACTGCTCCGCCCACAATCGTAAGGCTCTCCAGAGGGTAGTGAGGTCTGCACAACACATCACCGGGGGCAAACTACCTGCCCTCCAGGACACCTACACCACTCGATGTCACAGGAAGGCCATAAAGATCATCAAGGACAACAACCACCCAAGCCACTGCCTGTTCACACTGCTATCATCCAGAAGGCGAGGTCAGTACAGGTGCATCAAAGCAGGGACCGAGATACTGAAAAACAGCTTTTATCTCAAGGCCATCAGACTGTTAAACAGCCATCACTAACATTGAGTGGCTTCTGCCAACATACTGACTCAACTCCAGCCACTTTAATAATGGAAATGTATGTAATAATTGTATCACTGGCCACTTTAAACAATGCTACTTAATATAATGTTTACATACCCTACATTACTCATCTCATATGTATATGTATATACTGTACTCTATATCATCTACTGCATCTTTATGTAATACATGTAACACTAGCCACTTTAAACTATGCCACTTTGTTTACATGCCCTACGTTACTCATCTCATATGTATATACTGTACTCGATACCATCTACTGCATCTTGCCTATGCCGTTCTGTACCATCACTCATTCATATATCTTTATGTTCATATTCTTTATCCCTTTACACTTGTGTGTATAAGGTAGTAGTTGTGGAATTGTTAGATTAGATTACTCATTGGTTATTACTGCATTGTCAGAACTAGAAGCACAAGCATTTCGCTACACTCGCATTAACATCTGCTAACCATGTGTATGTGACAAATACATTTGATTTGATTTGATGATCTACAACCTACCATAATACAAGATGTTATACTACCTACCATTATACAAGATGTTATACTACCTACCGTGTGTCTGTGTCATTCATAAAGAGGTTAAGATACAGTGAATCTGTAAATGTAGGGTCATAGTTGGACTTGAATTTGAGGATTTCTCTTTTTATTTTTTAACTATACAAGATGCTATACTACCTACCATTATACAAGATGTTATACAGTCTACCATAAACAAAATGATATACAACCTACCATAAACAAGATGATATACAACCTACCATAAACAAGATGATATACAACCTACCATAAACAAGATGATACACAACCTACCATTATACAAGATATAACCTATGTAACCAACCATTAAGTACCAGAGCCTGATGGTCTTCCACATCTATGAACACATCATTATTAATGAACTGATAGACCCCTGACTAACGTTAAATTAGTCTCTTAAGGATGACACTCTCGCTGAGATAAAAATTGGTAGTTATGTCTGCTTTCCTCAAACCAGAGATATCAGCAGTAAGCTATCTACAGTGCCTTGCGAAAGTATTCGCCCCCCTTGAACTTTGCGACCTTTTGCCACATTTCAGGCTTCAAACATAAAGATATAAAACTGTATTTTTTTGTGAAGAATCAACAACAAGTGGGACACAATCATGAAGTGGAACGACATTTATTGGATATTTCAAACTTTTTTAACAAATCAAAAACTGAAAAATTGGGCGTGCAAAATTATTCAGCCCCCTTAAGTTAATACTTTGTAGCGCCACCTTTTGCTGCGATTACAGCTGTAAGTCGTTTGGGGTATGTCTCTATCAGTTTTGCACATCGAGAGACTGACATTTTTTCTCATTCCTCCTTGCAAAACAGCTCGAGCTCAGTGAGGTTGGATGGAGAGCATTTGTGAACAGCAGTTTTCAGTTCTTTCCACAGATTCTCGATTGGATTCAGGTCTGGACTTTGACTTGGCCATTCTAACACCTGGATATGTTTATTTTTGAACCATTCCATTGTAGATTTTGCTTTATGTTTTGGATCATTGTCTTGTTGGAAGACACATCTCCGTCCCAGTCTCAGGTCTTTTGCAGACTCCATCAGGTTTTCTTCCAGAATGGTCCTGTATTTGGCTCCATCCATCTTCCCATCAATTTTAACCATCTTCCCTGTCCCTGCTGAAGAAAAGCAGGCCCAAACCATGATGCTGCCACCACCATGTTTGACAGTGGGGATGGTGTGTTCAGCTGTGTTGCTTTTACGCCAAACATAACGTTTTGCATTGTTGCCAAAAAGTTCAATTTTGGTTTCATCTGACCAGAGCACCTTCTTCCACATGTTTGGTGTGTCTCCCAGGTGGCTTGTGGCAAACTTTAAACGACACTTTTTATGGATATCTTTAAGAAATGGCTTTCTTCTTGCCACTCTTCCATAAAGGCCAGATTTGTGCAATATACAACTGATTGTTGTCCTATGGACAGAGTCTCCCACCTCAGCTGTAGATCTCTGCAGTTCATCCAGAGTGATCATGGGCCTCTTGGCTGCATCTCTGATCAGTCTTCTCCTTGTATGAGCTGAAAGTTTAGAGGGACGGCCAGGTCTTGGTAGATTTGCAGTGGTCTGATACTCCTTCCATTTCAATATTATGCTCCTTGGGATGTTTAAAGCTTGGGAAATCTTTTTGTATCCAAATCCGGCTTTAAACTTCTTCACAACAGTATCTCGGACCTGCCTGGTGTGTTCCTTGTTCTTCATGATGCTCTCTGCGCTTTTAACGGACCTCTGAGACTATCACAGTGCAGGTGCATTTATACGGAGACTTGATTACACACAGGTGGATTGTATTTATCATCATTAGTCATTTAGGTCAACATTGGATCATTCAGAGATCCTCACTGAACTTCTGGAGAGAGTTTGCTGCACTGAAAGTAAAGGGGCTGAATAATTTTGCACGCCCAATTTTTCAGTTTTTGATTTGTTAAAAAAGTTTGAAATATCCAATAAATGTCGTTCCACTTCATGATTGTGTCCCACTTGTTGTTGATTCTTCACAAAAAATACAGTTTTATATCTTTATGTTTGAAGCCTGAAATGTGGCAAAAGGTCGCAAAGTTCAAGGGGGCCGAATACTTTCGCAAGGCACTGTATGTACCTTCTATAGACACATGTCACTGTTAAATTGATGTAAGATTCAGGGTGCATAGATTATTCATTGGGGTTGCTGTAAATGAGAATGTGCTCTCACTCAGTCATCTTACCTGATAAACTTGTCTTGTTCCGTTCAGCTCCTAGTGAAGCAAAGGTGCCCAGTGGTGCATCTCCAGCTAATTATGTTCGGGTGCATGTCCAGGCAACTTTGCTCTGGTTTATGTCCAGGGAACTTTGCTCTAGTTTATGTCCAGGGAACTCTTTTCAGGTGTATCTTCCTTGACACGGATTGAATGTAGCCCTAAAATACGGTACATTTTCAGATAATCTATTATATCTTCCTCTATAGACTCTTGGCCCAGCACTACAGCCCCATGAACTGCAGTTTGAGGTCTGTCAGTTCCGTTTATTCATCACAAGATGGAGCTACTGATCAGCAAGCATGGATAAACTCAACATACTCATCACCTTCTTCTACTGTGCTTCACTCTTGGTTCACGCTCACTGTTGGGACATGCCTTGATGGCCACACCGAGTTGCCATCTCACTTCTGACACCAATGTGGAGAATTCTACAAGTTTGCTAGGTGTTGTACTGAGGTCACTACAACAGTCTTTAACAGTCCTCCTACACTGCAGTGTGGGCAGATGAAATTAGGAATTTACTCATAGTCATTTGTTTTTGTTCATTGAGCTCATGATCAATTTGTTAATTGAGCTCTAGTGCTTTAATAACTCTAGAAATAACGTTTTTTTTAAAACTAGGTAAGACAGTTAAGAACAAATTCTTATTTACAATGACAGCCAAACCCTAAACCAGACGACGCTGGGCCAATTGTGCGCAGCCCTATGGGACTCCCAATCACGTCCGGTTGTGATACAGCCTGGAATGGAACCAGGGTCTGTAGTGACAGCTCTAGTACTGAGATGCAGTGTCTTAGACCACTGCACCACTCAGGAACCCTGATCAACCCATGCTTTTATTTATCTGTTGCATATAAAAAGTTGTATTTTCTGCTTTATATTTACGACTGAGGTTCAAAGCATGATCTACAGTTCCACCCAAGTGACAGTTGGATCCATGAAAATACAACAATCCTTTTTTTGTGTGAAGATGAGGGGACAGATTGGCAATCTGAAGACTAAAGGACAAATAAAGTATCATTTGAAACTTTGCAGTTAAAAGTGTCCCTTTGTATGTCTTCAAAAATACAATAATAATGAATAATAATTGCCACCATCAGGTTTGGTCCAGTGCTGTTAAAATCTACATATGTGTCAGAGAGGTGACTATTTCTAGAGAGATGCTGCAATGAGACACTGCATCGCCACTCCTTGTGGATCATCAACAGGAACCATAGAAATGCAACTAGAAACGTAACGTATACAAAGGACACACGTCTCTCAACTGAAATGAAGAGCCATGTCCACTCTGAACATTACATGTATATATGCAAGGTTCATCGTGCTATACCTCAGGTGTGCAGCTGTGGAAATATAGTTCATCTTCTGTCAGCCAAAGTATCTGGCTATTGCTTTTTCCTAAGAGTAGACTTAGCTAGATGTGGTTGTATTGCTTTTTCCTAAGAGTTGACTTAGCTAGATGTGGTTGTATTGCTTTTTCCTAAGAGTTGACTTAGCTAGATGTGATTGTATTGCTTTTTCCTAAGAGTTGACTTAGCTAGATGTGGTTGTATTGCTTTTTCCTAAGAGTTGACTTAGCTAGATGTGTTTGTATTGCTTTTTCCTAAGAGTTGACTTAGCTAGATGTGGTTGTATTGCTTTTTCCTAAGAGTAGACTTAGCTAGATGTGGTTGTATTGCTTTTTCCTAAGAGTTGACTTAGCTAGATGTGGTTGTATTGCTTTTCCATAAGAGTAGACTTAGCTAGATGTGGTTGTATTGCTTTTTCCTAAGAGTTGACTTAGCTAGATGTGGTTGTATTGCTTTTTCCTAAGAGTTGACTTAGCTAGATGTGGTTGTATTGCTTGTTCCTAAGAGTTGACTTAGCTAGATGTGGTTGTATTGCTTTTTCCTAAGAGTTGACTTAGCTAGATGTGTTTGTATTGCTTTTTCCTAAGAGTTGACTTAGCTAGATGTGGTTGTATTGCTTTTTCCTAAGAGTTGACTTAGCTAGATGTGGTTGTATTGCTTTTTCCTAAGAGTTGACTTAGCTAGATGTGGTTGTATTGCTTTTTCCTAAGAGTTGACTTAGCTAGCTAGATGTGGTTGTATTGCTTTTTCCTAAGAGTTGACTTAGCTAGATGTGGTTGTATTGCTTTTTCCTAAGAGTTGACTTAGCTAGATGTGGTTGTATTGCTTTTTCCTAAGAGTTGACTTAGCTAGATGTGTTTGTATTGCTTTTTCCTGAGTAGACGTAGTTAGATGTTAGCTAGTCACTTTAATGATGCAATTTTAATAATGTTTACATATCTTGCATTACTCATCTCATATGCATATATTGTATTCAATACTATCTATTGCAATTTATCCTGTGCCGCTCTGTCATTGGTCATCCATATATTTATATTTATATATTCTTATTCCATTCCTTTACTTAGATTTGTGTGTATTGGGTAGTTGTTGGAGAATTGTTAGATTACATGTTAGATATTAACTGCACTGTCGGAACTAGAAGCACAAGCATTTTGCTACACTCACATTAACATCTGTTAACCATGTGTATGTGACCAATAAAATGTTATGTTATTTTATTTGTTGTTTGTATTGCATTTGACTGCATTGAATACTGTGTGTAGATCCAAGAAGGTGTGGGTTTCATGACAACAGGAGTGATTCTACATACCCTGCCCAGAAACTGCAGCCACAGATTAACAAAGGAGAATGAATGTCTTAGCCCCAGCACTTTCTACAGTAGGCGTCATCACAGAGACCATGTATGGGTTGAAATGCCCTGCCCTAAAACGTATGTCTCTCTAAAGCAGATGTTAGAGGAAAAATGCGTACTCACACACATAACCATGTACAGTCCCCCACCCCCCCCCCCCCCAGGGGACAAATACCAGTGATGTTCTGGTTTTTTTCTCCCTTCTCCTGGGTCATATTCATTAGTGAACATCGTAGCAAAATGTTTTGAAACGGAAAACGAAAACACATCTTCCTTGTTGGAAAAGTTTAAGTCCCTCCCCGTTTCAGTCTGTTTTCTTCTGTTTGGTGCCTAGTGAATACAACCCTGGTATCGTTAGGCTCACTCCCCTGGTGTCCCTATGAAAAAGCTCTGAGGTGACGTTTCATATAATTTCATTCACTTTTATCATTCTTGTACAGAAGAGATTTATACATTGGGTTAAGTATGGATCATAATAAACATTCTCTCAACAAGAGGTTTTCCAAATACACCAACACCATCGGATGATAGAGTAAGAATCCGTCATTTACAGAATGCAACACTACAATATGTACAGCTTAATAAATACATGGTTGTAAACAAAAGACAAATGAGAAAAATCCATTAACAGGTAAGGTCGTCCGGTGAGGCAAGCAAAAAAAACACAACAAAAAGATGGCCGAGAAATTAAATTGTAAAGAAATATACCATTATCCAATAATAAAATATTAACATTTTTACTTTAAAATCCAGGTTCAAGTCTTTTCAATGTGGACATGTTTCCCCATGTATGACAAAAGTGTTGATTAGAAGCACAGAAATATGGCTATAGAGTGACTATTGTAGTCATTCTATTTCTATGGTCTACTTACATCATATCACCAGAACAGGAACAAAGAGTGTGTTTTGCGAGTCCACATCATGTTGTTACGCTACAGGTTGTGCATTCTACAGTGCTGTCTTACTTAGGATGGCCAAACTGTGACAAAAACAAAGAATCCATGGCAACACTATTAACCACCTGTGTCTATATGATGCATTCATAGAGCCTTCTTTCACGCCCATAATAGACTATAATAATGGGCTTTTCCTGGTTAAATAAAGGTTTAATAAAACATGTATTTTTTATAAGCATTCATAACAGCTCACAACTCCTTAAATAGCCTTTATGAGGCTTCATAATGCATTACTACATGTGACTCAAAGACAGTGTTACCAAATCAATAAATATAAATAAAGAAATATTAAAAACCAACACAGAAACCACTTGACTTAATGGTGTGTGCTGCATTGTGCAAGTCCAGCAGGGGAGAAGAAGGAGAAGGAGAAGAAGAAGAAGAAGAAGAAGGAGAAGTTGTTTTGGCAAAAATAAAAAAGCAATATCGGGTTTGAAATGACAAGTCATCCATATCTAGTCCTTCTCCTGAAAATGGCAAATATATTGCAAAATGAAATCTAAATCATAAAGCATCTGCAATTACTGTCCTACTACTTCAATTTAGTGGAATTATTTCCTGAATACCATGGATTATATGGGATTGTGTCCTCATATGAGGCATGACATGTATGGAAGAGTCTGTTAATGGTTTTGATGCTAGCAGTACAGTTATATACATATACACACATACCTATGAACTACTCAAATGTGAAAGGTCGATTTTAAAACTATGCAGGTGATTCTCAATGTCCAATGTGAAATCCAATAAGACAAAATAATAATAATAATGAAAAAGAACAAAGGCAAATATTGTCAAAGTGTTTGTCATTTTAGTAATCATTATTGGATGGATGCTAGACAGTTGAAATAGGCAAATTGAAGAGAGACGTGGGATATTCATGTATTACAACACAAAGGGTCAGATCCAGAGCCCATACAACACAACCAGGTATACATGAGTCGGAACACTTTAGAATACAGTCACTATTTTCATGTGACAAATATTTATATTTCTTTGCCATACATATAGAGTGTACATGAATACAACCTTGTTGTTTGTTTGGTGTAAAACAACATCAGTTTTATCATTAGCTCAAGTCCCTTTGTACTTCAGATGAATACAGTTTTGAAATGGTGAAATATAGAAGATATAGCCATGTGACTATAAGCTAAAGTGTTACAGATATCACTGATAACTGATGAGTGTTTATGGAAGCTAACTGAAGGTTATTCATAATCCTTAACAGTTGAGAAAAATGTACCACCGATGTATGAACAGATTTAACAATGTGTAGATAGACTGGAGAGTCTATTTGGATAGTATATTTGGTTGGATAGAACTAAA